>NC_081407.1:360002161-360320732 GCF_030272615.1 Cryptomeria japonica | reverse complement strand
CCCAATTTTTAAGATGGCAGCTCTTAACTGCAATGTAGATAATAAGGATTCTTTGAGCCAACTCCATACTTTGTCTAAGTACATTACTGACAACACAATGACAGTTGAGCAAATAAAGGAAGAGGCATTGAAAGAGAAATTAGAAATTGAAAAACAAAAATTCTTTGATAATCAAATAAAGAAGTGTACTAGAGAATTTGACACACTTCTACCGAAACTATGCAACTCATTGAAGGAATTCAAAACTCTATACAAAGACATTTGCAAGACAAACTTCCTAACAGTTGACATAGATAAGAAAATGAGCAAGGTACATGATGAAATCAATAAACTTGCTGACAATTTTGTTAACTCACTTGATACATTATCAGTTTTTGAACAAAAGATAACAAGTTTTGAGGGAGAATTACTTAAGTTAGAAAGAGAAAAGGAAAAAATAATAGACAAGGCTAAAGATCTGAGACTAAGAATAAGTCCAAGACTGGACTATCTAGCATCCTTGAGAAAGGAAATATTTGAGGCAATAGTACAAGGATAGAAAACACCAGTAGAGCATATGCAACACCTCACTGGTACAGTACAAAGAACTAAGGCAGCAATAAAAGAGAGTAAGAAGTTCATGGAAAGTATAAATTTGGTTTTGGTGGATATTTTTCAAATTGTAACTACCCAGTTACAAGGCCGAGACAGGAAACTACAACTCTATTAACACCATGACAACCTTTGTCATTGATGCCAAAGGGAGAGTACTAGTATGAGAAAATGATCAGGCAGAGGACTCACCTACTCAGGGGGAGCTCATATAATTTTGATACACATTTTTGGAAACAAATTTTGGATTACAAGTTTTGGATACAGTTTTGGAAATTTTCTCATGAGTGTTTCCATCAATGCCAAAGGGGGAGATTGTTGGCATATGCACACTCCAATGAGACATTGTAGGTGATTGAAGGTTTTGTCATTGATGGCAACCTTACAATCCTATGACACCGGCAAGACATTCCACTGGCACCAGCAATAACAAACTCTACACCGACACTCAGACCACCGATACCAGCAAAGAAAGGAAGCATACCGGCATAGAGGCCGATAGGATTTTTTTTATAATATATTTTGTTTATTATTGTAAAATATTTATAAGCCAACTTGGAAACATTGTAAAATGACTCATATATATAAGAGATCGTTGTAGAACATTGAAAAGCGGTAGATGTAGCAAGACATGGAATGTAATTAGGCAGACCTATTATGCGAATTATAGGTTAAGGGTTTATGTAAGAAGTAGAGCAGAAACTGGTACTAGATCTGGCATTATAGATACTATTCTGAAGCAGTACAAGACGCTAGATTTATATAATCTATTTTGTAAGTCAGTGAGACTTCTATTTTGAGCAGTGAGCTCTAGGCACTTGGTCTTTCTGCATGTGCAGGCCCCTCTTGTAATAGTAATATTCTCTTATTGGCGAATAAGTGAATATTGTGGGTCACAAATCCCACCGAGGTTTTTCCCACATTGGGTTTCCTCATTAAATCCTTATGTTATGGTGTATTTTTCATGTGGTTGCTTTTATCTCTATTTATTGCATTACTTCTTGCTTACCGGTACATAGTTTTAATTTGCTCTACATGTTTTAAGTTAAGAAATTCTAATTACTAGTTAGATACTGATTCACCCCCCCCTCTCAGTATCTGTGGGAATCCTAACAAAATCTTCACTAGGTATCATCACCTACCTATTAAGGTAGGTCATGTTACTTTACCTACTCCTATCCATGTTATGTCTAGAGAGTCGACATACAACTTGTTTCTAGGAAGACCTTGGATTCATAGCATGCAATTTGTTCCCTCTACATTGCATAGGCAAATAAAATTCATTTACAATAACATAACATATACCTTGTTAGGAGACACGAGATTCCAGGCTTGTTTACAAACATCAAGTTCTAAATCCTCTTCAATCAATTCTTCCCCAACTATTTTAGGCAATTCCTCTAAAGTTTCTACTCTGATTAGTGAGAATTGTTCATCAAACATATCTCCTATATCTAGATCGATCCTCAATACTTCTTCAAGTGGACCTAAGGTTCTTGAGAAATAATCTTCTCAACCTAACTCTACAATTGAGAACTTTCTCTCCTAAATAGATTCTTGCAGAAGATGATTGGGGATCCCTTAGTTTCAATCCTACTTTTGTAGGGGAATACATAATTCCCCTTAGAGAACCTAAGGTCGAAAAGAAGAAAGAAGAAGAAGAACCTAAAAAGCAATCTACTTTGTCTGGGCCATTGAGTAATAACTTTGTGGTGGCTTCTCAGATTTCATCTCCCTTAGTTTCTGGTTTACAGGATTTTGATCCTTCACTTTTTGAAAATCCTTCTTCTTCTTCTTCAAAAATGACTAACCTTTATGGTCTTGGTTTTCACATCCTAGCTAGGTGTGGGTATAATGGAAATGGATGTGGTGCTCAAGAACAAGGGATTAAAGTTCCCTTGGAAAACAATTTTCATGATATGACATTTGGGCTTGGTTATGATCCTTTCAAGTGTACTAAAGCCTCTAAGAGACCATCTATTAGTGTTAATGTCATTTACACTTCTCTTTCACTAAAAAATCTAGAATATATTGACTTTGACCCTTCTTGTGTCTTTGCTTTGGATGTTTTTTCTACCAATGATTCCTTAGCTGAATTCTTGGGAGCTTATGACAACCTTCCTCGTTATCACTATAATTATTATTTTTCCTATTGTTTAAATGTAGAAGCTTACTTTGGGAAGGAAAGAAATAATGATTAGATAGTTAAAGAATTTCCTCAATTGAGAGATGCTCCTCAACAAAGAAATCTCCTAATAAATGACACCATTTATGTCAAGATGGATCCTTGCGTTGAAGATAAGATCATCAAGATAGGGAAATGTCTTGACAAAGAAGAGAAAAAACAATATCCTAAGTTGTTACATGAATTCCCTAAGATCTTTGCTTGGATATATTCTGACATGCCTGGCGTAGATCCTAACATTATCACTCATAACATTGTCCTAGTTCCTGATGCTAAACCTATGAAGCAAAAGATTCGAAAGATTCACCCTAAAGTGGCATTACTTGTTAAAGATGAGATTGAAAAATTGTTGGATGCTAGATTCGTTCGTCCTATTGACTATTCCCCATGGATTTCAAACATTGTGGCGGTGGCTAAAGCTGAAAACAAGATTAGGATGTGTACTAATTTTTGTGATTTGAACAAGGCCTCTTTACAAGATGATTTTCCCCTCCCAAATATTGATTGATAGTGGATTCGGTAGCAGGGCATGCTTTACTATCCTTTATGGATGGTTTCTCAAGATATAATCAAATTTTCATCAATCTCCAAGATCAATATAAAACTGCTTTCATCACTCCTTGGGGTACGTTTTGTTGGATTGTGATGCCTTTTGGATTAAAAAATGCAGGTGCAACCTATCAACATGCTATGACTCTCATTTTCCATGACTATATACATAATACCTTATAAAATTACATTGATGACATCTTAGCCCAATCCGTCCTTCATACAGATCATGTTAAGATCCTTTGTAAATGTTTGAGAGAATTCGTAAGTACAACATGCGTGTGAATCCCCAAAAATGTGTTTTTGGTGTGGATGGTGGAAAACTATTAGGATTCATAGTTTCACATCATGGTGTTGAGGTCGATACAAAGAAGATAGATTCTATTGTTAACATGCCACCTCCTAAGAATGTTTCTCAATTAAAGAGTTTGCAAGGAAAGATCCAAGGTATTCATAGGTTTGTCTCTCAACTTGCGGATCATACATTTCCTTTCACATAATTTCTTAAAAGTAATATCATTTTCCAATGGAATGAGGATTATCGTCAAGCATTTGAAGACCTAAAAACCTATTTGGCCAATCCTCTTATTCTTCAACCTGGTATTCCTACTAAGCCTTTTCTTCTATACACCACTGCTTCCCCTCAAGCTCTTGTAGCCTTATTGGCACAATGTGATAAGGATGGTAGAGAATGCCTGGTTTATTACATAAGCCAAACTCTACTTGATTATGAAGTTCGATATTTTGTGATAGAAAGATAGTGCCTTGCTTTAGTCTATGCAACCCAAAAGCTGAGGCATTATCTCTTGAATGTTGAGATTCATGTTATCATTAAATTTGATCCTCTTAAACATAGTTTATCTAAAACCGATCTTTTTGGATGCTTAGCCAAGTGGGTTATGATGTTGATCGAATTTGACCTTAAGTTTGTCTCACAAAAGGCAATAAAAGGGTCAAGCATTGACTGATCATTTAGTTGATGCTCCTTCACCCTTCTCCCTACCTAATTCATAGTCTTTCCCTGATGAATACATTATTTTCATTAAGGTTGATGAGACTTGGGAACTGTACTTTGATAGTTCTAAGTGTTGTACAGGATCGGAGACAGGGGTGGTCTTAATTTCTCCTAAAAAGAAGCCTATTCCTTTATCGTATCGTCTCAATTTATTATGTACCAACAACAATTCTGAATATGAAGCTCTTATAGCAGTAATTAAAGAAACCTTGGCATTAGTGTGAAGAATATACATATTTATGGAGATTCTCAAATAATCATAAGACAAGTGACATCAGTTTATCAAGCTAAACAAGACAAATTATCACAATATAAAGATCTAGCTTTATCCTTGTTACAAATTTTTTATTCTTACACCATGGAGCCCCCTTCCTCGTAAAAATAATCGACATGCTAATGTCATGGCATGTGTCAACTCTCTTGTGTCTCTAGAGGACTCGACTCCCTTGTGTCTCTAGAGGACCCCATGGTAGATCTTCAATTCACTATTCATAACCTTACTTCCCTAGCTATTATTTTTGATTAAGTAAAAATAGGTTTTAGGGGACCTGAAACCCAATTATAATTCGAAAGATGAGCATGAAAGAGACAAAACAAAATAGCTGCAAAAAACCAGCACAAAACCCAACAACTAAGAAAAAGACAACAAGAAGCCAACAAGAAGTTGGCTCCAAACCCAGCATTACAAATTAATTGAAAACTTTAATAGATTCCTCAGCATTCTAAACCAAGAGCATCATCACCTTGGCTGCTTCTCTCAGGTCATTTCTTTCCTCTCTCAGCTGGCTATCTTTCATTTTGATCTCCATCCCAGTAATATTCTTCCTTGTTCTGTGCCTAGGAGTTTGGTGGGTGGTGCTGGAAGTTAGAATATCATCAATGATGACCAAATTCTTATCCTGATATTTCCTTTCCAAATGATCCACCAAAGCATTCATGTTCTGTGATGAGACTTTAAGGACCTGGAGACTATGGTTCATGAAGTTTTTTAGAGCCTTCTCGATATGGGCAACCCGGGTGTTGATGTTGTCTTTATCCTCTTCAGCCTATTCTTTCAAAGTTCTTATGACATCCTCTAGGTGTTTCAAATCCCCTTTGATCAAATCTTTTTCTAGCCAATCCTCTATCTCGATTTCCTCTTCAGCTTCACTGGTTTCCGTTTCATCATTCTTTTTCCCAGAGTCCTTAATCAACTTATTAATATTGTTTTCCAACTCCCTCTATTTATCTTGCATGCTAGTAATGTTGTCAACAACCCATTTCTGGAAGTTGAAGGAATCTAGAGTACAGTTACGGGCTATATTCAAGATGGTGTTCGCAGAATCCCTACCTTGTTCAGTGCCCACAGAGTTAGGATTGTCATCCTCCTTAAAATTCAGAGCAACTATCCTGATGTCCGAGCCCATAGGGTTAGAGTGAGGGTTTTTAGAGTTACCCCCTTCATCCTCTTCACCAATATTCTCATCCTTTTCATACTCCATATTAGTTTCAAAATCCTTACCCTTTTCCTCCTCCACATCATAGTGCACCTGCGTTTCCACATTATCTATGTCAGCTCTCCTTTTTTTGTGGGTAGAGGCATTAGGCTGATCCTCATCCGAATTTGAATATTTGCTGCTCTTAGAGATATGAGCATTCATGATCAGAGGGTCATCTTTGGTCGCCCTAGCCTTGTCCTTCAAATGTTCATAAATGAGCAATATTAACCCCTGATGGGCTATAGGGTAAGAGTTAGGCTTTTTAGCGTGGTCAGCAAGACTCTCATTTAAAGAGGACGCTAAATAGAAAGGCAAGGATATTTTGGCCCCATGGCAGAAGTGGTTCAAAATAGCAAAGTGATAATTATATATTTTTGTAAATCTACCATCAATAGTTAAATACTCCATTAAAACCCTTAAAACATTTTGCCAAAAGGGCTTTACCTGCTGGGGAGTGTAATAGGAAATGTTGTCTTTCTTCACAAGTTTGCCCTTCTCATCCTCCGATTTCGGGAAGATTTTGAAAGCTTTAACTGCATACTTCCAATCTCTATAGAATTTGGTGCCTTCCTTCTAAAGACCCGTTACCTCTGCAATCAGGTTCTCATCAATTTTCCATATCTCCCCGAACAGGGTTACTCTGTTGTTACTCCAGCCTCTGGCAAAACCATGAGAAACAAAATTTCTACTTCTGTGAAGCTTTTCCATATAGTCAGTAAAGCCATATCTGTGAAGTCTTCTCTAGACTTTTCATTCACTCTTCCAATTTTTGCATCCTGGGGGCTCATTCCTATTTAAATTATGACCCATTTTGATCTCCAGGTAGAAGTTCCAGTAGCTATAATTCATAGTTCACAGATGAAACCCTAAATGCTTGTAAATTTTGGAGTTATAGAATAGAGACTCTTTTGTTGTTTTGAAACTTATGTTTATGGTTGCACAAACCCAGCAATTATGATTATAATCTTCCTCACGCATATGATCATGGAAATGATGCCAAAAGGCACTCATTAACTAGCAGTTAA
Organism: Cryptomeria japonica; assembly: GCF_030272615.1. NCBI lineage: Eukaryota > Viridiplantae > Streptophyta > Pinopsida > Cupressales > Cupressaceae > Cryptomeria > Cryptomeria japonica. Next base: position 360,313,889 of record NC_081407.1, on the reverse strand, counting down.
TCCGCCCCAAAAATCTATCTTTGGAATTCGTTCCCCTAAATATAATCATGATATTAACTTGACTCATTGATTCGATCAAAATATAATTGCTCTTTAACCTCCCTTTTACAATGAGTTTCTCCAATATATTTAACATCATTCTCTAAATTGACCCCTTCATTTGCTAAGAGATCCACAACCTTATTACCTTCTCTTAGAGTATGAGTTATTCTTATACTAACATAGTTATTTAACAAATATTTAGCACTTTTAACTAAGTTAGTGATATTCTAAGAGATAGAGCTTGTACCTTTGAGGGCTTGAATGATGTTTAAGGAGTCCCCTTTGAGCCATATTTTTTTGAATTTGAATCCCTGAGCAAGTTGGAGGCTTTTTAACATGGCCAAAGCTTCAGCCACATGATTATTTTGGACCCCAAAGGAGAGGCAAAAGCAGCAATGTAAACTCCTTGAGCATTTCTAATAACTCCTCCACCACCAGACTTCCCAAGATTGCCCTTAGCCACCCCATCGAAATTCACCTTTATCCAATCATGATCAGGAAAGCACCAAACAATATTATCTCTCCTATTCTTATTGTCAGATATGTAGACTTTATGTATTAGATTTCATTCAATGAGGATTTGTTTTTCCATATCATTCACATCAGTAACAAACCATTGCTTATTATTCTTGTGAGGAATATTAATGTTCTCTTTTATAGCCCTACAGATTTTTTCAAAAACCACCTAAGAGTTGCACTTAACTTCCCTAAATATTCTATTATTTCTTTCTTTCCAAATGCCCCAGCAAATCATGGAGAGGGTCAAAGACCAAAGGTTCTTGATAAACTGGCATTTGGTGGGGAAGTTCTATTTCCAAATAATATCCTTGATACTCTTATTCATAACCCAATTAACTTTCCATTTCTCCCACATCTTACACCAAATTTCCCATGTAAAGGAACAGTGAAAAAAGAGATGATCAACTGATTCATCCTCTTTCTAGCATAGCTCACATCTGTTAGGGAATTTGAAACCTCTTCGGACCAAGTTTTCAAGAGTAAGGGTACTATTATGAGAAGCAAGCCAAAAGAAAATATTGACTTTAGGGATCAAAATGTTATTCCAAACTTTACTCCAAATGGGATTACTGGTCTGAGAAAAAGTGTTTTTGTAGGCAGAGGCAATCGTAAATTCACCTCTAGGATTACTTTTCCATAGAAAAACATCATCATAGTCTTTGTTAGGGGAAAAGGACAACAACTCCTTCTGGAGTAAGGCAAAACTAGAGTGAATAATATCAAGCCTCACCCATTTGTACCCCTTCCAGTAGTCACACACCATAAGCCCAAACCTTCTTTTACATTCCTCAATACCTTCACTATTGTCTTGATCATAAAGAGCTTCATTCTTCATCCAAGGGTCCTCCCAAAACCTTATTCTGTCGCCTTTTTCTAGGACCCATCCAGCTCCAGCTTTGGCCACTTTTATGGATTTGATAATATTGCTCCAAATAAAGGATCCAATAGGAATGTCTTCAGAATTAAGGACCCCTTAGATTGGCTGATTCTGAGTATATTTATCAAACCATATTTGATTCCAATCTTTCTTGGTATCATAAGCTCTCCATAATTGTTTTGCTAGAAGAGCTTTAATCCCCAACCCTCCTTTGTTTTTTGGTCTACAACTTTGTCCCAAGCAACCAAGGATATCCTCTTTTTTTCTTCAACTCTGGACCATAAAAAATCTCCTCTGGATTCTTTCCAAAGCTTTAGTAAATTTAGCCGGGATGCCAAATAAGCTGAGGGCATAAACAAAGAGGTTCTGAAGTGTAGCTTAAAGGAGCTGCAATTTCCTAGCTTGAGATAACATGGAACCTTTCTAGCCAGCTAGTTTTTTGTTGAATTTATCAATAAGCATGTTCCAAAAGGAATCTGGGGGAGAAACCCAAGGGAAGACCCAGATAGGTGGAGGGGAGTATTTCTACCTTGCAACCAATAATTTTAGCAATCTTCTGTTGTCTTATGATTGGAGTATTCATGAAATATATAGCCAATTTATCCCAATTGACTTGCTGACCAGTAGCCAAAGCATAGGAATTAAGAGCAATTTTGAAGGCCTCAGCCTCCCTAACAGAGGAATATCCCATGAGGATAGTGTCATCAACAAACTATTGATGAGAGCAAAAAACATTAGCAGAGGAAGGTTGAAGGCCTTTGATGGTTTTACTTAATTTCAGTTTGTAAATCAATCTGGTCATGCTCTCAGCCAAAATGGTGAAAAGAATAGGAGATATGGGATCTCCTTCTCTGAGCCCCCTTGATGTTTTGAAGAATTTTGTAGAAGATCCATTAATCAGAATAGAAAACATAGGAGTGGTGATCAACTCTCTGATAATTTTTATTATCTTTTCATCAAATCCAAAAGCCTCCATGATTCTGAAAAGAACATGCTAATCCACTTTGTCATAAGCCTTCGCCAGATCCAATTTTATCAGGAAGCCTTTTTTTTTAGCAGCATTGAGTGAATGAATGTTCTCATGCACAAGAATGATAGAGTCCAATATCTGTCTACCAGGAACAAAACCTTTTTGCTTCTCAGAGATGATGAAGGGGAGAATAGCCAAAATTCTAGTGGTCAAGACTTTGGATATAATCTTATAGAAAGAGTTACACAGACTTATTGGCCTAAATTTTCCCATAGAATCCACCCCAACAACTTTAGGGATTAAGGCAATAAATGTGGAATTGAGTTCCCTAAGCATTCTTCTAGATCCAAAAAATTCTTTGACCACATTAACTGTGTCTTCTTCCACAATATGCCAGAATTCCTAGAAGAAAAACATAGGGAAGCCATCAGGACCCAGAGCTTTATCCCCTTGAAATGAAAAGACAACTTTTTTAATTTCTCCAGCAGACAGGATAACAGATAGGGCCTTATTCTAAAAAGGATTAATGATCTTGGGAATGATATTAACCAAATTGTGTTGATGGGTATGATCAATGTCCTTGTTACTAGTGAGGAGCTGATTGAAGAAACTAACAACTTCATCCTTGATTTCATCCTTATTGAGAAGAGTTTTTTCCTCGACAATAAGTCTTGAAATTATATTCACAACTTTATGTTTTAAAGATGTCATGTGGAAAAATTTAGTTTTTCTGTCCCCAGCCTCAGGCCAGATCGCCCTAGATCTCTGCCTCCAATAGATTTCTTCCCTAGAAATAATGTTGTGAAGTTTAACTAAAACATCATCTTCCATGGCTTTGGAGTATTTTTTATAGCCATCTTTTTGTATAGAATTTTGGATCTGAACCAGATCCTCCTTTAGATTTTTCTTTGCATCAAAAATATCACCAAAGACCTTCTTGTTCCATATCTTAATGTTGACTTTGATATTTTTGAGTTTTTTGGCCACTTTATACATGATAGTTCCATTTACATCTATATTCCACCAGTTGGCAATAGATTTTTCAAGATTAGGGTGGGAAATCCACATCTTTTTGAACCGAAAGGGGAAGTTCTGAATATTCTTAAAATTCTCAGCAACAAAAGAGATGGGATAATGGTCCGAGCTAATTCTATTAATAACAAAAAGGGAACATCTATGAGAAAGAATCCAATCATTAGTGACAAGGGATCTATCAAGTCTTACCTAAATGAGATCTTCACCATCCCTTCGATTAGACCAAGTATAGGAAGCCCCATTGAGATCCATATCTATGAGAGCATTGTGATTAATAAAGTCCATCAAGTCAGATCTGCTATCTGGTTGAGCTTGAGTACCCCCATATTTATCAATGTCTTGTAGAGGAGCATTGAAATCTCCCATCACAACCCAGCTGATCGAAGGGAAAGAATTTCTTTTTTGCTGGATTTTATCCCAAAATTTGCTTCTAGTAGATTTGGAGTTAGGAGCATAGATATTAGTAATGACACATTCCTTTCCATCATAGATGCTTTTATCTTTCAGGGATAAAATATTGCCATCTACATCAATTATTTCTCTAGAGATGGTTTTCTTGTTCCAGAAAATTGCTACCCCTCCAGATGCTCCATTCGAGCTACTTCCACAAACTCCTCCATTTTTAAAGAAGTTTAATTTCTCCACTTTCTCTTTACTCATTTTGGTTTCCTAAACTAGGATTATATCTAGATTTTTCTCTTGAGTGAGGTTCCGTAATATATCTTGTTTATTGAGACCATTTAGGCCTTTGATATTCCAAGATATTACCTTCATTTGGAAGCCTAAGGGCAGGATTCCTTTACATTCATTGTCTTCCATCAGCTATGTTTTGCTTGCTCTCCTAGTCCCTATGCCATTTCATAGTTTTACATCTTGATGGGGATTTTGAAGCACCAAAATCAGCCTTGAACTTGGTTCTGGTTTTCACCCCATTAAGGCCTCCTACCTTCTTGGTTTTTATTTTCTTTCCATTTCCTGTTATGTTTTCTTCTTGTTCCTTACTAGTCTCATCTTGCATATTACTCCATAGTTCTCCTCTTTTCTGGGATGATGTGGGCGTATCAACACCAATATTCTGGAACAAAGCATTTAAATTTATCTGAGGCGATCCAAACTTGTTACTCCTTCCAAGTTTAATTTCATGTTCTTCAAATTCATCTAGGCACTATTCATCTATTTTGGATATAGAATCTTGAGAGACCTCATGATGAGAATTAGTGAAATTCTCAATCTCATCCTCTTCAAGTGTGTCTTCATTGATTTCTTTTTCCTTCTCCTGTGTCTGTAGAGCCTCAAAGGTATTGGCTGTTTTGATCTCAAACTCCCTGATTTCATTCTTTTTGTTCTCCTTCATAGGGGAGTTCTTAGGAGGGTCATTTCTATCTCCTTCTGATGGTTCTGATATATTGACAGAGCTTCCACCTTTTCCTTCTAACTTATTACCTTCTTTTTTATTATTCTTTTCTTTCCAAACCTATTTGTGGATGTTTGTCATCACAGGTTTTTTGGGGTTGCTGGGGCAGGCCTTAGCCCAGTGACCAGATTTTTTGCAAGAAAAGCACACAAAGGGGAGTGATTCAAACTCTATTGACTGTTCCCATAATCCAAGTTTGGAGCTTATGTCAATAGTGCTAGGAAGGTCCATATTCTATGAAATGTTGACACAGATTCGCACATAAACCAATCTCTTGTGAGCTACTGTTATTGGATCTATCGCAACAAGCTCCCCAAAGGAGTTAGTGATTCCTGAGAAAACATCCTCCACCTAGTATTTGAAAGGAAATCCTAGAAGCCTTACCCAAACTAGAGCAAATTCAAAGAAAGAGTCATTGAGTTCCATGTTAGGCAACCATTTTCTAACTGATAAAGAAGATTTACCAAACATCCAGGGGCCACCACTTAATGCAGCTTCCATATCTTCCCCACAAGAGAAAGATAATATAAAAAAGCCTTTGGATAGGGCAGAGACATCAACCTAACCTTTCATTCTCTATTTTCTCTTGATAAAAGACCTAACATCCTCAATATTAGGTTGAGGTCCAACAAACTTCCCCACTAGAGAAAAAGTCATTAAAGAAATACTATGATCGATAACTAAATCAAGAATCTCAATAGCAAGTTTACCCATTTTAATATCTAATAAATCTTTCACAAAGGGGAAAGCCGATTTACCAGTTGGTTTTCTAGATGCTTTCCTTGCAAAAAGACTACTCCAGGGCTTAGATACTTGTCCCTCGTTGTTTTTAGAGTCAACTTTCACTACCTCGATGCTCAATTCTTGGGAATCTTTCATCTTTTTGCAGTCATGAGGAGGGTCCCGTAGCCGTGGGTCCCCATCCTATCTTCCATCCTCATCATCCATCACTTGTCCTTGAGCTATAGTGGATTCAAAACCAGAGGATCTAGCCTCGCTATTCCCTCCATTTCCCAATTTCAAATTTCCAACTGCATTCGTTGTTCCCTCCATTTCTAGACTGATTAATTAGTAACCTATTTGCTCAGTTCCCTAGCTATTGTTGATAACCCTTGTGATGTGGAATATTCTTGCATTATATATTCTGATGAATGGTACTCACTTGTCATAAGATATTTGAGTGATGGTATCTTTCCTGATTCTATGAATAAGAATACTAGGGCTAGGGTTCGCAAATTGGATGCTAGATACATTATCCTTTCTAATGTTCTCTATAGGAGGGCTTATAATGGTCTTCTCCTTCAATTCTTAAACAAGGCCGAGGTTCCTATCACTCTCGAAGAAGTACATTCAAGTTCTTGCGGGGGGCATTATGGGGGTAGGGCTTTAGTTCAGAGATTGTTTTGAATGGGGTATTATTGGCAAACCATGGAAAAGGATTCCTTTGCATTTGTTAAAAGATGCCATCAATGTCAACAATATAGAAATTTGATCCATGCCCCTACCAAAGAGCTTCAATCACAAGTAACATCTTGACCCTTTTCCACATGGGGTTTGGATCTCATTGGTAAAATGTCTCCTCCTTCATCTCAAGGACATACTTTCATCATAACTGCTACTGATTACTTTACCAAGTGGGTGGAAGTCATTCCTCTTAGATCTACTACCATTGAAGTAATTTGTCAATTCATTTTAGAAAACATTGTTTCTTGATTTGGGATACCTTCTTCCTTAGTTTTAGATAATGGAACGTCATTCAAAAATAAGGATATGAAGAAGTTTCTCAAGAAATATCATATTCAACATAAATTTTCTACACCTTATTATCCTCAATCAAATGGTCAAGATGAGTCTTCTAATAGGATAATTGAATAAATTCTTCAAAAGACTATAAACAAGCATGGTAAGGATTGACATACTCAATTAACATATGCTTTGTGGGCTTATCGCACAAGTGTACAGGTTGCTATAGGTTGTACCCCTTACAATCTTGTTTATGGTGTCGATGCCATTATGCGTTTGGAGTTATAAATTCCTTCTTTGAGAGTTTCTCTTAAGGGTATAGTGGATGATGATTCCTATAATGAGCAAAGACTTCAAAAACTTGAGATGCTTGATGAACGGTGCATCAATACCCTCAAACATATTCAAGCCTATCATAAAACTTTACAATGGAGCTACAATGATAAGGCTATTCAACATTCTTTCTCGGTAGGGGGCTGAGTCCTTTATGAGAATCAGAGCAATGTGAATGCCTTACCTAAGGAGAAAGGAAAGTTCAGTCCTAATTGGCTTGGAGCATACATCATCATGGAGGTCTATGGATCAGGTGCTTATAGGATAGAAAATGTGGAAGGTATGCCTCTCAAGGAACCTATAAATGCTATGCACCTTTGTAGATACTATGCCTAGTTCTCTCTCTCTCTCTCTCTCTCTCTCTCTCTCTCTCTCTCTCTCTCTCTCTCTCTCTCTCTCTCTCTCTCTCTCTCTCTCTCTTTCTAGTCTTCTTTATGTTTTCACTCTATATCTTTTTCTTCAAATTTGGGTAATATGTTAGCATATCTTTATTAAAGTATGTAAGATTAAATGATGTTATATTGTTTGGTCTACGCTACTTCATTCTTGACAAGCATGTTTCATTACTATATTGTTTTTCTTGGATTCTTTTTATGTAAATTGTAATGGATTTACATTTCATATGTGTTAGCATATTATACAATTCCTTATGTTTTAATTAGAATTATATCATGTTGTGTTTAATTAGAGTTAATTAAATCACATTAGTCATATAGTTCTCATGCTTAATACATTCTTCCTTTACATCATAATAGTACCATTTGATTAAATACTCAGTTATTTAATTAAATTACACATGTATTAATTTAATCATGAAGTACTGAGAAATCAATCACATGGAAATTAAATCAGATATACATGCTCATTACTTAATATGTTATCTTTAATCTAAGCAATGTGTACATTGTTTAAGCATTATAAATACCATAATCATGAGTGTCATCATATATACATCAGTACATCAAAATCATCTCCTATCCCTAGGAATAGTAGCAAGAGGATGGTGGCTAGATGCCCCTCTTGATTTGGCCATGCAGGTGGCCCCATGGGGGTGTATCATGATACGGACTGCGAGTGACTCTGTGAGGAGCTCCTGCGATCTCTTTCCATCATGATCCCTCAGTATGTTGCTACCTCTATCTGCCCCGTTTCTCTATCATGCTCTGTCCATCGTAATCTATCTCGTAGGTCCTCCACCTCCACCCCAATAGAGGAGAATAGGTCCTCATGACATCCTACACTCCTCTGGGGTCTGTGTGGTATCTATACATGTGCAGTCACAATAAGGTTTGTCACTACATTTTGAATCAGAGACCACCATTCCTAGATGCTAGCTACATGATAGAGAGAAATGTTTCATCAGTATCATTCTATATCATCAAATCTAAAGTAGGTAGAATGCATATGTTAATAAATAACAAAGTACATTACTTGGATCTCCCTCTCGCCAGAGAGGATCAAGGACAATAACTGCCTGAGCTTGAGATCTACTAGGCTCTTCCTGCTCGTATTGTCTCTATATAGTCGGTATAGGCTGATGAGGATCAGGACCCCTTATGGGACCCCTATTTTCTTGTCATGGGAGACTCGATGGATCTATGGCTCTAGCATCATCTCTAGAGTGATGAACTACACTTGACTCGTCCTCATCCTCATCCTCATCCTCATCCTCATCCTCATCCTCATCCTCATCCTCATCCTCATCATCATCTCCATCTTGATATCCCTCCCTAGTATCTAGAACGCCTCCATCTCCGCCTGCCTCTTTCTCCTCAGTGTTGTCACCCTGGTCATCTGAATCCTCTTTAGATGCATTGGATCCCTCTCTATCGCCTACTGTATACACCTAAAAATTTGCTATGAGCAATTAAATAAATATTTTATATTTATTTAATATTTATTCTTCTATTAAATAGTTAATTCGAAAAGATCAATTAATTTAATTCATTTTCAAATCTTTCTATTAATTAATATATTATTAATTAATTCATCTATCTTATTCCTCTAATTAATTAAATATCTAATATTTAATTATCTTCTCCAATCAATTAAATATCCAATATTTAATGGTTATTCTCCTATCCTATAGTCTCAAATATTAAATAATTCCTAAATTATTTAATCCCTTTATCCAACTCACCCTCCATCTCCACTTCATCTTCCCTTTGCCAACTCATCCAACATGTGGCTAAGGAAATTAATATTCTTTAAATATTAATTCATGATTTATCTTCAACCTACAAAATTAATGAAATTGTGTACGTACACACATTTCATAACCATTTCCTATATTCTCTCCAACACCCTCTACATCTTAGGAAGGACTTGAGTCCACTTGTCCTACCATGCCTAAATTTCCTCCAACCATCCCTAGATTCCCTCAGTCAGCAACCCAGTCAAGGTGAGATGAGTGACACTTGTCTTCTCCTTCCCCATTTCTCTCAACCTTCACTTTTGCTCATAGCCATTCAAATCTGTAGATCTGATCAAGACCATTGATCTGAGCCACATCATCTTATCCTCTCAAAGTCTATAAAACAAAGAGCTTTAGTTGAGAGGAAGTGAGTCTTCAAAAAAATAGTTTTCAAGCCAATCTTATGCATCCTTGAGTTTTTGAAGCAATTAGCAATTAGCAATTAGCAAATATCATTTTAGCAATATAATCATATAGCATTATCATTTTAGCATAATCATGTAGCTTTGCATATCATACTATCAGTTAACTACAAGTTATCAGTCCATTCTTCATATGCCATCTTGGAAGCCAACAATGCATTGTCTGAGAGCACACCATCGGCAACCAGGAACAATGGAGTTAGGACACAATGAGACATAAGCCATGAAGGTAAAATAATGTTTTATTTTAGTATGTATTTCATGTATTTTCATTGGTGGATTTTGGATTTCATGTATGCATTTCCATTGTATTTTGTGAAACTAACTTATTATAGGTAACATTCTAAGGATGAAATTCAAGCTCACACACCTACTTGTCTCCATAATCCAAGGTCCCCTCTAAGGAAGTCTACTAGGAAGATAGCTCTTGGGTATGTCCTCCTCCACCATTTGATGTATCATCGGTGCCTGCCTGAATCATCTCTATAATATGTCGCTATGTCTCGATCTCATCACTCGTAGGCCTAGGAATTTCTCCTAGCCTCGGCATCACTCGTGATTGTCGAATGTATATAGGAACATTAGTAGGAATACACTGGTCAAATTCAAATTGCCACTGAACTTGATCAAAGTAGAAAGGAATGACTATGTGGCTATACCCTCCCTCTAGTAGACGGTTCCTCTACATGTCAAACATCTATCTATGTAGCCTTGCCCACATGGATATCCTAAGGTAGGGTCTCTAAATGATCCCTTCTGTTAATCTATTCATGCTCAATCTCCAATACAAGAGATCACTGAATCACCACACTGGTAAGAGGATAAGCATATACCCTAGGCTTCTCTAGGACCATCTCTATAGGGGCTCCACTAGGTCTAGTGCATGTTATATGCTCAAACATCCACACCTGTAGTATTGCACATGTCATAAGGTTGCATTCCTATTTGAACAAAACTCTCCAAGGTCATGATAAAGATGTCCAAGCATACTCTGACCCCAAGAGTATACTCTCTTATGTCTCTCCATATCTCATATGGTGTATATGAGTCCTTAGTGCATCTATGTGCCATGCTTATTGGTGCACATAGCTAATGCAAGGGTCACAATCATGAGTCACCTCACCAATGGAACCTCACCTCTAGGGTATAGAAGCCAACTGACCATAATACAATCCCTCATCTCACTGCATATCACTCTCCCCATAGCGTATGCCTTCTCTCTCTTGTAATCCTCCACTCTGTAGTCAAAATCGATATCTAATAGTCTCTCCTCTAATGGGTAGGCACAGAATGCAATATACATCCTCTAGGGTGACCATAATCTACCCCGCTGGTAGTAAGAATATCAAGGTATCTACATCCCACCTCTCCGTCAATGCCATCAGCATAGTAGAATGGAATTGGATGGCCAACATGCTCATCACATCCCACAAACCCACTGCATGTAGAAAATCCCTCTCCTCTGCTCTCAGTCTCAGGATCTTCTCTTGAAGGCTGTGAAAGGTGAGACCGACAGTATGCTCATGAATGTAAGGTAGTGTCTGTAAAATGCAAAATAATCTCTCATAAGTAATTGATCAATCATCTATCATCATCTAATCAAATAAATCATTCTATCACCTTTCATTCATTTCCTAATCTATTGTCATTGTTTTTCACCTCGTACAGGGAATAGGGCGCCTTGTATGGACTAGGGTTCCCTACTGGGACCATGGCACCTAGAGGGGACCATGATGCTCAGAGGGGACCATGGCACCCCCTTGGGAGCATGGAACCCTAGGAGGAAAATGGTACCCTAGGGCCTCTTGGTGTCCAAAGGGTGGGACCTGACCTAGACTAGGTGATGACATCACGACTTTCAAAAAATGTGAAAACATGACAAAGTCAAATGCAGTCAATGGGAAGGCAACTCACCTAATCAAACGGTCGGTCAATGAGTATGGACTAGCATAGGATCTCCATCTACATGGATTACTCAGGTTGGCGTCGAGGCATGGTGGATTGTATGTGGGATCCTCTATAGTGAATAGTGACAAAAAGTTAGAAAGTGACAAATGAAGGTGTATTTTTGATATTTATGTGTTATGCACTTTTTGACTTTATGTTTTTAAGTTAAAACCCCAATTTATGTACTTTTTCTTCAACCTATCATATCTTGAGCTAGGAAGCTGTAATGCCCCGCCAGGAAACCCCTAAGGGTTTAAGTTAAAAACACTCAAATAGAGTGTAAATATTTTTTTTTTATAATAATAATAATTACGAACATTAATAATAAGAGTATTACTGATTGTTACAACATTAAGATGGTTTGAAGTTATCTCTAACTAGATAACACAATGGAAGGCTAGCGATCCTAAGGAGTTTCCCAACGCGATTACATAACCTTACACCTAGCTCAACTTGCATCAATTGATCCAATAAACTGGATGACTTAGTTACGAGATAATGCATATGACATGATTATATATATGTTCAATGATATGTCATCTTAGAATTTTAGGAAGCGTTCATTTACTTTGGGTGGTTAGGAGGCCATTGAGAGGTTATTTATTTAATGCACTTAAATTCATAATTTCATTTAGAGGCCTCCAAAAAGGTTCAAAGCGTTTAATATAATGAAGTTCATTCATTGGGTTTAAGGTACCCATTCACAATTGATATCATCCTTTAATATTAAAAGTATGGCTAATAAGGTGAGATACAATGATTAAGGATTAAACTACAATTAATAGAGTGTGATCCCTTCATTTGATTTCATGCATAGCCAACTAATGAGTTGTAGTTCTTTTATGGAGGATAAAATGTGAGTAGCCATAGAATTCATTCATTGAAGTTTAAATAATACTAATAGAAGGAATAAATTCATTAAGGTGAAAAGGTATTAGGAACACATGAGTTCATCCTTTAAATTAAAATATAGTTAGCAAGATGATATTCATCATTACACGATTAAAATATAAGTTCATAGTGACGTTCTCCCTTTAGGATTAATATATAACTATCTTATTGCATGTCACTCCTTTTAGTTAAATGAAGTTAATGTGAAAGATACATTTACCAAGGTTGAGATATAAACAACTATACAAATACTTCCCATTTTAGTTCAATTTTAGCAATCATAAGGAATTCTTTTTATAAGGGTTATAATATGGATATCTAGTTGAGTTCACCCAATTATCAAATTAATCTGGTAAGGATTATTTGTTAAGATTAAAACATAAATAACTAAACAAATTTATCCAATGTAGTGAAACATAATTAACATGGCGTTACTCATTTAAGAAGATAAAAGTAAATACCTATATGATGTTCTTCCTTTAGATTTCAACTTAGAAATTATAACATTAATTCAAACTTTGTTTCCCATTTCACATTCGTTCCATTTATATGCTTAATAACAAGTTAATCCAATAATTTAACCCAGCAAGATTATTTTCACTAATACTACTTTTAATTCACATTTTCAAAATACTTTTACATAATCTTAATTACAATATTTTATGAACCTGATTACTACATTTGTCAAGATGAATAATTTTATGCACTTTGTTTTAAATTCATTAAATTCACACCATACTCTTATACAAGATATCCACCATACATGATAACTTAAAGCATGAAACAAAGGAAGCTAAAGTATCGCATAACACAGATATGATCTTGGAGTTCACCCCTAAAGGGGCTACATCTCCGGGTCTGCTCAACTGCAAGACCCCTCTGGCATTTAATATAGTTAGGAATACATAAATAATATGTCTTTTACATTTTTGCCACTTAGGCGAACACAACCAATATACAATAGACACCTCGGTTGAAATTTACATAATGATCCCTTCTAAAGCGGATCCAACTGAAACACTTCAAAGCAAATACGGGTTCTAATGACTGACGATACTCTGACTAGGGGTGTAATCCGGCTATGACCAACACAAATAACCAGATGACAGGGTTCAAAACAAACCTAGCAAGACGTGCTACTATAACAGACGCATCGATTACTAAAATAATAATAGGCCGTACTCTAGCGTTAACGGGTAATTACAACATTTTCCCAAGTTGACTTAAGCATCTAGACAAACAAATTAAATCTTAGATAAACACTAATGACATGTTAGTTTTACAACAATAATCTAATACTTTTTTAATGATACAAAAACAACCCTCTTACTAGAAGAGCAAAATATATTAAGAGTGAATGGAGAAATGAAAAACAAAATCTTTCTCGAGCTAAATTAAGCCTCTATTGCATAAATTTAAAAATTAAAGACCATTACACCCATTCAATTTACTCATTATCATATAATCAATTATTATTTGATTTAAAAATACAACGCCAATCATTGCTATATTAAAGCCCAAAAATCTATATATGTCATTAATAATATTTGCTAAATAGATGTTACCTATATTAGCATATATTTTAATATATAAATTTATCTCTTTTTTTTTTTTTTTTTAAAAAACATTATTTACTAAAATAAAAATCTCAACTCATTCTTATAATACAAAATATTACTCAAAGTAATTTTTATATTAACAAGCATCTTTTTTTTATTTAATTTATTTTGTATACAATGAAAATCCAAAATTCGAGTTTTAACTATTCCCAAAATACTAAGTAATACTAAATAGTAAAGAAAACATTTTTAAACAAAAAAAATGAAGGAGGAATAGCGGGCAGCCAAACCCTAACCGTACCCTAGCCGGAGGGAACTGCGGCCGCCACGACGGGCGCAGCCCCTCGGCCTCCACACATAGTGGAGTCGGGGGTTACTGCGTCCGTCGTGAGGTCGCAGCCCCTTCGGGCCCCACTCAGTGGTACCAAAGGTTTCTGCGGCCTTCATGGCGTCGCAGTCCCTTCGGCCACCACTATGTGGAGCCGAATGGGAGTGGGAGGGGGCGGGTTGAGCTTCGGCTCCCCCCCCGAAACCCCCAATATTTCATTTTCATTTTTCTTTTGCTTATTATATTTTGTGTTTTTTTTTTATATTTTCTTGATCCGATTTACAGTCCGGATCAACCATAAGATTTTTTTTTGAATAAAGATTTGACAAGAAACGAAATCCCTCATTATTGGGAAAAATAATTCCTCATCAAGTTTAAAATCACAAAATCTATTAAGAACAAAAATTTGATTCAAGAAACAACCAAGTTTGAAAGAAAACTAAAACTAAACCTCAAAGAAAACATTCATGGGTAATACCATTTTTTTTTTATTCAACAAATAAATAAAAGAGTAGATTTGAATCCTACGTCATAACGCATTCCGGGCAAGAAATTTGATGAAGAGCTCCACCTGCAACTCCAAGCAAATCTCCCATTTTTCCAAAAATTCCCCCATCTCCATTTTTTTTTTTCCAAAAAGCTCTCAAGAAAAGAACCCCCAAAAACATTTCCAAACTAGGTTAAATGAGAAACCCTATTTTTGCCCTAATTTTCAATTTCGAATTTAGGCATTTATTTATTTATTTATTTTTAAAATAAAAGAAAATCCAAAATGGAAATCATTATTTCCACTATTCAATACATCTTATTTGCTTTTCTCATTAAAATTAAAAGATTCCATTTCTTATTTAACTCTAATTTTAAATTTCTTCATATTACTTTAGCCAACACTTTATATTTTGAATTACTAACAAGGGTTAGGATATTTAAATTAATTTAAATTTCAAAAATCAATCCTTTATACTTTATCAACTTTGAAACAAGGAATAATTTCCTTTAAATAATAAATTTCTCCCTTTCTCTTCCAAAATGCGAAAATGATTAATTTAATTCTATTTCCCGAATGACTTTAAATCTTTCCTTTCTAAAACGCATAACTCATTAAATTCATTATTATTAAAATTAACTATTAAATTGACTCGCTATAACATAATAAAGTGATCTTTTTAATAAATGACTACTCTCATGAAAGAAATCTATTTACTCTAATTTCCTCAACTAATAATGCGTAAATGAACACATTAATTTAAGTTAACTACTTTAAGCCTGCTACAATTATAATTAAAGCGATCTCTTTAAATTAATGATTAATCATATAAAAGAAGCTACCCATTTAAATTTCTAAATTACTAATGAGTACATCTACTCATTAAATTGAATTAAATACTTAGGATAACAAACTCCACTTACCCCGCCCAAGGCACGCAAATTGAGGAAGTCCACCAAATCACATGACATGCAACCCAATGCAAGGAAAGCCCCATGAATCCACACACGATGCTCACTTGACCATGGCTAAGGCAAGAAGGGAGTTTAATGACCCCCAAATCCGAATTCTAAGGATGGAGGAGGTTTACTCAAACCTGCGAATCCCGAAGGAGATGAACCTCGCCCTAGGCGGTGTTGTACCTGCAATCTCCTGCACCCATGAATCACGCAAGCATACATATACATATACATATTCAATGAAGGTGTTAGCTCTAGATTTATTACAAGAGTTAGGAAACAATTACATTTACACAGGAATCGATGCAAAAGCACAATAGTAGGTATGCACAATTATTTATATTATCTAAACTACACATTGCATCACGGTTAACCTACCATTCAAGAATGCCACATAGGAAGTCAATCAAGGTCAAATGGGTTTTACAAGTCTGACTAGGGTAGGGGCATTATAGAAGCTTCGATACTTGCACCGTCGGTGGTATTAGAACAGTGAGTTTTCCCTCTCACTCCTCGTTAGTTCCATAATGCTCTTGGATAAGTAATCAAGCCTTGTTGTGACCTTTCTTCATCAAAATATTTATAACAATTCATTGTGGAAAACATGACACCCTATTTCACCTCACAAATAAGAAAGTCAAAACAAGGGGGGGCATATACCTACTCGAGAATTTCATCACCTTCCTTGGTAAGAATTAGGTGATTTTGCAATCTAACATGTGGTTTTGTAGGGTGTAGTTCCTAACTGTGTACTGTAGATATTGTTGGGGGTTTAGTTTGACAACTTATGGATATATCCTTTTTCAAATTATGTTTAATTTTTTGTACTTTAGCTTGCATATGTAGGTAGTGTCATAGACTGCTAAAGTGGGGGTTAAATGTAGTGTCATAAATTGTACACCCTTTCTAGGGAGGTACAATCCACACTTAGGAAGGCACCCGCCTTAGTGTGTCTTGCATCTTGCATCTCTCATTCCCCTTTAATAATTTAATTAAATCTAAGGTCTTGTCTCATCAATTTACACATTGCAAAGTTGGGCCCTTTACCCTAAGTGTGCCCCTTTTCATATTATTCCTCCAATGAATCATTTAATCATAAACCCTAATTATGTCTTATTTTGACCGTTTACGCCCAATTTTGCATATCAAAACATCTTAAAATTTGTTGTAACTTTGAAATGCACTCTAATATCATCATATCTAACGACCCTGAAAAATTCGATGAAAATTTGGTTGGACTGTGGTGGAAATGCACATGGTCCACGACTTTTTTCCCGAAATTTTGAGAGCACAATCCTATGATATGATAATACTTAACCCCAAAATATTAGTGGGAAATTCAAATCCTATGTCGGCCTAAACATGTAATTAAGATGCAGGGTTTCATACTTAAGAGGTCTCTCTCTTCATTTGAAGGGGTCTTCTTCTAAGAATCTAAGAATAGGTTTCTGGGAGTATTAGAACCTTGTTTCCAGTGAAAGAGTAGATCTTTGAAATATCCAACAACATTTGGCATTCATCCATCAAACATTCATCAAGCATCATTTTATTAATTGGGGGCTTTTGAAGATATAGAAGAATAATAGGAGATCACCGAATGACGATTGGCTTGTACCTCTCCCTTGGGGTTGGGTATAGTTTCATGTTGTTTTCATCTCTTTGCATAAGCTTCAATTTGATTCATATTCATGCTTTAGATCACTTTGCATTATGGATTTAGGGCATTTACTTTGTCAATTATAAGAAATTAGGGTTTACTCTTTAGGGTTTCTCTAGTTTGTTTACTTTCATTTTTAGGATCTTGCATATACACAAGGTTCTTGCACACACATTTTCAATAAATTATCTATTATTCATGGAGGTGGAAATCACAAATGCAGGGGTTTGAATATGGAAAAACCTTATATAGCCACCCCAAACCTTCCCTTTTCATATTGAAGGCATGGAAACATGAATCTAGAAGAAGGTACAGATCTGAAACAGGCATCCACATCACTCAAAAACTTTAGAAGTGCATGAAACCTATCAAGGACAGGGATGTGGCACTCTAGTCTTGCCCAGGATAGGGGCTTGGCACCCTAATCTTGCCTAGGATAGGGGTGTGGCACCCCGGTCTTGCCCTCTACTAGGAGGACTTGGCAGATCAACATTTTATAGGTCTCAGAATCCCTCCTCTCAATTGCAGCTCCAGAATTGTGGAATCGGGATAGCGTGGTACCCTAGTCTCAAAGATTTATGCTCAAATTTTAGATATATGTGCACCTCTGAATTTGTCTTCTGATCTATAGTTTTTAATAGTGTATCAGTTGTTCTTTGATCTGCATTCTTAGATTAGGATTTGTTTGCTCACTTTCTTTCTAGGTTAGATTGTATTTTGCATCATTCCTCTCTCTCATTTACAACAAAGGAATAGAAATACTAAGAGGTAATCCATGACTCTCTTTTTCTCATAAGATGTAGCCGACGTGCATTACCTCCCTAGGCTCTTTCATATTCCATGAGTGTGAATGAGAGTGGGATTAGGGTTTCCATACTTAGTCTCACTTTTCCCCCTACACAGATACTAATGAAGGTGTGACAACTGATGAATTTGATAAGGGAAATTCAAGAGATGAATGGGTGTTCATTTCTATCAAGGAATATGATCTGGTAACTGCTGATTCTACTAGTTGCATTATTCAGGAGAAAGCTTTGGCTACTAAACTTAAAGAGAAAAGTGAATGGGTTATTAACAATGTTTTCTCACATCACATGATAGGTGATAAGAGTAGGTTTGTGAGTATGGAAAATTATGATGGTGGTGTAGTAAGATTTGGAGATGACAAAGCTAGTATAATCCATGAAAGAGGTTCTATTTATCTTGATGGTAAGAAAAACACTAATGATGTCTTATATGTTGAAGGTCGAAAGCATAATATTTTGAGTGTTTGACAAATGGTTGATAAGGGATATGATTTTCAATTCAAGAATGGAAAATGTTAGATCTTGAGTAGCTCCGGAACTGAGATTGCATCAGGTACAAAGACTAAAGATAATATATTTCACTTGAATTCTAGTGGTAAAAGTTGCTTAATTTCTTAGGTTGATGAAAGTTGGTTATGGCATAGAAGGATGTGTTATGTAAAATTTGACTGGATGGTTAAGATAAGTTCCACTCAAGCAGTGAGAGATATTCCTAAGTTGGTAAAGCCTTCTAATCCAGTATGTAAGGAATGTGAATTAGGGAAGTAGAGAAGAGTTTCTTTGAAAAGAAAACAATATTCTTCTAATAGAATAATGGATCTTGTGCATACTGATCTGTCTGGTCCTTCTAGAGTGAGAATCTTGTAGGGTGATGGGTACTTCATGTTGTTGATTGATGACTATTCAAGGATGATGTGGGTTACTTTCTTAAGGAATATTTTTTTAGCCTTGGAGAAGTTCAAGATTATAAAAGCTATGGTTGAGACTAAGACTAGATTGAAGCTGAAGTGTGAGAGATCTGATAGAGGTGGTGAATTTATTTTTGGTGAGTTCAATTCTTTTTGTGAAGAGCATGGGGTGAAGAGATATTTATCTACTCTGCAGACCCCTCAATAGAATGGTGTTGTGGAAAGGAAGAATAGGACAATTCAGGAAGCTGCTAGGATGATGATGATTGAAGGAAATATTCTACATATCTATTGGAGAGAAGATGTGAGTACTATTGTATACACTTTTAACCAGGTGCATATCAAAGGTGATACCAGTATGACTCCTTATGAGTTATGGTTTTCTCATGTTCCTACAATTAGATATTTCATAATTTTTGGAAGTAAATTCTATATCAAAAGAGATGAAGATCTAGGGAAGTTTGATGCTAGATGTTGTTGGTGCCCAAAAATGGGTTTACACTACAACAAGGCAGAAACCAAGTTGATTCCTCAAAATCCTATGGAAAGCCACCTCTAACTATCAATACTCTTCAAACTTGGACCAACTACGACAAGGATCTACAAATCCTTCTGCAAGACCCGAGAGGGTAATCCCTTATTAAATTTGTGATCTTTGCACCACATTCATGAACTATGCTAAAAAAAAGTAGATAATCTCATATATTGGCTCAACAACAAGGAGAATTCTCAAGAATGACGAATTCTTTAGTGATCCTCAACCTTATTTGGAGCATGAGATAGTAGGACAACTCAAACATACATGAAAAGGTTGGAAATATGTCTTGATTTTAACAATTTATGATAAACCATAAGTGAAACATATGAGAAATTGATAAACTACTCACACTTGCTAGCACATACCAATGCCTTATTCCATTGGGATCTAAATTTTTAAAATATGACTAAGACTTGATAGAAATTTATCTGATAGTTGATTAGATCTTAAAACATACTGCATTGCAATATCCTTTCATCTACAATTTCTTACTCAAACTACTTATCAAATCCTAGTACAAACTTTATCCCTTTGTGATCTCATTCAAGCATTTTAATTAACCCCTTGGATTAAAGAATGAAATGAAAGACTACATACATCATAATGATGCAACAAACAATGAAACCCTTGATTCCATTTACCCAAAAGAAACTAATATCATACACAAGAGAGTAAGGATTTGAAATTGTATCTATATTAATTCCAAAGCTACCTTCTATCAAATGATAGATTGTATTTCATTTAGAAAATAACCCAATTAAAATCTGAAACTGATCACTATCTTCTATTTTTCTCTATAAAGTGATATTACATTTCTTTGCTATTTTCTCATGACTTCTCAAAACTAGAACCTAATCCTGTCGACTAGACCTACACAAATAGATGATAATATGATAAAACTACAATGATCTGGTCAACTACTAAGAGGGGGGGATGAATCAGTGGCTAGAAAATATACTAAACTTTCACCAAACTTAATTCAAACTCAGATTCAACCTACTTAACTAACTGGTTTAGTCACTGTATCAAAAACTATAACTGCACTATCAAACTTTACCAGTTGACCAAAATATCAATGATACAATGCAAAAAATCTGAAACTCAAATACCATTTAACTAAAACATTAAACCACTTTACTAATATCAGTAATAGCACATTTCAGATCACTTCTAGTCATTCAAACATATCTAAGTGGATTTACCAGTCATTCATATCAACCATATCAGAAACACATCCACAATATCATTCACCACTTGACATAATGATTTTTGATGTGGAAACCCAAATGGGAAAAACCATGGTGGGGATAAATATCCACAAGTATTTCTAAACTCTTCTGAAGTTTTCCTTGTTAGGAGCCAAGCCTTGTTAGAAGCTTTTACTATAATTTCCTATTAAGAACAGATACAGTTAAGGACCACCCAGTTAAGGGATTGACTACAATACCCTGTTAAAGGTAATACCTTGTTAAGGGTAACTCAATGGAGGATTTAAAATCCAACATAATGGATCACCTGGTTAGAGGATTTCAATAAGAAGATTGTTAAAGCTTACTCAGTTAGGGGATTTAAACTATTGTAATGGTTAGAGAACAACAAGTTCTTTGCTGATTTGGGAATGACACTTCTTTCCTTAATCAAATCATTTTCTACTCCTATCTGTCTTCACAACATTCTACAGATACACCTTCTAGTTTGGCAACAACAAATCATACCTATCCATATTTTCCAACACAATTTAAAATAATTCATCAACCTTAAAAACAAATACAATAGGTTGGTAACATAACTCAAAACCTATAGATCTCATAGATATTACAAACATATCAGTTCAATCTGGACCATTATATTACATAGAAATCAACTACACATTGTTCAAGACAACTTCAACCACTCGTGGATCACTCCTAGATCAGCGCACATTGAATCTTGTAGCTCATCACGTGTTTGTCACTCCATACTAAGATATTGATCATTCCCAAGATAAATAGTTATCTCTATGTGCCAAATCCATTTCAATACACATCACGTGCAACATGCATATGTGGAATCTTCATCTCTGATCATCATTCGGTCATAGATCATCATAACTAATTCTCCAAGCTCCTTCAATTAGGGTTCTTCTTATCAATGGGTTAGGGTTACCGGTTGATCTCTCAGCTTCAATAATAATAGCAGTTGCCTTCACTTCTTTACTACCAGTTGCTAAACTACATCATTACCAGTTGCAATTTACATCAATGACAACACTATACTTCTCCAAATGCAATTTTCATGCAATGCCAACATTCTCCCCCTTTGGCATGGATGGCAATACAAATATCAATAATACTTGATTGTGATGATTGAGAGTAAAGCATATACATAGGTATAGGAATCTTGGTTTAAATTTTCACCATATACTCTCCTTCAATTGTATCTTCATGTCTTCAACAATCAATCATATACCTTTCTCCCCCTTTGATAGAAATTCCAAAGTGAAGGTAAACCATACAGCTTCATGCTTCACTGATCTACAACTTGCTTCTCCCCCTATAGAGTAGCTCCACTCTACACCAATCCTTCTTCAATATTTTTAATAGGCTCTGGGACTGATGTCTTCCACATCTTCTTAATTGACTTCATGTAGGGGTACAATCCCTAACTTACCTCTAAGATATTAAAATGTAGCCTTAGGTAGAGGTTTAGTAGAGATATCTTCTATCTGTTCTTTTGTAGATACATGCTCTAGTGACACATCTTTACTTTGCACTTTCTCTCTTAGAAAATGATACTTCATCTCAATATGCTTTTTTCTAGCATGAAACATCAGGTTCTTATAAATGTTTATAGCACTTGTGTTATCACAAAAAAATTATTAACTCTTTTGATATATTCAACTTGAAACCTTCCAAAATGTGTTTCATCCAAATTTCCTGGGCACAATTCATGCAAGCTGCAACATATTCAACTTCTGTAGTTGATTGAGAGATACAACTATGTTTCTTGCTACACCAAGACACTAGTCTGCCTCCAAGAAAAAATGCTCCTCCTATTGTACTCTTCCTGTCATCAACATTACCTGCCTAGTCTGCATCTATATAGGCTTTTAAATCAAATTCTCCTGCATATGGATACCATAATCCATAATCAATTGTACCTTTTAGCTATCTAAAAATTCTTTTGGTTGCAACCATGTGTGTCTCCTTCAGACTTTTCTGAAATCTGGCAACCAACAGTCTCCCATTCCAAAAGTTTTCAAAACTTCTTTCACATACTTGAACTGTGTGATAAAAATTCCTTCCTTCATCTATTGAATTTGCAAACCTATGAATTTTTTTTATCTCACCTACCAGTGACATATTTGTAAGGAAAGAAGTGCGTGGAAAACACTCTCCTAACATCAATTCTAAGGGGATTTGTAATCAAGGAAGTATTTTAATTTCAGTTTAAAATACATTAAGATAAAACACAGACAGAAGATTAAGATTAACTAGATAGAATAACACCAGAGAAAGACATCAGATATATGTGGGAAAACCCTTACGGCTAAAAAACCCACCACCAAAAAAGAGATCCCTTTATTCAGTAAACAACACGGTTACAATAAAGTACTTAGATCCTCTTTTATGGACTTTGTTTGCATAACTTTGCTCACACAACATGCAGAAATCGTGGCTTAGCTTCTACAAATTCCATGTTTTCTCTTCGGCTACCACCACAATATTTATACACACCCATCTGCTCATTAGTTACATCTTTGGTAGCCGCCATCTTCCAAACCAATCGGTCTTGGAGCATAACCGTCCAGTAACAACTTGTTAATTCATGAATTCATGGAAAACATATTATCCCACATTCATCCAGAAGATGGGTCAGTTTGTATTCAAATACAAGTGACATAAACATTCCAAGTGCCTGCCTACTAGTCTTCGGTCTAGGCGACATCAACATGATCTTCGAAGGTGACTCCATCAAGTATCAGGAAGACAAACAAACAACTATCCAGAATGTCCAATCTTTCTCTCTGCACTCCGCCACGTGGCACCCCTTGATTGGTTCTGGGTCCCTGCTTTAACATCTTAGCACGACCTCACTATCTACTTGAAATTCTTCTTTGTCGCTGGGTCACAATGGATATTCTAATGAGAAATTTGTAATCGCAACCTAAAGACCACTTCAGATCTTCTATGATCTCCATCTGATCATTTGCGATCTGCTCGACCTTTAACTTGCCTGAGCCATTCACCTATTAGGTCCCATCAATTGGTCGCCATGTTGAGAGGGATATTCCAACAAGAAGTTTCCCATCATGATCTAGCATTCATCATTGTATCAACTTTGATCACTATCCAATCATCCTGGACTTGCACACCAATTAACTTTGCTTGAGTGCTCTCTTGTCAGGACCCATCACTTAGTCGCCATGTCACGAGGGATATTCCAACGAGCAGTTTCCCATCGTGATATAGAGACAGCCATTGGATCTTTTCGCTTGACCATCAGAACTACTCAACTTTCTCACCTGATAGTCGATCACAAGAAGAGGATTCCACCGGTCCATTTGTAAGAGTCAAATCGATAGCTATTCTAATGGGATAGGTTACTTCGATCAACCCAAACACTCGTTGGGTTAATTTGAGGCATATTTCCAACAATATCCCACTTGCTGAGGAATTTATTGGACCTGTCTACCATGCCAAACACTTATAGATTACACTAAGAACCATGGACTCTAAAGCCCATCAATATTGATATACCACTTGATCAGAAACCATCAAGAAAAATAAATTAACATGTGCACCTATGCAGAGTAGTTTCATCTCTTTCATGAATGCTTCCACCTTCTACCATGCCATTTCCATAGGACATACATAGAAGCTATCCACTAAGAAAATTACAACTCTATCTCCTGAGCACACAAAACTCATGATCCAAAAAATAACTGAATGTACAAACATTTGTTACAGACATAGCTAGAATAGTACCCACAGCAAGTGCTAGCACATCCAACTACGCATACCCTTAAGAGATCATTAACATGTACAACCTATTACTCACAATCTCAAGCTCCACATGCAATACACACCAAGGAGCTCCCACTACATAGGTAATGTCAACATAATATTTGTACCAAGAGCTTTCTCAATACTAACTAGAAACAAAGAACCTGCAAGCAAGTCTTCACAACACCCTATATCATGCCCTTCTACACCCACCTCTAAAATGTCAATTGTGTTATAATAGATGAATGCATCTCAATTAGACCTATTAATCATTCCAACACATACATCTCTAGCCACAAGAGAAAGATAGAACCATCTCTGTTTCCATGTATCCATGAGCACCCTGTAACTGATCAGCCCATGCCAAAACTTCAAATGCATAACCACATTATCATGAAGTACCAAGCAAATGATCAATGTACTCAAAACATAGAAATAAAACCAATCAATGTCAAAGTTCCAACTGCAAAATCAAGAACATAAACATGACACACATGATCTAGAAAATCTCATCCAAAGAGATTACATCCTCTATATGAACATAACCATATTATGTAAAAAATTTAAATGCATCTCAAGAGTGTACCCAAACATAATATAACACATCCTAACAAAGGAAAACATGTCAAAATATGACATAAACAACATCTCTACCAAATATTTATGAATCCTCAAGATGTTAGCATCTTTAGTCACATGGAGATCATCTACCATTAAGTGATGAATATACATCACTGCCAAACATGGTACCAAGTCTTACATGGCATCGTGATAAACATCTTCTTCATGAAGATTGAACCAAATATCAATAGATGTCTGACTTGCCAAAGTGGCTCATAAGGCCTCTCCATCCTCATTCTGTGAGGACCCAGAATCTCAAGAACTCTTGTTTTCTTTCTTCTTCTTCACTTTGCAATCCTTCTAAATATAACCAACCTGCCCACAATTCTAACACTTTGCTTTGGACTTCTTTCTAGGAGCAGAACTTTCCTCTGACTTGGATGAAGACTTCTTGTCCTCTATCTTTCCCTGAATAGCAAGGGCCTCCTTGACCATCTCAGAAGATTCCCTTCATGTTTGTTCTAACAGCAAAAAAAGCAACCACTTCTTCCATCTTGAAAGTGGTTTTTGTACTCCCAATGGCCATTACCAGATGATCCCATGTGTCAGGCAGAGAACACAACAGAAGCATACATTGATCCTCATCATCATTCTTGACTCCCACAGAGGTTAACTGAGAAACCATCATGTTGAAAACATTCAAATGATCTACAATAGATGTACCCTTGTCCATCTTCAAGGAATACAACTTCTTCCTTAGGAACAACTTGTTTACCAGAGATTTCCTCTGATAAATATCTCCAAGTTTCTTCCACAGAAAATGTGCAGTCTTTTCCTCATGAACATTTAACATAACAGAGTCTTCCAAACAAAGTCTGATCAATCCTTTGGTTTTTCTATCTACAAGATCCCAGTCTTCTTGCTTCATACCTTAATGTTTTTGTCCAGACACAGCAACCCACAGATCTCAATCAACTAGCAAATCTTCCATCTTGACTTTCCACAACTCAAAGTTTGAACCATTAAACTTCTCAATCTCGACTCATCCAGGAGTGTGTTCCATCTCAATCTACAAACAAAATACTTTGCCAGACTCCCACTAAAAATAGAATTGACACAAAACAACCCTACTTGACAAGGATAACACAACTAAATGGCTCTGATACCACTTGTATGGAAATCAATGAGTGGAAAACGCTCTCCTAACATCAATTCTAAGGGGATTTGTAAGCAAGGAAGTATTTTAATTTCAATTTGCAATACATTAAGATAAAACACAGACAAAAGATTAAGATTACCCAGATAGAATAGCACTAGAGAAAGACATCAGATATACATGGGAAAACCCTTATGAGTAAAAAACCCACCACCAAAAAAGAGATCCCTTTATTCAGTAAACAACATGGTTACAATAAAGTACCCAGATCCCCTTTTATGGACTCTATTCATGTAACATGCAGACATCTCAACTTAGCTTCTACAACTTCCATGTTTTCTCTTCGAATACCACCATAGTATTTATGCACACCCATCTACTCATCGGTTACATCTTTGGCAACCTCCATCTGCCAAACCAATCAGCCTTGGAGCATAACTGTCCAGTAACAACCTATTAATTCATGAATTTATGGAAAACATATTATCCCACATTCATCCGACAGATGGGTCGGTTCGTATTCAAATACAACTGACAAAAACATTCCAAGTGTCCATCTACTAGTCTTTGGTCCAGGCGACATCAACCCGATCACCAAAGGCGATTCCATCGAGTATCGGGAAGACACAATCAGCTATCCCGAACGTCCGATCTTTCTCTCTATGCTCTGCCACATGGCACCCCCTGATTGGTTTTTGGTCCCTTCTCTGACATCTTAGCATGACCTCACTATCTACCTAGAATTCTTCTTTGTCGTTGGGTCATGATAGATATTCTAACAAGCAATTTCCCATCGTGACCTAGCGACCACCGTCGGATCTTCTGTGATCGTCGTTCGATCATCTACGATCTTCTCGGCCTTTGACTTGCCTGAGTCGTTAACCTGCTGGGTCCCACCACTTGGTCGACATGTCATGAGGGATATTCCAAAGAGCAATTTCCCATTGCAACCTAGCGATCACCATTGGATCAACCTTGATCACTGTTGGATCAACCTTGATCACCGTCCGATCAGCCTGGACTTTCTCACTAGTTAACTTCGCTTGAGTGCTCTCTTGTTGGGACCTGTCACTTAGTCACCATGTTGCGGGGGATATTCCAACAAGTAATTTCCCATCATGGTATAGTGATAGCCATTGGATCTTTTCGCCCGACTGTCAGATCTACTCAACTTGCTCACTCGATAGCCGATCACAAGAAGAGGACTCCACTGTTCCATTTGCAAGAGTCAAACCGATAGTAATTCTAATAAGATAGGTTACTCTGATCAATCCAAACGTTGGTCAGGATAATTCAAAGCATATTTCCAACAATATCAAATTCACTCTTCATTTCAGTGGCAAAGTCATCATACATGTCATCATTACCTCCAAAAATGATATCATCCACAAATACCTCACTAACCAGTATCTTATATCCTTCTATCTTGAGATATTTGTTATTGTCTTCACTGGTTCTTTGAAAACCTATCTTCACTAAGGATATGGTGTGCAAACACCATATCCTTTGCTTGAGTCAATGCATAACCATCTGGTTGTTCAATGTAGACTTCCTCTTCCAATATTCCATTTAAGAATGTTGATTTCAAATCCATCTAATATACTTTAAAACCTATGTATGTTGCAAATGCAAGTAGAGTCCTTACTCCTTCTAATATTACAACTGGTGCAAATGTCTCACCATAATCTTCACCTTCTTCTTGTGCATATCCTTTGCATACTAGTCTGGCTTTATTCCTGACCATTACTCCATTGTTATTCTGTTTATTTATGAATACCCATTTTGTACCTATTACATTCTTGTTCTCTGGTCTAGGTACTAGTGACCATGTATTGTTCTTCTCTATCTAGTCAAGTTCTTCTTCCATTGTCGTGATCTAGTGTTTAGCTCCAAAGGCTTCTTATGTTATTCTAGGCTAAATGGTGGAGATCATACAAGAGTTCTCTCTTATCCCTCTTCTAGTTAATACTTGCATTCATGTCTCCAATAATCCAATTGGGGCTATGATTGAGTCTAACATACCTTGGAATAACATGATCTTGATTTTTAGGTTCTTCTTCTTCTTAACTTTCTTCATCTTCTGTAGGACCTTCTTGTTCCAGTTGAACTGGGGCTTCTATATTCACTTCACCAACTTTGGGCTTTACCAGTTTTGATTCCAAAAATAGTATGCAAGGTTCTTCTTCTTCCTTCTCCTTGCTAGTTTCAACTGAATTTTTTAGGAAACTCATCTACTCGGATATTAACACTTTCAATGATCTTCTTAGTCTAGTTGTTGCAACACTTGTAAGCTTTTCTCTTGGTGGAATAATCAAGAAATATGCCTTCATCACTCTTGGCATCAAACTTACCAGTAAAATCACATCTTTTAATAAAACATCTGCTACCAAAAATCTTAAAGTAACTGGCATTTGGTGATCTACCATACCAGTACTCAAAGGGTGTTTTGTCCTTACCTCTTTTAACCAGTATCTGTTTCATGTATAAATAGTTGTGCTAACATCTTCTCTCAAGAATGTCTTAGCTATACGCCCTTGAATTATCATAGTCCTAGCAGCTTCAACTACTAACTGATTGTTCCTTTCTACAATACCATTCTGTTGTGGTATCCTAGGTGCAGAAAGTTGCCTCTTAATTCCATTGTTTTCATAGTGAATTCCTCTGAAGTAAATTCACCACCTTGATTAGTTATTAATCACTTGAGCTTTCTTCCACTTTGATTTTCAACCAAGGATCTAAATGCCTTAAACTTTCTAAATTCTTATGTCTTGTCTTTCAGCAATGTGACAGACATCATCCTTGAGCAATCATCGATAAAAATCATGAAGTACCGATCACCTTGAATACTCCTAGTCCTCATTGGTCCATAAAGGTCGGTATGAACAAAATCTAGCAAATGTTCAGTTGAGAAGGATTTTCCCTTGAAGGTTGAGGATTTCATTTTTCCCAACTGACATTCCTTGCACAAAGCATTCACTGGTTTGTCCAACTATTGCAAACCTCTTGCTGATCTAGCCTTACTGACTCTTACAATGTTATCAAAATTTACATGATAGAATCTTTGATACCAAAGCTAACTATCTTCAACTTTTGCAATTAAACAACTATTGACTTTAGATTTAGGTGAAACAAGTTACCTCTTGTCTATTTTTCGGTTGCAATCAGTTCACCTTTACTTCCATAAATATTGCATATTCTGTTCTTGAATTCCAGTGGGTAACCTTTATCATTGAGCTGAGAAACACTCAAAATATTGTGTTTCTGTCCTTCAACCTAGTAAACATCATCTGCACTACTCTTACCATTCAGAGAGATGGATCCTTTCTCTTTCACCATGCAGGGTGAGTCATTCCCAAATCTCACAACACCTCCATCAAATTCCTTCAAAGTAAGAAACTTACTCTGGTCATCGGTCATGTGGTGTGAACAACCACTATTTATAATCTAGGCATCTGAACTATCCAAGTGAGAGACCAATACCTTTTGATCTGATATATCTTCTTTAATAGAAATAAAGACAATGTCCTCATTTGCATCTTCCTTAGATCATTCATCTATAATTCCCCCATCTACTAGAATGAGACAATTTCTTTTACCTTTTCCTTTATAATTCCTATACTTCTCACATTTTTCCTCATTATCTCCATTTGGACAATTAGTAGCAATATGTCCAATCCAGTTACATTCAAAAAATTTCAATGGTAATTTACCTCTAGGTAACTACTTGGCCAACAATGTGTCAAGCTCAATTAGATTGTCTTCATCATCTACCTCTCTACTGAATCTAGACTCATGACTGTAGCTCACTTCTCTACTTTTCCTTACCGGTGGGGTTGATACTAAGGCTCTAAATGCAGATTCTGATCTCTGAACACTTCCATCAAAACCATTTAATCCAAATGCAATTAATTTACCAATAATAGAGTGAAAAGTTACCTTTGTCTTATCAATAGATTTGAGTTCCTGAATGGCTGCAACTTGGATAGCATAGACTGGTAGAAGGGTTCTTAACACCTTGCTAACCATAGTGGTATCCTCCACTGTACCTCCAACATTCTTGATTTCTCTGACTATCTCCTTGATTCTTTGACCATACTGTTGAATGTTTTCACCTTTAGCCATCCGCATATCATCAAATTTTCCTCTTAGACTCTCTTCCTTGGAAATCTTAACATGCTCATCGTCGCTATAGATTTCTTCTAGTTTCTTCCATACTTCATATGCAGTCTCCAATCCATAAACATCTACATATTCTGAATTGGACAAGGAATTAATGATGGCCTCCAATGCTTGATTTTTATCCTATTGCTCCTTTTGATCATCTATAAAAATCCCAATAGGAAAGTTATATTTAGTAACAACATGTTCCCAATATTGACTTCCTAAGATCTTAATATAGATCTTCATCCTATCACTCTAAATTTTGTAGTTTTATCTATTGAACTTTGGACTTTCTTTCTTCATCATGTTCTCTTAGATCTTTTCCTCAAGCTATTAGGCTTATACACAAGAGGACATGGACAACTCTAATACCAATTGATAATATGATGAAACTATAATGATCTGGTCAACTACTGAAAGGGGTGAATCAATAGATAGAAAATATACTAAACTTTCACCAAACTTAATTCAAACTCAGAAACAACTTGCTAAACTAATCGATTTAGTCACTATATTAAAAACTGCAACTACACTG
Organism: Cryptomeria japonica; assembly: GCF_030272615.1. Classification (NCBI taxonomy): domain Eukaryota; kingdom Viridiplantae; phylum Streptophyta; class Pinopsida; order Cupressales; family Cupressaceae; genus Cryptomeria; species Cryptomeria japonica. Next base: position 360,282,862 of record NC_081407.1, on the reverse strand, counting down.
TCAAACTTTATCGGTTGACCAAAATATCAATGATACAATGCAACATATCTGAAACTCAAATACCATTTAACCAAAATATTAAACCACTTTACTAATATCAGTAATAGAACATTTTAGATCACTTCTGGTCATTCAAACATATCTAAGTGGATTTACTAGTCATTCATATCAACCATAACAAAAACAAATCCACAAAATGATTCACCACTTGACACAATGATTTTTCATGTGGAAACCCAAATGGTAAAAACCATGGTAGGGATGAATACCCACAAGAATTCTGAACTCTTCTAAAGTTTTCCCCGTTAGGAGCCAAGCCTTGTTAGAAGCTTTAAGAATAATGTCCTATTAAGAACTGATCCGGTTAATGACCACCCAGTTAAGGTATTGACTACAATACCCTATTAAAGGTAGCCTCAGTTGAGGATTTCAAATCCAAGCTAATGGATCACCTAGTTAGAGGATTTTAACAAGAATCCTGTTAAAGCTTACCAAGTTAGGGGATTTAAACAATTGTAATGGTTAGAGAACAACATGTTCTTTGCTGATTTAGAAATAGCACTGCATTGCTTAATTCAGTCATTTTCTGCTCCTATCTGCCTTCACAACATTCTACAGATACACCTTCTAGTTTGGCAACAACAACTCACACCTAGCCATATTTGCGAACACAATTTCAAATAATTCATCAACCTTAAAAATAAATACAATAGCTCGGTAACAGAGCACAAAACCTATAGATCTCATAGAGATTACAAACATATCAGTTCAATCTAGACTGTTAGATTACATAGCAATCAACTACACATTATTCAAGACAACTTCAATTGCTCCTGGATAACTTGTAGATCACTGCACATTAGATTTTGTAGCTCATCATGTATTTGTCACTCCTTATATGTTAGGTCTCAGAGGCAACTGAGAGGGGGGGCTGAATCAGTTGTCCACTAAATACAAACCAAAACTAACTTAACCAAACTTAATGCTTAATTCTAGTAAACCAAACTTTAATGCTAGTAGACAGTTTAACAGTTAATTGCAATATCTGTAAAGTGTAATGCATGAAACAGAAAGACAAATAACATACACAACACATAACACAATTATTTGTACATGGAAACTCTGTAAGGAGAAAAACCACGATGGGAAACCTTACCCACAATCAGACGATACTACTGCAAAAAGTATGTGTGTACAATATGGAGTCTGCACATGCAGAAAGGCCAACTGCCTAGAGCTCACTACTCAATCACAAAATGGGAGTCACATTGACTACAATTGGATGGTTAAATCCAATGATAATGTATTGCTTAAAATAACATCTTCATATGCTGGATTCAGTACCGGTTAAGCTCTAATTTGCCTTCTTCAAACCTTCCTTCAATCTTGAATGATGTCTGTGTGTATAGCTCTACTTATATTCGCATGTACCTTATTACAAACCTTTTCCACACTCTTTCCCACAATCTCATAAATAAGATCTTACATATATAAAAAAACCTAAGACCAAATGAGTAGGTTGGCTCACTAAGATATTACAATAAAATCAATTACAAATGAATCAATATGTGATGCATGATGTTGGCTCAATGTATTTATAATAACAATAAATCATCTTCATGATGTGTCGTGCTGATCTGGAATAGATATGCTTGCCAATCCATAACCTAGACCTATTTGCTGGTAACAACAAATATGCAAACCCGATTAGACCAATGAACAAATAACCAAAACCAAGTGTCCAAATGATATCTTCAACATAACCAAGTAATCTCCAAGTCATTCCAAGTGCTGGTGAACAATATAACCTGCCAGTGAACCAGATACTAGTGACTATGCATAAGTCAATGAAGATATCGGTGAACATAACCAACGATCTCCAAGTGTTCCCAAAGTGTTGACAAGTGTTGACAAGTGTTGATATCAATGACAAAACCATATCAACATATCTAAAATACCAACAATCTCCCCCTTTTGCATTGATGGCAACACAAGATGGAACAACCATCAAAGTGTCAATACAGAAATGCCAAAAACCAAAAACCAACAATCTCCCGAAGAGATCATTAACCAGAAATCAAAATACATAATATCTCTCCCCTTAGGAATATTCTCTCCCCAAAAGATAAAGTGTTTTTCCATAGATATCTCTCCCCCTTTGACATTTAATGCCAAAGCAATACAAAACCAAATTCAATTAGTTTGAAGAACTTATCACAAAATACTAACTTATCAATTTATCCAACTACTCCACCTGAGAAGTAGCTCTCCTTATCAAAGTCAGAAAAAATATTTCTCTGTTAGTTCTGCCAGTTGATGACAACAATCAACTATCTAAGTTTCTACCAGTGAGGGTATTGTTGGCATATTCACACTCTAATGAGACATTGTAGGTGATTGAAGGTGTTATCATTGATGGAAACCTTACAATCTTCTGACACCGGCAAGACATCATACTAGCACCAGCAAAGAAAACTCTACAGTGGCACTTAGACTACCAGCACTGACAGGGAAAGGAAGCATACCGACATAGAGGCCGACAGGATTTTTGTTGTAATATATTTTATTTATTATTGTAAAATCTTTTGTAAGCCGACTTGGCATGATGTAAAATGACTCATATATATATAAGAGTTCATTGTAAAACATTGTAAGTGAGATAGAAGAAGAAGATGCGAGATATGGAATGTAATTAGCCGGACCTATTATGCGAAATATAGGTTAAGGGTTTATTTAAGAAGCAGAGCAGAAACCAATACTAGATCTGGCATTATAGATGCTATTCTAAAGCAGTACAAGACATTGGATCTATTTAATCCATTTTGTAAGTCAGTGAGACTTCCATTTTGAGTAGTGTGCTCTAGGCACTTGGCCTTCCTGCATGTGCAGGCCCCTCTTGTAGCAGTAATATTCTCTTATTGGCTAGTAAGTGAATATTGTGGGTCACAAATCCCACTGAGGTTTTTCCCACACCGGGTTTCCTCATTAAATCATTGTGTTATGGTGTGTTTTTCATATGGTTGTTTTTAATTCTGTTTATTGCATTATTTCTTGCATACCGGTACATTGTTATAATATGTTCTACATGTTTTAAGTTAAGAAATTCAACCAACCGGTTATATACTGATTCACCCCCCCCCCCCTCTCAGTATCTGTGGGAATCCTAACAATTGGTATTAGAGCCTGGTCCTCTATTTTCAGAAGCTTAATAGCTTGAGGAAGATCTTAACACCGGTAGACATGGAAAACCTGATGAAGCAATTGGAAGAAGATCTCTCAGATTTTGATACACAAAAGCTGAAGAATATCAAACTAGGGGATGATCTAAAGGCAGCCCAGGATATCATTCAGGAACTTCAAGAAAATTTTACTATTTCAAGAAACAAGAGAAGAGAACTCTGTGAAAAGATGCAAATTGAGGATGATGAAAAAGAAAGCCTTAATGAGAAGATATGCAAGCTAAAACAAGAGAACATGACAACAAAGAATGAGATGCAAGATATGACTATAAGATTCTGTAAGAAAATTGAAGATAGGAAGAAGAATGAAGAAGATTTGACCAGAAGACTAGGTGATGCAGCAAATGAGAACACCAGACTTAGCTATGAAAATGATTTGTTGAAGACAGATCTGATGCATACATAGAATGACTCCAATGAACTGATGAGGTAGAAAGAAATCTTAGAAAGAGAACTGGTTGTTTCTAATTAGCATAAAGAAAAATTCAAGAAAAGCTCAAAAGAACTTGATAACTTGGTGAAGAATCAAAAACCCAAAGGTGACACCTGTGGAATTGGCTTTGAAGTTGGAGAAAGATCCAGTACTGCAAACACACAGGATCACAGTAAACTGGTAAGACAACCTAATGCTTACAAATTTAATGGAAAATTCTTTAACTGTAATAAGTATGGTCATAGAGAAAATTAATGTAGATCCAGAAGTTATCAAAACACCAATGCACCCACTGGTCAATGTTCAAAATGCAACAAAGTTGGTCATAACTCTGAAAATTGCAGAATGAATGTGAGATGTTATGTTTGTGGAAGATTTGGACATTTATGTAATGAATGCAGAACACAAACCAACATAGGTTATGGGAAAGCTATTCAGAAGAATAATGTGACTTGTTATGCATGTAACAAAATTGGGCATATTGCTAAATTCTGTAGAAGCAAAGGATCACCAATAGACAACAAAAGTTCTACCTTGAAAGGTAAAGAAAAAGTTGAAGAGGTTAAGCAAGAATTCTCAAAACAATGGATTAGAAAGTCAGACCTAAATATTATTGGGAATACTCCTCCACCTGTAGAACCAATCAACACTTCACTGGCAGGACAGAGTGATGCTTCACCAGTAGGACAGAGTAATACTCCACTGGCAGGAAGCTCTTCATCAAATTGAAGAAAATTTTCTTGAAGGTTTGGCAATCAATGAGACATATGCTATAATTCCCTCGGTTAATGGTGAGAAGTTGGAAATTACTTCTATACCGGCAAACAATGTTAAGTGCCTACTTAACTGGCATATATTAAATATGGTAGATAGCAAATAAACATTATAAATTTGTGGTTTTGGCTCCATTTCACTTCACTAAGATTTCAAACATTTGAAGAGTACGAAATTTGCAGAGCTAAGGCATTTCAAGCAAAGAGGCAAAGCACTTCGGCAATCAATAAATCCAAAGGTAGAAAAAGGTATTTATCATAATGGCATCCTCCTCTACACCTGAATTCATAGAAAAACCTACAGTAGTTGAGGTTATAAAATGCCCTAGGCCCGTATTTCAACTAGTTCCCAAGGTAGCTAAGAAAGATGACAATGTAGGTGCTTTTTCCCAAATTCCAAAGGGAGTTGTTTTCGTAGAAGATCCTCGAATATATATTCATTGAAACATAGAGGAATTAGGAGATGAAGAGATTAAAAGCATGTATAAGATTGTTATATGTGATGATTCTGGTTATGTAAAACCTAAACATAAAATTGTTGAAACCCTAGGATTCACTAAAATCCTCTGCATTCCTGAATTTCCCAAGGAGGTGATTAGGATAGTTTTAAGCAGGGTACATGGTTCATTCTTTTGGCTAGATTCAGTTCACAAAATTACAAAGGAAGTTGTGAAAGCTGTAACAGGGTTACCTTCCACCAGTAACAGGCCAGACAAAACTAAGAAGGTCTCAAATGACCTAGTAACCAAACTAACTAGTGCAACATCAGATAGAAGGTCTCTAAGAGTTAATGATGTAACTGATATAAATGTAAGATTCATTAGCATGATTATTGATTACAAAGAAACTCATGCCAATAGACTCAATTCAGTTTCCAGTTTATGCATAAAAAGTGCTTATGACATGGTTAAAGACAATGTGAAAATTGATGTATGTGAATGGTTAAAAGATGAGTTGATTGATAACTTAGGCAAAATAAAGAAGGATAAGAAAGGAACATTTAGATTTGGAAATCTATTTGTATGCTTGATGCTACACATAACTAAACAAGTTCCTGGTATTGGCCATAAGAACCTTGGATTTGATATACAGGTAGGAAAACAATTAATAGACCTATTCAATAACATGGGTGAAAACAAAGAAAAAAACATTCATGACTATTTTCAAGCACTAAAGGTTAGGATGAACAAAAGAATCAGACTATCACAGAAGATTGTCAACAAATACAAGGATGATATATGTTTTGTAATAAAAAAGGATGAGATCTGGATGGAAGCAGTCATCCCAAGAACAATTTGGGTAACAGAGATGGGTTATGAGACTGATGATCATATAATTGAGACTTATGCTAAAGCACTTCTGGAAGCACCAAATGAACCAAAGGAAGAAGTATTTGGTAGTGCTGAGACCATAGAAAAACAAATTCAATCTAAGAAGAGAGTGAGAAAGGTTGAAGCAATTGGATGAAGAGGTTCTAGACAGGCTAAGGCTATTAAAGAAGATGTATTGAAACAAACCGGTATCATTGAGGATGAGTTAGGAACTCTACAGCCTGAGACTCACCTATCACTGGTAGCTACTTCTTCGGAGAGTGACATGCCTGCAACTTTCAAAAGAGTTGTAAGGAAAAGGGATCCTTCACCGGCATCCACACCTTCGCCTAGAAGGACTAGACAAAAACAACAGGTAGTGAGGTCTCCAGTAAAGAAGACAATCCCAAAGAAAAAGCTGACACCTAAAAAGAAAGGACTCAACAAAATATTGCTCCAATTGACAGACTGCTAGATGAGATCATTGAATAAGGAAATCTCAAAAACATCAACAAACTATATGACTCACTATCGGTTGATGAGAAAGAGTAAGTTGAAAACAGTGTTATCTTACACTTAGATATGTATAAGAAGTTTTTAATGGAAGTTGTAGATGAAATACTAGGTGAACTTTATAAGAGATTGGAAGCAAGGAGACAAGCTGTTGTAGAGCTTGATAAAAAGATAAAAATTGAAAAATTACTTGTTGTTTACCCAGTAAACTCACCGAAGGAGATTGATGACTTAATTGTAGAAGCCAACTAGTCAGTATTCTCTACTGCACACCGACATATTTCCCTAATGGTAGGAAGAGTGAATGAAGTAACAGAGGAAACAGAAAATTCATGGGACATATTTCTTGTTGAGAAAGAAAAATAGGAAGAGTACAGGAACCCCAAACCATTAAAGGTATACCAGAAGGATAGAGACAAAGGAAAAGGAAAGGTTGGTGGACCTCTAAGCATCAAAGTAAAAGATAACTTATCCCCATCACCTCAAATTACATCACTGGTAACAAGAGTAGAAGATAAACCGACAGATGAAAGTATGGGTATAAAGGATGAAAATCCTAATCCTGAGGTACTATACACAGTAAATGTTGATACTCAAATAGTCAACATTGTAGTAGACAAGGACTCAACCGGTAAGACTGACAAAGCTGATAACATAGAGAAACTGACAGATGACAGCATAGGTCCATAGGCAGAGACTCAGACAGAGACAGAGACAGGTCAACAAATAGATAGTCAAGCAGAGCAACAAGCTCCGGAATAGGGACATGTTCACATGAAAACAGAGCCACCAGCAACAGGAGAGAAACAAAAACCCTTACTTAAGGAAATGGAAACACAAACTGACCTACCAGAGGTCACTACAAGCTTGGTTACTTCCTCCACCGGCGGAATTCAAAATGTTGGTTCCTCCTCAACAGGTTACAAATCAACCAGTGTAACTGAAGTTCTTTTGGATTCTTTGAAGAAAATAACTGATTGTAGTTCTCAAGCTTATAAAGCTATAGATGACACAATCCCAGTTTTGAAATTGATAGCTCCTAACTGTAATATAGATGACAAGGATTATTTAAGTCAACTTGACACATTGTCAAAATACATTACTGACCACACAGTAATGGTTGACCAAATAAAGGAAGATGCACTCAAGGAGAAGTTGGAAAAAGAAAAATAGAAATTCTTTGAAAAGCAAATAAAGAAGTGTACTAGAGAATTTGACACACTTCTACCGGAACTATGCAGCTCATTAAAGGAATTTAAAACTCTATATAGAGACATGTGTAAGACAAACTTTTTGACAGTTGACATAGATAAAAAAATGAGCAAGGTACAGGATGAAATCAATAAACTTGCTGACAATTTTGTTAACTCACCTGATACATTATCAATTTTTTAGCAAAAAGTAACAAGTTTTGAGGATGAATTACTTAAGTTAGAGAGAGAAAAGGAGACAATAATAAACAAGGCTAAGAATCTAAGAATAAGACTGAGTCCCAGATTGGATTATCTAGCATCTTTGAGGAAAGAAATCTCTGAAGCATTAATACAAGGTCAGAAAACACTGGCAGAGCATATGCAGCAACTCATCGGTACAGTTCAAAGAACAGAGGTAGCATTGAAAAACAGTAAGAAATTTATGGAAAGCATAAATTTGGTTTTGGAAAATATTTTTCAAATTATAACCACCCAAATACAGGGTTGAGAAATAAAACCATACTCTATTGACATCTTGACAACCTTTGTCATTGATGCCAAAGGGGGAGTAGTGGTATGAGAAAATAATTAGGTAAAGACTCATCTTCTCAAGGGAAGTTCACACATTTTTGAATCACATATTTTTGGACACTTTTTGGATGACACATTTTTGGATTTTCTCATGAGTGTTGCCATCAATGCCAAAGGCAGAGATTGTTGGCATATGCACACTCCAATGAGACATTGTAGGTGATTGAAGGTTTTGTCATTGATGGCAACCTTACAATCCTATGACACCAGCAAGACATCATACTGGCACCAGCAAAGTAGACTCTACACCGGCACTTAGACTACTGGCACTGACAGGGAAAGGAAGCATACCAGCACAGAGGCTGACAGGATTTTTGTTGTAATATATTTTATTTATTATTGTAAAATCTTTTGTAAGCAAACTTGGCATGATGTAAAATCACTCATATATATAAGAGTTCATTGTAAAACATTGTAAGTGACATAGAAGAAGAAGATGCGACATATTGAATGTAATTAGGCAGACCTTCTTGGGACTCATTAAAATTGTGTCAAGTTTAGAGGCCCAATTCAAATTTTTGCTTTGCATTTCCAAATAGGTCAGTTTGAATGGCCTAGTTTGAGAGAGGGCAAAATGGAGCCGGTTGATTTTCAGAGGGTAAGGCTCGAAAGACATGTCCTACACCTTTCATTTGGCCTATGCACTGATGTGCAACTTTCAGAATTCTGTTTGGATAAGTTTATCAGGTACCCATTTCAAGGGGTGAGCTGAAAGTGCATTCAAGGCACAAATGTAGATTTTATTGAGTAGCCTACTTTGAGTGTTTGTATCTTTTTCCCTATTGGTCATCATGGAGAAATTAAAAATGGACTCAATTGTATACATAAATGTGAATTAGCTTGCAAAATTTCAAGTTCTAATGAATCCATCTGCTCAGTTTTTTAAGATCAATCCGTTTGCAGTTTGTGTGTTTTGGCAAGTCCCTGTTTCGACAGCTAGTCGGAGCCCTGTTTTGCACAAGTGTAAAAGTTGCCTCAGTAAGCCTCATGCCAGAATGTTTTCTCCAAGTTATTTTTTGGTATAAAAGGCAGGCTATATTTCAAGTTTCAGGCTCCTACCAATCCATTTGATCGGTTTTCAAAAGGGTTCATTTAACCATCATTTTCAGTTGTCTGTACTTTCAGTGCTATATCAGTTTAACTAGCTATTTTTATGAGCGTGCCATTTGCATCCAGTCAAGCCTTTGGTTGAACTGAGAATTCAAAGATTTATTATGTACTTCAAGGTACCTGTGTTTCAAATTTGAGGATCTACGAAGGTCATTTGATATTTTTAAGAAAGGCATCATGTGTTGCCAGAACATTGACTTCATCAGGTCCACAGTGTTGACAAAGCCAGTTGGTCATTTTCACAAATTAATATCTCTTCACTTGGGACTCGTCTTGAAAAATAGTTTGGTAGATTTCATGCTTGTATATTAGATTACATGCCTGTCAGATGGCGAGCTCCAAAAAGGTGTTTTGATCGGCTTGAAAAATACGTCTTCGTGATTAAATGTGAAAATGTGGCGTAATTGCCTAAAGGTTGCAAAATTCAGTCTGATGATCTGAAAATGATGCCGATCATTTCCAGGGGTGTGTTTGAGGTTTCTGAAGCATTCCGAAGGTCAGTTGCATGAAAATGAAATATTTTTTAGTCCAACCCACTTTGGGGCCCGACCTGGCTTGCCACTTCATGCTTCTTTTTAGAACTTGGGACTCTGGAGTTTGAAGCTTTCCATTCATTCCATCCAAAACTTTATGTGCATTTTAAGACTATATCATTAGCAAGGGTCATGTTACCAGAGGAAAGATTTGATGATGGTGTCGTATATCAGGCTTTAGATGAATCCGTGAAATCGGATCCATGTCCAAGTGATGAAATGATTGTTGATTCATGGATAAGGTCACATGGGATTTCTCTTTTAAATGCCTTAAAGAAATGGGATGAGGAACTAAAAACATGGTGTTTGAGACTAAAATTAACCTCAACAAACTCAATTCGTAGATCATTGCTAGCAACATCCTCTTTTGTGCAGTGATAATTAAGGGGGACATTTGGAATTTCAAACAACACTTGGGCATCGATTTATTAAGAAAGAGTTTGGAAAGGTTCCTCGCATAGGGTGGCAGATTGTTCCCTTTGGGCATTTTGCTATTCAATCTTATCTTCTTAGTGCTGAGGTTGGTTTTGATGCATTGTTCTTTGCAAGAGCTGACTATCAAGACATTGCCAAACGAAGAGAAGACCGCACTATGGAAATGATATGGCGTGCTTCTATGTCACTTGGATCTACTACACAAGTTTTCACTGGAATTCTTTCACATCATTATGATCCTCCTCTTGAGTTTCGTTACGATATTAAGACAATAAAAATAATTATTCAGTATGATCCTTTTCTATATGATTATAATGTTGAGGAACGAGTTGATCTTTTTGTCTAGCTTGCTGAGGAGCAGGCCAAACATTTTTGTACAAATCACAGAATGTGGAGTGTGGCATTTCTCCCTTGCATTGAAAGGGGCATTTAGTAGGTTTTCAATGAATGTTTTTGACAGATTGTCATGCATCCCTTCCTCTCACGTGGTCTATGAACCTCCAAGAAGCCTCAAAAGAAAATAGCCCCTATGTGAGAATATAATCAGTAGTTCTAAAAGAATAATTCCAAGGTGGACGTGGTGAGTGAAGAGGCAAACATAAGAACTTTTGATCAAATGCAGAAAAATCACCATTAACTCTCTGTAGAAACTTCCAAAATGCAATCCTAGGCCAAGTCTTTTATCCCACATTGACTGGGAAATGAACATTTTTAGTATTTAAAAGCAAGAACACACACATCTAATATGTCAAAGGCATCAAAGCTTTTGATGGAGGGTGCCCGTTGAGCACCCAAGGCGGACCCCAGGCACATGGGTGCCGATCCCAAGGTGACTGAGGAGGTGATAAGCGACAGGTGGACCCCACACAAGCATGCTTCCCAAGGCAGATGGGTGAAATTTTGCAGAGAAAGGATGACTTAACCAGCAAGCGGGTTTGAAGAGGATCGATGGTCGACACGACTTCGCGAAGGTGAGATGCATGAACGTTAGAGGCTGCGAAATAGCGAAAAGCATCTCCGAAAATGAGCAAGGTTAAAGGTCGAGCAAGTCCCAAGCAGATCGATGGTGCACATGGTTTCATGAGGTGAAGATGCACACCGGTTACCATCTATGAAATGGAAAAAGCCAGGTGGCACATAGGTGGCAGTGTGACATGGCAGTCCAGTAGATGGGTCCCATCCCAATGGCAGTGATGTGGTGCACACGTGGCGTATAGGTGGATAGACAAGCAAGCGGACACGTGGCGGTGATGAGGTGTCAGTTGAGATGGCACCCAGTAGACCCTGCAAACCAATCGGAGGTCGCCATGTGGCAAAGTGTCAGAGCACAACAAGAGTCAAAAATCAAAGTTAAATGAGGTTTATTATATAGTTGAAACTATATTAAAAATTCAAAAATTTAAATGATGTGAGCACATAAATGATTAATTCGCTCAGGGTCTCATTTTTGCTCAAAATATGAATTATTATATGTTTCCGGAAAGCTCTGGGAGTGAGGAATCCGATCAGGTAGTTAATTTTAACCAATTTGGGATATTTGGAGAGTAGTTTCCACATGAATGAAAAAGATATTTTGCAATTAGGGATAGAGGAGACACTTGGCTTGTTCTGATGAGATCTGATCTTTCCCTCCTCTTCTTATTCTCAATTCTTCTCATTTGTAGGGGTTCCAAAAATTTGGAGAATGGCTCCATATTTTCATGGCTTCCAATTCTGAGTTCTTTTCAAAATTGTACAGGGCAATGTCCTTTTCCATAGAATAGAGTTTAATTCATGCTATAGGTGTTATTTGTTGCAGGTTCTTGTACATGTAAGGCATACACAAATTTGCACAGAATTTGTCTTTGAAGTGTATCTTCATTTTATTTAAATTTGATTCTCAAGGAGGACCAAGTTTGTCATAAACAGTTGTGTCTATGAGTGTAATGCTTGTTTGTAGGTAATCTTCAAGGAAGATTTTAAACTCTGTGAGCAAACATTAATAAAATAGGGTTCATGCTTCTGGATCTGATATTTTCTATGGATAAGCTTAGTAATGCATTATGTAAGGCATTAATGCAGAAAGATTTCATGATGAAGATGGATTTGCAATGAGTGATTTCACTTATAGTTTGATGTATGACTTTGTTGCCCTTGGATAAGGCACTGATCTTGCAATTTAAGGGGGTTCTCAAACCAATTTAAAATCCAATCAGAATACCTTTAGTTTATGTTATGTTTTGAAATGTTTCATCTATCTCATGCTCAAGCATAGTTGAGTTTTATGTGTAGATCTAGCCCATCTGCAATAAACTAGTTTTAGAGCCCTGGTGAGATCTATCTGTTTATGTTGATGCTATCATAGGTGTGTAATAGGTATAATTCTAAGCATCAAAGGTATACCCGCCTAGGTTTTGCAGAGCCTGAAGAGTAGAAGGATTCATATCCTTGTCATGTTGTCCAAGCCCTCAGGTTCTTCATAGATTGAATTGGCTACTTCATAGATCAATTGCAGGTGTTCTTGGGTTATCACTTTTGGTGAACAACAAAAATGGTGACTCTGCTAGGGAATTAAATGGATTAAAATGCTTGATTGATATGGTTAGAAGTGGAATGTATTCTTCATCCTATCAATTTCATATCCAATTAGTCAGTCCATTTTATATGCACAAAGTTGAAAGTGGTTTTATGGTGAAGAAAATGCTCCTTGTTCTGGATCTGTAGAATGATATGTGTTACATGTCATATTTTATGAAGGAGTAACAGTGAATGCATTGTTGAGAGTTGTAAGATTTCCTTGCAGTTGTATGCAAATTTTTCCCCAATTCCTTATTTGGGTGGCGACCCTGTGGTTCATACCAGTATTAAACAGCCTGGAAGAGTGTTTATTGCAGTGAGATTGAAGGAGTAAAGAGAATTAAATTTGTGATTGAATGACATTCTATTGTTCAAAATGTCCTCTGTGCAAGAGGTGGTAACTCTGTGATAAAAGAAAGTGCTGAAAGTTGAAATTAATCTTTAGATCTACAAGAGTTTACAGCTACAAATCTCTAGGTATTTTTAGAGGTTTCAAATGCAAAAGATATTTATTTTGAAAGTTTGAATGTGTAATGTTGTTTTCCCATTTAGTGAACAACACTAGTCTAGAGGTAAAGAGGAATCACAAAATTAATTTGCATATCTATGATGCTAAAGTATCCAGTGTATATGATCTTCCGTAGTATGCAAATTTGGAAAACCTTATGTCAAGCAATGTTATGAATAGATCAGTATGATGATATGTGCTTGAAGTTTGTTATCCAATATTGTATAATCATTTGTGGGAGTAGGAAAAAATGAGTAGTGAAGTTTTTCAGCCTTGTGTATTTCCACATATGACCATGCCTAGTAAACCAGAACAACCATGTAATAGGAAGAGTTTTAGTATGAAGTATTATGCTGCTCTAAACTTTGAAGGTATTCTAGGTTACCCAAATCCCATACCCACAAAAATTAGAAAGTATTTGCCAATTTTCAGTGAGAAGAAATCAGAATCAGCATGTCAACATGTGAAAAGATTTTCAGATTTGATAGGAGAGTTTGAAATTTGTCAAGAAGATATATGCATGAAATTGTTTGTTCAGTCATTGAAAGAGGATGCAAGGGATTGGTTTTCCTTTTTGCCAGTAGATTGTATTTCCTCATGGGAAGAACTAGTTTCAGATTTTATAGACCAATTTGATGAGAAGATGAGTGATTATGATATGATGAAAGAATTCACTTATATACAAATCAGGGAAGATGAATTGGTACCAACATTTAATATCAGATTTTCACAATCTTTGTCTAAGATTTCCAGAAAGTATAAGTTTGATGATAAAGTATGTTTGGATATCTATATGAGTGCTTTTGGTAAGAAGATGGGTTTCCTATTGAGAAACAAAGAACCCAAAACCTTGTATGAAGCTTTTAACACAGCTAGCGACATCGAAAAATAATTTGAAATTTGGGATAGCCAAGAGATTTGTGTCTGATGTGGTTTCTTGTCAAAGTGCCTTCAATGGTGAAATACCATGTGAAATTGAACCAATCATTCCTTGTCTAGGTGCATCAAGCTCTACTGTTCTGAATGGTTTTGTTGATGCATGTGCTTCAAATTTGAATGAGAGTCAAGATCCTTTGCTATTAATGTTGGTTGCCTCTCACAGTAATGATGGAATGATTAGTGTGCAATGTTGTGATAATGTTGATACAGAGATTGATATATACAAGGGATATGTACCATTTGATTTGTATGTCAGTTATGCTGACTATGTGACTGCAAATTATCAAGTAAATCATGCATCTCCTAAGGTTAACAATGATGAAAACAATGATGGTGATGACCATCGATCTTTAAATGTTAATGATGTATTTGATGTTCAAATACCAAATAATGAGGGATCACCAAATGTTGCTGATTATGTAAGTGAAGTTGTGCAATATGATGAAAATCAGATTTTGGTTAAGTCTAATAAATCTAAAAATGAAATTGTGAATTATGTTGATGATGTGTTCAGTGCAAGTATAGCCAGTGATGAATTTGTGAATTATAGGAAACATACAGGTCAGTAGCAAAAACCCTAAACCCTAAATCTGTTAGGTTAAGCAATTCAAATGGTTTGATCCTGACCATTGAATAATACTGCATTAAATGCAACAATCTTGAATCGATCTCAAGACATTCTCCATCATCCATTATCCACCATTTTCATGGCAGCTGATAACCCATCATGCATTATCACCGTTTGACAAACTTTGCACTTTCCCAAGGTGGATAGGAATAGTCTTCTTCATGCAAGATCCTTCACGAAAATAGAGCTTACGTGGCAACATGATCTATCCTCCATCATACTGCTAACTCATCACATGAAGATTACTGACTGAGCCACTTGAGTTGCTCCAACTGGAAACCCTAAAGTGGAAGCTACCTACCAACCAATAACCATACAATGCTTCCATGTGCCGGTTCACATAACTACATGCCGGTTCACCTTGAACAAATGTGTTGCTTCACTTTGGCATATAAACCGGTTCATACATATGTCGGTTCCTCTCTCTTCACCTATCACATGTATCGGTTCTCACCATGTCTCATATTGACATCAATGATGACATACAATATCATTATGTCTTCATGCCAGTTTACATAATGCCAACAATCTCCCCCTTTGGCATTGATGACAATATACAAAAGATATCTTCTCTACTTCACATCTTCTCCCCATTTGCTGTAGATATCTTTTTGCTTCACTCTCACTCCTTCTCCCCCTTTGACAACAATGCCAAAGTGGAGGTACAATCATCACTGTTTCATCATGCTACTCCCCCTGAGGAGTAGCATCCATAAACACACCAATCAACAAAAGATTTGTCTTTTCAGTACCTGACTGATGTTGAACAATCACTTTTAGTTCACCTCCTGAAGGGGCAATACCCCTAATTCACCTCTCAAATGCACAAATGTTGTCTTTGGGAGAGGCTTGGTGAATATGTCTGCTAACTGCTTCTTACTAAACACATGCTCCAGTGCAATCTCTTTATTCTGAACCTTTTCCCTTAAGAAATGATACTTAAGCTCAAAATGCTTGGTTCTAGAATGTAAAACTAGATTCTTTGATATATTGATAGCACTTGTGTTGTCATAGAATATACTTACCAGTTCAGATACAAGGATCTTGAAGCCTTCTAGTACATGCTTCATCCAGATTGTCTGAGTGCAGTTCATGAAAGCTACAACATACTCTACTTCTGTTGTAGACTGAGAGATGCAACTCTGTTTTTTACTCATCCATGAGACCAATCTACTACTGAGAAAGAATGCACCACCAGTTGTGCTCTTCCAGTCATCCACATTACTGGCCCAATCAGCATCTCTGAATACTTTCAGATTGAAATTATTGTTGTATGGGTACCACAATCCATAGTCAATTGTTCCCTTCAGATACCTAAGAATCCGCTTGACTGCACTCAAGTGAGATTCTCTTGGACTCTTCTGGAACCTTGTAGTGATGCTAACTACATGTGCAATATCTGGTCTGCTATGCACTACATAATGCAACTTACCAATCATTGACCGGTATTCCTTCTCATCAACCAATGCGGAATCCTCCTCCTTTGTCAATTTGCAACCGGTCACCATTGGTGTACCAACTGGTTTGCTATCTTCCATGCCAAAAGTCTTCAACACCTCTTTGACATATTTGGACTGAGTGATGAAGATTCCATCATTCATCTGCTAGATCTATAGTCCAATGAAGAACTTAATCTCCCCTATGAGTAACATCTCAAACTCTTTCTTCATTTCATCAGCAAACTCATGACTCATCTTGTCATCTCCTCCAAAGATAATGTCATCAACAAAAACTTCACAAATCAGGATCTGATCTTCTTCAGATTTTAAGTAGATATTGCTATCTTCACTTGTTCTCTCAAATCCAATCTTCACAAGATGGGAATGTAGGCGCTCATACCATGCCCTAGGTCTAGCTTTAGACCATATAATGCTTTGTGTAGCCTACATACCATGTCACTATCTTCAGATAGGGTAAACCCATATGATTGCTCAATATACACCTCCTCTTCAAGTACACCATTTAGGAATGCAGATTTTACATCTATTTGATATACCTTGAATCTCTTAAAAGTTGCATATGCAAGAAGCATACGAACTCCTTCCAATCTGGCTACAGAAGCAAAGGTTTCCCCATAGTCTTCACCTTCTTCTTGAGCATATCCTTTGCATACCAGTCTAGCTTTATTCCTAATCACTGTTCCATCCTCATTCAACTTATTTCTGAACACCCATTTGGTGCCAATGACATTTTTATGCTCTGGTCTGGGTACTAAGGACCATCTACCATTTTTCTCTATCTAGTCAAGTTCTTCTTCCATTGCCTTGATCCAGTCTTCATCTTTATGAGCCTCTTTGAATGACTTGGGCTCAAATTCAGAGATCATACATGAGTTTTCTCTGATCTTTCTTCTGGTAAGGATTCCTGCATCCTTATCACCTATGATCTACTTAGGATCATGATTCAACTTGACATACCAAGGAATGGTCTTAACTGGTTCTTCTTGCTTTTCTTCTTCATCCTCATCTTCATCAGCATCAGCATTCACCGGTTCAGGAACACTGTTACTAGTACTAGGTTGATTGACAACCAGTTCCCAGAAGGTTGCAACTAGTTCAATTACAACTTGCTCACTTCCAGTTTCCTCAGTCTTCTCAGAGGATTCATCAACTCTTACATTGATGCTTTCCATAATTCTCTGAGTCCTATTGTTGTAGCACTTGAAAGCTTTACTCTTAGTGGAATATCCTAGAAATATTCCTTCATCACATTTAGCTTCAAATTTGCCCTGATGTTCACTCCTCTTGATGTAACATTTGCTACCAAATACCTTAAAGTAGTTAACCACAGGTGCCTTACCAGTCCAATACTCATAAGGATTTTTGTCCTTACCCTTTTTGATGAGTACCCGGTTCATAGTGTAGACTGCAGTGCTCACCGCTTCTCTCCAAAAGGTGTGAGAAACCTTTCCTTGGATCAACATAGTTCTAGCTGCTTCAACCACAGTCCGGTTATTCCTCTCTACTAGGTCATTCTGCTGTGGAGTCCGGGGGGCAGATAGCTGTCTCTTGATGCCAAATTCTTCACAGTACTTGTTGAATTCACTAGAAGTGAATTCCCCTCCTTGATCAATTCTGAGACACTTGATCCTTTTACCACTTTCCTTCTCCACTAATGCTCTGAAAGCTTTGAATTTCCCAAAAGCTTTAGACTTTTCTTTCAAGAATGTGACCCACATCATTCTTGAGCAGTCATCAGTGAGAATCATGAAGTACCTATCACCTTGCACACTTCTAATTTTCATAGGACCACATAAATCAGTATGCACAAGATCAAGCAAGTTATCAGCAGTGAAAGATTTACCTTTAAAGGTTGAGGAAGACATTTTCCCCAATTGACATTCTCTACACAAGGTATTATCCGGTTTGCTCAGCACCGGCAACCCTCTAACTACTTTGATCTTACTAGCCTTCACAATGTTGTTAAAGTTCACATGACAGAATCTCCTATGCCATATCCAACTATCATCAAGCTTAGCCATAAGACATGTACTTATATTAGCATTTAGATGAAATAGGTTACCTTTAGTCTACATGCCAGTGGCTACCAATTTACCATCTTCACCTTTGATTTTGCAAACTCCATTCTTGAATTGCAGAGTGAGGCCACTATCATTTAACTAGGCAACACTTAGAAGGTTGTGTCTGAGACCATCAACCCAATACACATTGTCAGCACTACTCTTTCCATTCAAGGAGATGGACCCTCTGCCTTTGACCATGCATGGTGCATCATTACCAAAGCGAACCTCACCACCATCATACTCTTCTAAGGATAGAAACTTGCTCTGGTCACCGGTCATATGGTGAGAGCAGCCACTGTCAATGATCCACTCATTGGTTCCTCCTCTACAAGATATAAATCAACAAATGTAACTGAAGTTCTTTTGGACTCCATTAAGAGAATAACAGATTGTAGTTCACAGGCATATAAAGCTATAGATGACACAATCCCAATTTTGAAGATGATAGCTCCAAACAGCAATGTAGATAATAAGGATTCTTTGAGCCAACTCAACACTTTATCTAAGTACATTACTAACAACACAGTGACAGTTGAGCAAATAAAGGAAGAGGCATTCAAAGACAGGTTGGAAATTAAAAAAAATAATTATTTGAGGATCAAATAAAGAAGTGTACTAGGGAATTTGACACACTTCTACTGGAACTATGCACCTCATTGAAGGAATTTAAAACTTTGTACAGAGACATTTGCAAGACAAATTTCTTAATAGTTAACATATATAAGAAAATGAGCAAGGTACAAGAAGAAATAAATAAACTTGCTGACAATTTTTTTAATTCACCTGATACATTATCTGTTTTTGAGAAAAAGATAACTAGTTTTGAGGAAGAATTACTAAAGTTGGAGAGAGAAAAGGAGAGAATAATAAACAAGGCTAAGAATCTGAGATTAAGACTAAGTCCAAGACTGGACTATCTAGCATCCTTGAGGAAGGAAATATCTGAGGCATTAGTACAAGGATAGAAAACACTGGCAGAGCATATGTAGCACCTCACTGGTATAGTTCAAAGAATAGAGGCAGCAATAAAAGACAGTAAGAAGTTTTTGGAAAGCATAAATTTGGTTTTGGTGGATCTTTTTCAAATTGTAACCACCCAGTTACAAGGTTGAGATAGAAAACTACAACTCCATTGACGCTTTGACAACCTTTGTCATTGATGCCAAAGGAGGAGTAGTAGTATGAGAAAATAATCAACAAAAGACTTATCTGCTCAGGGGGAGCTCACATATTTTTGGTACACAATTTTTGGATTACAAGTTTTGGATACACTTTTTGAAATTTTCTCATGAGTGTTGCCATCAATGCCAAAGGGGGAGATTGTTGGCATATGCACACTCCAATGAGACATTGTAGGTGATTGAAGGTTTTGTCATTGATGGCAACCTTACAATCCTATGACATTGGCAAGGCATTCCACCAGTACTCAGACCACCGACACCGACAGTGAAAGGAAGCATATCGGCACAGAGGCCGACATGATTTTTGTTATAATATATTTTGTTTATTATTGTAAAATCTTTATAAGCCAACTTGGCAACATTATAAAATGACTCATGTATAAGAGATCATTGTAGAACATTTAAAAAAAAAATGGTAGAATGTAATTAGGTGAAATAAGGCAGACCTCTTATGCGAATTATAGGTTAAGGGTTTATGTAAGAAGCAGAGCAGAAACCGGTACTGGATCTGGCATTATAGATGCTATTTTGAAGCAATACAAGACACTGGATTTATATAATCCATTTTGTAAGTCATTGAGACTTCCCATTTTGTAATTGAGCAGTGAGCTCTAGGCACTTGGCCTTCCTGCATGTGTAGGTCCCTCTTGTAGCAGTAATATTCTCTTATTGGCCAGTAAGTGAATATTGTGGGTCACAAATCCCACCAATTTTTTTCCCACACTGATTTTCCTCGTTAAATCTTTGTGTTATGGTGTGTTTTTCATGTGGTTGCTTTTATCTTTGTTTATTGCATTACTTCTTGTTTACCGATACACAGTTTTAATATGTTGTACATGTTTTAAGTTAAAAAATTTAATACACCAGTTAGATACTGATTCACCCCCCCTCTTAGTATCTATGGGAATCCTAACACTTATTGCAGTTAAAACATTTAAATAGTGTTTTACTTTCATACTTACTCCCAACTGGACCTTTAGGCATTTTCCTTGCAAATAGTGCTTCAAGCTCTTTATTGGCATATGCACACTCCAATGAGACATTGTAGGTGATTGAAGGTTTTGTCATTGATGGAAACCTTACAATCCTAAGACACCGGCAAGACATTCCATCAGCACTAGCAAGATCAGACTCTATACCGGCTCTCAGACCACCGGCACCAGTAGTGAAAGGAAGCATACCGACAAAGAGGCCGACAAGATTTTTGTTGTAATATATTTTGTTTATTATTTATAAGCCGACTTGACAACATTGTAAAATTACTCATATATATAAGAGATCATTGTAGAATATTTAGAGGAAGGAAGATAGAATGTAATTAGGTGAAATAAGGTAGACCTGTTATGCGAATTATAGGTTAAGGGTTTATGTAAGAAGCAGAGCAGAAACTGGTACTGGATCTGGCATTAAAGATGATATTCTGAAGTAGTGCAAGACACTAGATTTATATAATCCATTTTGTAAGTTGGTGAGACTTCCCATTTTGTTATTGAGCAGTGAGCTCTAGGCACTTGGCCTTCCTACATGTGCAAACCCCTCTTCTAGCAGTAATATTCTCTTATTGGCCAGTAAGTGAATATTGTGGGTCACAAATCCCACCGAGGTTTTTCCCACACCGGGTTTCCTCATTAAATCTTTGTGTTATGGTGTGTTTTTCATGTGGTTGCTTTTATCTCTGTTTATTGCATTACTTCTTGTTTACCAGTACACTGTTCTAATATGTTCTACATGTTTTGAGTTAAGAAATTTAATATACTAGTTAGATATTGATTCACCCCCCCCTCTCAGTATCTATGGGAATCCTAACACTCTTCCAGTTCTTCATTCTCCTTTCTAATTTCTTAAAGTTCTCTTGCATAAAAGGATTTCCAATCAGATTTCTCAGATGATGATGATGCTTCTACAGATGATGATGATGCTTTGAAAGCTAAATCTATCTTAATAGTAGCAATAAGACCAAATTCCTCAAGTACAAAAGCTGAAAGTTTTCCAACCAAAGTGTCTCTAGATACTGATGTATTAGGCATTGTTCTCAATTCATTAATAGCAGTTACTTTCATTTTATATGCTGGGGGCAATCCTCTTAAAACCTTAGAAATGATTTCATCTTCACTCAAGGTTCCTCCAAAACATTGTATACCCAAAATAATTTCATTTACTCTTTCCATAAAAGCAGAAATTCTTTCATCTTCTTCCATTTTCAGATTTTCATACCTGACCTGAAAGCATTCTAGTTTTGCAATTTTAACTATGGTATCACCTTCTTTCAATGTTTCCAATTTATCCCAAATAGCTTTAGCAGCAGATCTGCCTGATAATCCCATGATTTGCTGATCTGACAATACACTCAAAAGTGCTTATCTTGCTTTGCAATCATTTTCCTCATCTTTAGCCAAGGTTGATGGAATAGGTTGACCTTGAGTAGGAAAAATATATCCACTCTTTGCAACATCCCAAATGTCCTTTCCAATGCAATTCAGATGTGTCTCCATCTTGATTTTCCATATGCCGTAGATGTTTCCATCAAGCTTCGGATTGTCCTTCTTGAAATAGTTAGAATACATTGGATCTCCTCAAGCTGTTAAACTTCTGCAAAAAGAGGACTAGGCTTTGATACCAATTGTTAGGACCCCGAGGTAACTAAGAGGGGGGGGTGAATCAGTTTTCCACTAAATACAAACCAAAACTAACTTAACCAAACTTAATGCTTAATGCCAGTAAACCAAACTTTAATGCTGCTAGACAGTTTAATAGTTAATTGCAGTACCGGTAAAGTTTAATGGATGAAACGGAAAGAAAAATAACATACACAACACATAACATAGTTATTTGTACGTGGAAACCTTGTAAGGGGAAAAAGCATGGTGGGAAACCTTACCCACAATCAGATGATACTACTGCAAATAGTATGTGTGTACAATATGGAGTTTGCACATGCAAAAAGGCCAACTGTCTAGAGCTCACTACTCAATCACAAAATGGGAGTCACACTGACTACAATTGGATGGTTAAATCCAATGATAATGTACTGCTTAAAATAACATCTTCATATGTTGAATTCAGTACCAGTTAAGCTCTGATTTGCCTTCTTCAAACCTTCCTTCAATCTTGAATGATGTTTGCATGTATAGCTCTACTTATATTCACATTTACCTTATTACAAACCTTTTTCACACTCTTTCCCACAATCTCATAAATGAGATCTTACATATATACCAAAATCTAAGACCAAATGAGTAGGTCGGATCACTAAGATATTAAAATAAAATTAATTACAAATGAATCAATATGCGATGCATGATGTCGGCTCAATGTATTTACAATAACAATAAATCATCTTCATGACGTGTCATGCTGATCTGGAACATATATGCTTGACGGTCCATAACCTAGACCTATTTGCCAGTAACACAAATATGCAAACCTGATTAGACCAATGAACAAATCACCAAAAACAAGTGTCTAAATGATGTCTTCGATATAACCAAGTAATCTCCAAGTCATTCCAAGTGTCGGTGAACAATATAACTTGTCGATAAACTAGATACCGGTGACTGTGCATAAGTCACTGAACATGTCGGTGAACATAACCAAAGATCTCCAAGTGTTTCCAAAATGTTGACAAGTGTTGACAAGTGTTGACATCAATGAAAAAACTATATCAACATATCCAAAATACCAACATTATATATATCTTTATAGAAGGGGGGCCCCTGTTGTAGAATAGTAAGTTTCATCTATAGGGCCCCTACAGGTGAACAGGTGGGAGGGCCCATATTATTATATTATCGATATTAATATCCCTACTATTAAAAATTTTAGAATAAGGATCTTGCAGATGTTTACCGACCCATCCTAGCCCTTTGCCTTAGCCCCCACCTCCATAAGTTCTCTACCTATCCTACTACCACTATCTCTGCTATTGTTCCCTGATGAATCCTACTAGCCCCAATTGCTCTATTTTTTCCCTAGCTCAATGAACTTTTCCCCTACCCTTGTTTCTTTCACCTAGTAACATTGAGACTAGCACATTTAAGTCCTCCCACCTGGATTGGGTTGGGAATTGTAGTTAGTGACCCATTCATTATTGGGGTGGGCAGATGATAGTTGGCATGTTACATATAGAATCTTTGAGGTGATTTTCCCTACCTCTAGTTGATAAAATGTTTGGTGAATATGACTGGTTTATTGACCCAACTACTTAATAAATTGATAATTCCCAAGATAAATAGTTATCTCTACATGCCAAATCCACTTCAAAACTCATCATGTGCAACATGCATATGTGGCATCTTTAGCTTCGGTCATCATTCAGTCTAGATCATCACAACTGATTCTCCAAGATCCATCAATTAGGGTTTTGCTTATCAATGGGTTAGGGTTACCAATTGATCTCTCTGCTTCAATAATAATATCAGTTGCCTTCACTTCTTTACTACCAATTGTAATTGACATCAATTACAACACTATACTTCTCCAAATACAATCTTCATTCAATGCCAACAAGAGACCCTATTCAAATATTTTGGAACCCTTTCTAATGGCCTTGATTTCCCCTTAATAGAAAACAAGGGAGCAAACAAGCTTCAGGCCAATAAACACATGTCATCAGGATGATTAAACATACCTGAAGATTGTTACAACAATATTCCATCCTTAGAAAAGTTATAACCAATATCAGAATCTATGGCCACTTCTTTAAAATTCATGATGTATTTTATGTTAAACAGTTCAAATAACCGGAAGACAATGGAGAGAGGGGTTGAATCAGTTGTCACCATATTATTGGAACCATAAGTAATTAAAACTATAATACATAAACACATAAGATAAATACCAGAATAGAAGATATAGAAATTAAGCACAAGAAACAATTAGAGAATAAATATCGTCCACATGGCACCAAGATTTGTACGTGGAAAACCAAGTAAAGGAAAAACCATGGTGGGAAGCCTATCCATAGTCATATAATACTTTTTTAGTTATTATGTGATTAAAAATTGAGGGGCTTGCACTTATAGGAAGGCCAACAACCTAGAGTACACTTCTCATTACAAAAGGAGTCTCACTGACTACATAAAAATCCAGACTACAATCCAGAAGAAAGAATGAACTACAATTATACATCTCCTATTCCTGAATACAGTTCCAATTAAGGTCTATACCAGATGACTTAATTCTCTTATATAAACCCAACTTGATCACCAATGATTGACCAAATCCTTTACATGAATGATTATTACATAATTTTCTCCTATACATCCTATCCAAAATCCTTACATGATCTACAATGAGATCTTATATCATATATATACAAACCCTCAACCATAAACAATAAGGTCGGCCACCAGAGAATAAAGAAATTACATAATTACAAAACATGTCAGCCTGAGACCAAACAAATAATATCCAACCCATAAAACATCTCAGAAACACATCGAGAAGTCTAAACAACATGTTACATTAAGCCGGTCCAAAACCTAGATAGACCCAGACCCAATTTAGGTCCATGCATGCTAAAGCAATTATCCTAATCAGCCAAGTCTCAAACATGATCACCATCAGCATCCCAAATCTCTACTAGAAGCTGCACCAACACCACTTATACATAATCCAAAGATCTTCAACAAAGCTATGTCGGTGAAACCCTCACCAGATCAACAAACCAATCTTACGAGCATATAGGATAGCATTCGATCACCAAATCAAAACCAACTAACTCACTAATACATTTGGGGTCAAATTCCGACGGAGGTTTCTGACAGACAAGGAGCATTGTGTGAAAATTTGATTTTTTTTTTTTTAAATGCCCATGTTCGTCGGAATTCTGACGACCACAGGAATTTTATTAAAAAAAAAAACACAACGCATTTTCATTTTGAAAGCAAACTAAAGCAAGCGGTGACCGTCTTGCCTCCCTGCCCTCCCCACCAGAGCGATCTCTGCACAAGCAAGGTAAGGTTTTTGGCTCGCTTTTGTCTAGGTGAATTTTCTATCAAGGGTTTAGAATGTTTTTGGCCACAATAGAGTGATCAATTCTCAATTTTATTTGGTAAATCGTCTTCGATTTGCACACAAAGGGTGCGTTGAATACTTGTATAAGCTATAATGGAGGTTATAGAAACTTGTATGAAGCATCTGTTTCTTCCTGAGTTTCTTCCTCTCTATTTGTAGATGATTTTTGTACTTGTATTTAAGTTTCTATAGTGAAGCTATCTATATTAAGAACTCCTCTACATATTTGAATCCATCACAAGTTTCCTTGTGTCCTGTCATTCGGACTTGAGTAACATTTAAAATGGACATCTTTCTGCTTTGATACTCAATGGTCCACTTTCCTAGAACATAAAGAACACAAAGGAGTAGAGGTAGTTAAACTAATAGCAATCTATCATTAAATGTTGATTTCATCAAGTAGGGTGTTTGAAGGATAAAGGTCATTAAAGGCATTTTGTCCTTTTAGCTTTGATCATATCATGAACTTCTACGATCTCCTCATTCTCCTGCATTGGGGTATAATACTCTGGTTTCAACTTAATTCTGATTAAAGTTGCGTCTTGAAGTTCTTATATGCACATCTTTCACAGAGTAAACATGCAACATACACTACATGTAAAGGTCACTCAAAAAGGATGGAGTACCATATCTCATCAAATGCAACTCAATCGGAAAGAGGACTAGATTCCAGAGAGGTGGTAAAGAGTTTTATTGTAATGGCCTAAAGTATTGTCCAAGATGAATCAATTACACCCCTCACAGAAGATGAGGTTACTCAGCCATACAAGTCTTAGCGCTCCAAGAGAGAGCATGTCTTCCACACTCATACCAAGTCCATATGAGTAGTCCAAATATAATCGTGCACCGTTATCTTGGTTCATTTTAATTTCTCATGTCTTTCTTTAGTTATCACTTAGTTAAGAGATTTCTACACAAGATATCCTTAGGCCCCTTTGTGCCCTAGCAAATGTAGGAAGCTATTACATACTTCTCTCTAACACCTATGTCCTTACTTCATACTCACAACATCAAGTGTGGCACAAAAAACAAGGCAAGAATTAAAATACATCAAGTGTGGCACAAATTTGGATCAATAATTTTTTCAATAGTCTTAAAAGGCATATTATGAAAAATCATGGAGTCTTCAAATCTTCCATTCTAAAACATTCAAATTCATTTGCAAAATTCAAATTTTCTTAGATTTTTTCCAAACGTAAAAACTAAAAATTTTATGCAAACTTTATTAATGAAGGTCAAATTTTCTCAAATTTTGAAATTTGAAATACAAAGTGTCCCTTTGGTTAAAATGTGAACATCTAATTCAAGCAATAAACTTTGAATTTCAATCATTTTTTAAAAAATTGTCATGGTGAGGTCACAAAATGTCATTTTTTAAAATTTTAAATAAATTAAATCCTACTCTATTTGCTTCAAATTTCATTCTAAGAAAGAATTCCAATGTTTCCTTAAGGGTGAGCATGGCATCCATTATGCAAAAGGACTCAAATACAAAGATAAAGAATACAATTACCTTCATTTTCAAATTTGAAAAAATGGCTTTCTTGTAATTTCCTCAAAATGGATGAAGTTGAATCCACGCACATATCAAGCAATCCTTTGTCATCCTCAATCCAATTCACTCCCAAGCTTTTACAATTGAATTGAGTCAAATCTATCAAAATTTTAAATTTTCAAAAGAACGCTTTTAAAGAGCATTTTTCTTTAAAACCTCTATAGCCAAGTGGAGAAATAACCATGTACCTATAACTACTCAATGCACATGTCAAGAATACCTATTCAATACATATATAGTTGAAGTACATCATAAACACCCAACAAGACCAACATCATAAAAATATAATTCAATGCATCAAGATATCATATAATCAATGAACACATTTAGTAAAACATAAATAATTTTATGCACATTTATGAACTAAAGCATTCAAATAAACGAGGCATATAAACATAACATAGCCACCTCAAATCATATTGAACACCAACAATCGACATGTTAAGGAACCTCATCTTGAAACATGGGGATGGTCCAAACACACCATTCAAAGCAAGGACAACAACCACAACTAAAACTCACAAAAAACAATGAAGCTAAAACATTGTTCAACACCCAAGACAAAAAACACAAGAACAACATATGCATCCCCTAATACATAGTTGAAGTCTAGTGATGTTGAGATCTACATCTCAACAATAGAAATGGGGTGTTACAATTATAATGTATAATGGTTGATATATATGCTAACATGTGGTACACATCCCCCAAGGTAGTTATATTCTTATGCTTTGTAAGTCATCCCACTAGCAAATTAGATTAAAACTGTGTATCCCACATGTGGGGGAAGTGGTAATGGTAGTGTTAGTTATTTGAGTGTTATATATTGTGGGGCTCAGGAAAGAGAAGGGAAGTGAAAAGTATTTGTGTTTAGGATCTCATGATTTTTATTAAAAGTAAATAGGTTTTAGGTTATAGACTCCTAAAACCCAATTTAATCAAAATATCAATAAAATAGCCACTAACCAATAGAAAAAGATCAAACTAGATGATTTGAAAGGGCCTAGAGTCTTGTCAATGTCATTTCCAACCTAAAAAATGTCATTTCCTTTTTTTCAATACGCACACCCTTAGCTTAACAATGGGATTTTGAAACAACTCTTTGAACAACCATCCAAGACACCATTTTCAAGTTCCTTTGATCAAGGAGACTGGAGGGAATCCTCAACCAGAGTCACTTCATGCAATGAGGAAGAATTCCTACCCAAAGATGTTGTATTTTGTATCAATTCCATAGACTAGGTGAGTGCATGACTCCTTGCACACTCTTCTACCATGGTAATAGCTCTTTGATTAAGTCCACTACCCATCCTCAACCATCAAGACAACATCCTCATTAGTGGTGCAGGGGCACCTCATGACCAAGGAAATCATGACAAAGACCATGAATTTTTAAAGTAATAATGATGTGATTCATCCATATTTGCAATAAGATAGGTTATTTTGTTGTTTTTTGTAATAAACCCCACCTTGTTACCCAATGTCATGGATTTGGCAAGATGATAAGCCGCCATAGGCATATGGGCCTAGGGGTATTGAATTGAGTATTTTAGGTGTCTTAGGATGTTTTAGACATGTTTTAATGACACTAATACCATTGGATTCAATAGGTGTCAAATTTGGTTAAAATATGTCAAAATTGTAAAAATTGTCAAAGTTGCTAATAACCATTTTTGGTTAAAAAGTGCAACTTCTTTCCAAATGGTTCCCATAGTTCAAAAAGTGGTTGATAACTAATGTTAAGGATATAAATCATGATTCCAACCACCGTTTTGGGGTTGTTGACTCATTTGTAATGATTTGGCATCAAAAAAGCAATAAAATTCTATTATTTTCCTACAATTTTGCTGCTATAATCATTGTACCATACTGTACAGAATTTATAGAAGCATAAAAATGGTGGGATGTGTTATATTAGTGAATCACCTTTCAAATGAGACTATTCTGAGGTCTTTATTCATTCTTGAAGTGGAGATATCTGCAATTTACTAGAAGTTGCTCGGTTAGGACAACGTTCCCTAGGTTTTGGCATTAAAATGGTGAAAACTTGCTAATCCTTCTTAGTCACTCAATGGCCCTAGAGGAGAAGAAAGGTTTAACAATTTAATTTAATATTTTGAAATAATTTTTCATTTTTGGAGTGGAAATGAGCAAGGGTTTGATGCACTAAGGTGGGCAACTCCATGTGGCCACCTAGTGAAGGCATACAAGAAGGTTCCATATCTGGAGTTTGGGGTGTCACCAAGGTCTGAAACCTGGTAGTTTGTAGTTTTTCCATGTAATTTAGAGTTAAATACCATTAATTTTCTTGGGCAGCACTTTTGAAGGGTTCTTGCTTTGTAAAATAGACCTAATTGGGGCTATTAGGCCTACTAGCCAAGGGTAGGGTTAGGTCCTTTGCATAATTGATCAGCTTTAACCATTGGGATATGTGTTATTAATCCATGGTAGGGGTATAAATCCATTTTAATCCTCAAGTTTCCTTTGGCATGATTGGGAGAAAAACAACAATTCTGGTCTCGAAGGGCTACAAGGGCTTGTAAACCTCTAAAACAGCAACTTTGCAAAATTACCTTAAGGGAATCAATCCAAGCCTGGGATAAGGTCTCTCTAACCTTTAAACCTTCAAATCATACCATTTTTAGTCACATTTTCATTGGGAAGAGTTCCAACCATAGTTGGACCAATTTGGCCTAGTGAGTCTCCTGCAACCATTGGGAGCGTTGGGGGGATAGAACCCTGCATAGAAGCAAACAAGTTGGAAGTGATATGGAACCTATATATCCAAGTCTTGAACACCCCATGAAGTTATTTTGAAGTGCTAGGGTCCTTGGTTGGAGGTTTGAGTAGAAGAACCTATTCCACACCTTGCCTGGGGCTTTGCATCAATTAGAGTCTTGGAAATGTCAATGTCCACCAAGATATAGGCAAAAGTAGAGTGGTTGGTATCAAAGGTTGTGGAATCTACCTTTAGAAAATAACCAATAACATTGTTGATATATTTATAATAGAAATCATCTCATAAATGAAAGAGAAGGTTAGGCACCCTCACCAAAGTGACATTATATTAAGAGATTTTCATCAAAAGAATGGAAAACTCAAGAAGCTATGGTGACATATTGTGGCATTAGTAGGGATTATCTCTATTGACCACACCTTTCAAAGATAGTATCCCGTAGTTATCCTCATAGAATGGACCATTGGATGGCTCATAGTGGTATCCTATCCTACATTTATCTTGATGGCATTGCCGATAGTTGGTATGTGGTTCTTGGTACGGGTTTCGTCTTACCCTATTATCTTATTTATATCTTTGTTCCAACATGTGGAGATTGATTTTTGTCATGCTATGATAATTTTCATGTTTGCATGTGTTTTGACATTATGCAAATAGGATTGTGAAGTTTCCTTCAATTATTGATGATCTCTCATCTTTGTTGCATGGGCCAACAATTTTATTTTATCTTGTTTGAATTAGTTTAATCACTATTGTGAGTTTTCTCTATTGTGTAGTTATTGTGGCTATGTTTGATTTGCTATTGGAATTGAACACATTTATTTGCCTTATTATTGGTACTATTTTTTCTTTCTTTCAATATTTATGATCTTTGGTAGTTTAATGAAACTCTTGCTATTTTTAAATGTTGCCTTCTTTGTTGTGATGTGATTCCTCACCAAGATCGACATAGATAACCTTGGATGAGTGTATATAAGGAATCAAACATTGGGAAAATTTGAGGATAGGGGTAAGTTTTTTTTGTATGGGTAGCTATGATCTACTTGTACATTCTTAGTGATTATTGACAGCTATGTCTTGGAGGCTAATCCCATTAAACAAACAAGGGGGAAGTCATACATAATCGTATGGATCTTCCCTAGTTGTGTGTGGATTCAAGACCATCATTTCATATGGTTCTTGGTTACTTTGTGAGACCATGGCATCCTCTTAGACCAATATGTGAGCCTTGTATTGTTATCCCTGCAATGTGGATGAATAAGTGTATGTTAAAATAAATGCTTTGCTTAGGATACTCAAAAATGTCTCTCAGAAAGTCTGCAATAGACGAACTTTTAGTAAGAATTTGCAGACACAATGCTTAGAAATTCACACAATCAGCTACATTAAATACGTTCTCTATTAAGTTCAATGTTTTAAGATGAAAAAGAAGAGTTAAATGGTTTTGGTTCGATTTACAATTTTTGTGAAGCTTTTGCACTGAAGTTCCATAGCCTGATTTTTTTGCCTGTGAAGAAAGACCATGTCAGATAATATTAGTGAAGAACAAAATAAGGAGACAATTGCTAGATTATGGTCTAACTTGAAAAGAAAAGGTGATGGGAAATGTTATTGTCCCTGCAAAATTTGTAAGGGCTTAAAGACTAGAAGACTTCTAATCAAAACAGCTAAGAAAAATTGTAGGCATCATGGTCACATTGAAGGGGGACATGATTATCATCCACTGGTAAGTTGTTCATTATATCATTTTAACAATTTATATACATAAGAAATCACTTGATAATGAGATCATGGTCACGGTTTATTTATGTATATCAATTTTATATAGGTGGAGCACCCTGGAGCATATGGTATGGATCAACAAAACCCTGAGAATATGGTTTTCGAAGTGGAGGAACATGGAGGTGTGAATATCGAAGCTGAAGATAATGATCCCATGGAAGATGATGATCATGCACCAGAAAACACAATTGAAGATGATGGTACAAATACATTGATCCATGACACACTTAGTACTGGCACAGCTGATCATGATGATCAGGATGACCTTGATGTTCATGATTTACCTCTTCTTGAGAAGGCATATGAGCCCCTTTACAAAGGCTCCCAAACAACTCTTCTCTCTGATGTATTGTTGTTGGTGAACTTGAAGGTTATGAATGGTTTATCCAACATAAAAATCTCACGTATGTTAAGGTGTGTCATACATGTCATTACAGTTAATAAATGGTGAATCATGTACCATTAATATTCTTTATATTAACACCTCAAACTTTTTTTTTTGCTGTAGATTGATAGGTGAGTTTTTCTTACCACCATCAAATATTCTACCTCGCTCATACTAAGAATTATCTGCCATTATGAAAGATATTGGAATAAAGTATCAAATAATAGATGATTGTCCCAATGATCATATTATATATCATAAACAACATGAATTTGGAACAGAATGCCCTGAATGTCATATCAGTAGATATCGAATAGATCAAATAACAAAAAAGGTGCCTCGCAAGGTTTTTTGTTATATTCCCATGATTCCATGTATGCAATGATGTGGAAGATGATGTGGCCCCATCAAGTAAAGAGTGTAATGGTTGTGTTCTTTAAATTAATGAAATACTTGTAACAATAATATAAAAAAAAATTGAATTTAACCCAATTCTTTGTTATTGCAGAGGACCCCCCTTTGGTTCAGCATCCTCGTCCTTTGTATAGGACTAGGCATACATCAAGAGCATGAGAAGAGGGTAGAACATCTGAAGATGGGGGAAATGATGAAGAAACCAATGCTCCACTTAGTCTTTTCATAGCTTCAAAGAAAAAACAAAGAAAGAAATGATTGTAATCTACCTTATTTGATAATGACTGATTTTTATGTGTTAATGAATGTAATTATGTGTTAATGAATGTTCATGAATGATATGTGTTGATGATTATTGATGAATGTTGCGTTTTAATGAAAGTTAATGAATTTTATGTGTTAATGAACGTTATGTGATAATGAATGAATGTTATATTTTAATAATGGATGAAAGAATGAATGAATGTTAGATGTTAACGGGGAATTTAGAGTAATGTTAGGGGGGGGAGGGGCCAAATGAGCTTCCACCTTCATGTGGTTGGCCCTGTTAAGTAGAGAATATTAAACTATTCTTGAAACAAAGCAAAGCTCAATAAGATGTGAAATGTTTGAAAGGTGAGAGTCCACAAACAGATGTTAAATGTTTAAGTAGGCCTCCCAATGAAGTAAATCTCATCGACACGAAGAATCCTATATAGAGAATCATTGAGAGCCCTTGAAGAAGCAAATTTGAACTTCGATGAAGCAATACATGATGGAGGAATATCTTGCAAGAGGAAATCAAAGTCATTATGGTGTCATCTAGATCTGAAATGTGGTCTACTTTTCAAAAAAGTAAAGATGCTTGATATGAATGTGTCCTAGTGGGGTGAATCTAGAAGGCATATAATCCTATTGCAAAGAATCATGGAAAGTTCTAGAAGAAGAAACTTTTAATTCTGAAGTAGAAATGTGTACAAGAGGTGTTCTCATTTGTGGATGGAGTATCAAGAGGAGGATCACTAGTCCATGGACCATGTCATTGTTGTTAAATACCTACGCTTTTGTTCATAGTCACTTGGTGTAGGAATGAATTCAATGAGATAGGGTAGGAGATCCTACATAATGTAATTTTTCACTATCCCTTGTTTCAAGTACAAATGGTTCTCTGAATTTATCTTGACAATAGAATGTCAGAATTTAATACCATAATCCATGATGAAAACTGCCAAAAATGGAAATTTATCTTAGTTCACAATTACAAAATGCTTTTGTATAGGCCTCTCGAAGATTAAGTACATCAAATTGAGACTTTATAAATTGAGTGTATGTATTAGCAATCTCCCAAATTGTTCAATGGTCTCCAAACCTTGTGAATTTTTATTTTTATTTTAACTCAAATATGTATGGTATAGGCATATCATTGGTTGTGTGATTTTTTTTTCCTTAAATGCTTCTAAGACCAAAAGAGACAAGTTTTAGATGAAAATGGGGTCTTATGGGCCTTTTTGACACAATGGTAGGTTCTTTAGACTTGAAAATTACATCTGCATCAAGGAAAGTAGTTCAATCAGCATCAACACTCATAAGAGCAGATCGACTCCTAATATATATATTAACAATCAGGCAAACAAATCAGATATGAAATTATTGTTTACTACAGGTAATAGTAATCTTACTCCATTTGTGGTATGCAACATAATAGTACTCTTATGATTAATTATTCTCATATAGACATAGATAATAATATGCAATGCAATATTATACTTGATACATAACCTCCCCTACATTGGATATGAGAAATAATATTGAATATCTGATTCTTAAATTGCTGCAATCAATCATGAGGGGGTTAATAGGGGAATACAAGGAGGGGAAACTGTGATGAGGTCCTCTTCTAAGTACACTACCCCATGGTGGATGACTGATGTTTCTGCCACATGTGGGCCAAGGGGGCAAAGGTGTATCCTACCCTTGGGCTTAGAAGGGAGGGATGCTCAGGACACCCTATTGTGATTTCCCCATCAACCTCTACCATTGTGATTAAAGGGGTCTCAATCATAGAAGGGTGGATAAGGTAGCATGGATAGGGAGGGCAGGTACAAGTTTACCCACTAAGCACACCACCTCATATGGATCGCAGACTGCCACATGAGGCCAAGAGGGATGGTATATCCGCTCTTGGGCTTAGCATGTGGATAGCTTCAAGTGCCCTATCATGTTTCTCATCCAAGCCCTATTATGGTTTAACTCCAATTATGCATTGTAGATATTGTGTAGTTCACATAAAATTGAAATAGTTATGAATATATGCTATCTAAACCTAGTTGAAATGGTTGCTCTATGAATTATACTTTCAATACTTGTCTAACATGACTGCAGGTTTTATCTTGATGAAAACGTTTTATTGATAAAAATCTGAATGAGGTGAAGCACACTAGCTAGAGGAATATGTGGACTGAAGAAACAAACTTGTGGATAAATCCAAACATGGCGGAATCCTTGCTGCAACTTTTGTTCTCTGTAAGCATCCAGAAAAATGTTGAATTTGTGATCTATAATTTACGTGTTTCTCAATTTGGTTGACATATTCAAAATAGACTCAAAAACTTATTTTTAGTACTGTGTGCTATTATACTTACCTTTTAATGTTCTTTAAAAAAAGAATGGTTGCAGACAGCGAAGTTCCTTGCAAATAGAAGAAGCTCGGTTTTGCTTTTGTGACTTTGTCTGTTATGTCTGATTGTCAACAAAATACAGAGACATACTGAAGACGATTATGGTTCATGGTTTTTTTTTTAAGTTGAAACCATTATTATGAATTTTATGAATTTTTTTTTTAACATTGACATGGTCAAAGCCTTAACTATGCATACTATTCTCTTCAGATTATTATCTTACCCCACCTTTTCCATTTTAATTCATTTTAGTTTGATTCAATCTTTTAGTCAAGTTTAATGATAGTTTCTATTATGCCTTTTTAATAACAAAGATTAGATGTAGACATTTTCTTGTCCTTCTATGTTAGTGTGATCTTACGAGGTTAATTCTTCCTTATCTCAAGAAACCTCATTGACCTACAAATTCTTATACTACGCTACTTACTACCACTGATATCTTAACAAAAGCACACAAACATGTAAGGTAAAACTCTCTCCAGAGAACCCTGAGAAACACTGTAACTAAAATGCCTTGACCTCTTGCCAAGCATTTGATATTTAAAAGTCTTAAATCTTGTCCAAATCATAGGATAGACATTCAAATCCTAAGATCATTAATTCCCCTAATAAATGGATCCATGGTAGAAGCCTATAGAAAATGTGTCCCACAATAGAAAGGTAGATTCAAATTCTATTTTGACATTGCTCCAAAGGACAACCCAGGTATTGCAGGAAGTGGAGGACTCATTATGGATAGTGAATGTAAATCCCTTCACATTATTAAGCTTTAGCCCTCCACTTTGGCATTAGGGGACTAGAGATAGAAGAACGCTCACTCCTTGAGATCAAAGGAACGCAAAAGAAGGGAGTGACCAGCAGGAGGTTATATAATATTAGAACAGTATCAGTGCTAAGCAAAGACATAACTTTTGCACATTGTTATGAATAGGCAAAGTTGGCAAACAAGCCAGTGGAACTCCTCATCTCTAGAGGAACCCTTCAAAGAAATCAAATAATTTACTAACGTAATTACAAAACTATCCAAAAGAAAACACTGGATTTCACTTATAAGATGAATAATTTCAATAATTTGAGCGAACAGTCGTCTGACATCCCATGTTTAAACCTTTCCCGCTAGCATGCAAATATGTAAACTAAGCTCTAAGGACCAGGAAAATAAACAACTATAAGCAATCTGTTCTATACAATAGAAAACTAGGATCATATAGAACCTATATTTTTGTTCTAATTAATCAACCCTGAACAAATAAAAGAATGTGATAACATAGAACCTATTGTTTTATGCTCAGAAATGACATTGGAATTCAACTTACAATACCGTTATTTCCAGAGTTTACAAAAATTCTTCCCGACTTGTTTAGATTCTGATGTTCATGAAATATGCAGGGTTGGGTGTTATTAACAGTACAAGCACATTTTCCTTCACTAAAGCCTCCGGCATGTGACATAGGAAGTGCATACAAAGCTAGGATTTTCAAGCAGGTGGAAGGTGGACAAACTATAATACTCTACACTAGTTTGTATGTCATGGCTCTTGGTGTTGGAGGCATTAAGGGCTCTTTGCCTATTCATGGGGTAGAACAATTCGATGAGAATGATGGAAAAGAGAGAAAGCTGATATCAAATTTCTTCAACTAGTTTTTGTACAACATAAGCATTGCACTTGTATTAGCTTTCTTTCTATCATATACACTATATGCAAAATTAACTTGTTGTCTCAGATCAAATAATAGTTTGTTTGCATGATGACATTTCATAATGTACAATAATGGATTTATGCTTTCATCAGGCTTTAATTATTAGCCACTTTTCTACAAAACCTTCTTTTTGCAATCATTGACATATTTTTAATGTTTATTGTAAAATTTAAATAGTGTGGCAAAGTTTTATTTATAGTTGTTATACTTATTCTATACACATCCTTTTATAATTAATTTTTTAAGTTGTATATATATTTGCATCCCACCCCACCCCCTTCGTCATCCCCCTGTCATCCCCAAACTTAAGCCCTTGGTATGTTAAGATATGAAAGCTCATAATAGTTTCATTTGATATGTTAATTGAGGAAAAACCTACAATATATAGCTTCCAAGATTCCAAATCCATGAGGATCATGAAGAGGTAGAAAACCAAAAAAAGAAATTGCTTATCCAAGTTTCCAAATTTGTGACAAGGAAAAAGTAGAATCTCAATCAAAGAAGGAGAATGTGCAACTCATTATCTTATTCTACCTAAGTAAAAATATTACCTAATTAATCTTTTTAATAGTGGAATATCACACTTAGGATAAAACATATCCAAGGTAAATAAAATATTACATTGATAGGCTTCTTTGGTTGCTCTAAAATTGGTGCCTTATGAATTATGTTCTTGGATACTAAAGCTTCTAAATTCTGGGCACTCTTGATAGCTTCTCGTAGAGATTGTGATTCGAAGGCTTTAACCAAACCTTTCAATGGTTTCTGTTGATGTGTTTTTTATGCACTATGCAACACAAAATAAAATACTAAGTATTCTATCCTCTTGAACAAAATCCTCCCAAGTGCTAAACTACGTGATCAAATGGGATGACTCCAAGATTCCAATAGTCAGGTCTTGACTTTATATTGCAGATAGACTCAATGATTGTGATGTGATATCTGTTGGAATCACAAGGGGGACTTATGTTGCTTGGGTCAAGACCTATCCATTCTCATGTTTAATGACTGATTTACACTCCATGATTTAGGTCGTCCTTGAGCAGCATCTTAACTTAGCCAAATTTTGTTTTTTGTACCCTAATTCTTTAATTTTGACCCCTTACTAGCATTGCCTTAGGTTTTATTGGAATTCTTACTTCTCTAGCATGGGCACATTTCTAGGGTTCATTCGCACAAATTGCTCTTGATGAGCAAGCTAGTATCATGACCATGACTTAAACAAAATTTTAACTTAGTCAAATTATCTCCTCCAAACTTCTATGAGTTCATTGCCTTCATTCTTCATCATTTTGATGTCTTTTGTACATTGGAAGGTAATTCTTGACCACCATACCTCACTCTTGACCTATGCTGCCATAAAACCCTACAACCTAGTCATGTTTACAATTGAGATCTTGGTGACTTGATCACTTAGTATAGCTTAATCATGTAGGTCTCATCTAACTCCGACTCCAACACTTAAGAAAATTAACCCTAGAAACCAAGTACTTTGGGAAATATCTTGCAACTTGACAACATGGGTAATGATGGAGGAATGGAAGGTGAGACCTATAGAGGTGAGAGAGAGAGAGAGGGTGAGAGGAAGAGATAATGACCTGGAGAGGGTAGAGAAAGAGAAGTAGAGAAGGAGAGAAGAAGAGAGGGATGGAGAAAGAGACCTAGAGAGGGGAGAGAGAAGAGAGATAGTAGAGAGGGATAGAGAAGAGAGATAGAAGAGAGATACCAATGTCAATCTTTTTCTATAAATATTTTTTTTCCAAAAAATTGGCCTACCATCGAAATTCTAACATCAAAGGGTAAAAATTTTGATAGAGGAGTGTCGTTGGATGCACAACATCCTCATCAAAACTCTCCTGGAGGCCATCGTAATTCCGACACAAAAGGGTTAAAATTACGATGGCCTCCAGGAGAGTTCCGACGATGATGTTGTGCATCCGACGACACTCCTCTGTCAGAATTTTTACCCTTTGATGTCAGAATTTTGATGATAGGCCGAGATCACGACGGTATTCTTTCTGGGTATGAGCATCCATGGTGGTCGTCGAAAAGGTTGGAACTGATGTCGGAATTGCGATGACCACAAGGATAGTCGAAACTTTCGACAAAAAGTTTTCGATGGCTTTTTTTGTTGGTAGTGCGATGAAATTGCATTGGAATTCCGACGATTTGCCGTCAAAATTTTGACCTGAATGTACTAGTGACTAAACATGAATCTGAGTAGCATGAATAGAAAATATAAGATAAATCCAAAAGCCAAAACACATCGGAGTATACCAAATCATCATGATCTAATCCAACCTGAAACCAAATAACCTATCGAGACTAGAAGGATACCTGTAAACAGCCAAAATAGCTAGTGTTGACATCAATGACAAAACATCAGTGCAACACATAATTAATTCCTCCAAATGGCCAACAATATCCCCCTTTGGCATTGATGAAAAAACTAGATGTGAAAAACATCCAAGTGCCAATAAATGCCAAACAAATCTCCCACACAAGAATATAGCAATGAAGTTCTGATCCATACTCTCCCTGTCGATCATATCATAGTTAAGTTTTGTAAATTTCTCCCCCTAATGTATATATCTCCTTAAGTTTTTCACATAAATATCTCTCCCCCTTTGACATCAATGCTAGAAATCTGACAAAAATATCAAAGCAAAAACATAAACCACTGAATCACAAGGTTAACTACTCCCCCTAAGTAGTAGCATCCCCACATCAATCTAGAATTAATAATATCTTTGATAATGCATACCAGACTGATGTCAAATAGCATCAATCAATTTTCCGTCGGAGGGGCAGAAACCCCTAATCTATCTTTGAGGTACTCAAATGATTCTTTAGGGAAAGGTTTAGTGAAGATGTTCGCAATCCTCTCTTTAGTGTTCACATAAACCAATCTAACTTCATTTTCTTCCACCTTCTCCTTCAAAAAGTTATACTTGATAGATATGTGCTTTGTCTTAGAGTGAAATACCAGATTCTTTGATATGTCTATAGTAGTAGAGTTATCACAGTGAATAACTACTGGTCCAATGCAATGCACTTTTATGTCCTTCAATATTTTCTTCATCCATAGAACTTGTGTACAATTAGCAATAGTAGCAACATACTCACCTTCAATAGTAGATAAAGAAGTACATGATTGTTTCTTGTTGATCCATGAAATAATTTTCTTTCCAAGAAAGAAAGCTCCACTAGAAGTAATTTTTTGGTCATCAACATAACATGGCCAATCTGCATCTATATATGAACATAAAGTAAAGTCATCATCTTTAGGGTACCACAAACCATATTCAGATGTTCCTTGTAAGTATCTAAAAATCCTTTTCACCGAACTCTCATGATTTTCTCTAGGATCACTTTGATAGCTTGATGCAATGTAAACATCATTCATTATATTTGGTCTTGTCTGAGTCAAATATAGTAGACCTCCAATCATAGACTTGTATCTTGTAGGATTTATTGGTGCCGATTCATCTTTCCTTATCAATTTCTCACTTGTAACCATAGGAGTACTAACCAGTTTAGAATCTTCCATACCAAATTTCTTCAACATCTCCCTAGCATACTTAGTTTGATAGATGAAAATACCTTTATCAGTCTAAGTAATCTACAAACCTAAGAAAAATTTCATTTCCCCAATCATAGATGTTTCAAATTCTTTCTCCATATTGTTAGAAAATTCCATGCATAACTTATCTTCACCTCCAAAATTGATGTCATCAACAAAGACCTCAATAATCAGTATATTTGTTATCACGAGGGATTGCACCTGTGATGCTAAGTATGAAACCAAGCAATCCTATGAAACATGGAAACACATTCGAGCCTATGGGTTGCTTGAAGTGAAGGTAAATCTTCGGGTTATGGGATGACTTCTCTTGAATCCATCCTAAAAATAAAATACTGATGTGGAAAAGAGAGAAATAATCTGAAAATACTGAAATTTGCAACTAAAGTAGGACGTGATACACCGAAATTATAAGGGTAATTGCCTAAAAACTCACAAAAATATGACAAAACTTAGCCCACATAAATTAATTTTAATCTCCAACCACATAAACATTTCCCAGGAAGGCTAAGGAAATCATAAACTTGGAACGAAAACTAGTTTCACAACCAAATTGATAATTATCTCTTCTACACAACCTAAAACCTGTGATTATATCAAAAGAAAAGATACATGCAACATGAAAGAAACTAAAATTCAAAGGTTTCCGGATCAAAACACAGTAAATTTCTGTCAAATTTGCAAAATGAACATGCACAATTACCAAGGCAAACTTTTGAAAACTTTGTAAAATCAAACAAATCCCACTATATAGAAGTGAAAATAAACTATAGTGCTGAGATACAATGTTTTTTTACAAAAAAATGTATTCAAAAAAGAAAGAACCAAAGGGGAAAAGGAAGGAGAATAGAAGAATATATAGAACCAATAAATTGCATCTCCTTCAAAAACCCTAATAGATAAATCTGCATGAGAAAAAGCCTTGGGCGAATTTGCCCAAAAAAGATAAAAAAAACTCATGCGTAATACTGTCAAAAATAGTTCCTCATGCTAAAAATAGGCCTCTAGCTGATGTTGTATGCAAAAGATCTCTCACCGCTGAATATAAAACTGCCAATCTCACCCAAAATAACTCCATTGAAAAAGCAACCTATTAAAAAAATATGTATGCTATGTTGTGCCAAAATAGGTTATGAACTGAAAAAACACTTCTCTGTTGAAACTAGAACTGTCACTCTACCAAAAATAGTTGCCAAAACAAAAAATAGTCTCTGGTCTAGAAAAGCATGCACTTCCATGCCAAATACAGCTCCTAAAAACAAATACCCTCTCTTCTGAAACTCCATGTTATCTTACCTTTGCCTTTTTAAATAATTTTATTTAAACATTTATTTTGAACAATTAATAAAATTGTTTTAATAAATGATAAAATAAATTTTATTTTTTTTAGTTTTTTTTTTTATAATTAATTTAATATAACTTTATTAAGATTTAAAAAAAATAATAATAATAAAGCTATATTAAATACAAATAATGTATAAGGAAAAAGAAAAGTATAAAAAATATTTTAAAAGCTTTCGACCTCCTTTGCATGAGTGAGATATACATAGGTTCAATGACTTGGAAGTCATTGACTACAACTAATAATAGCATTGCAGAGATTTATTTTATGGACAATAATTTAAAAAGCCCATCA
The DNA here is from genome assembly GCF_030272615.1 of Cryptomeria japonica. Classification (NCBI taxonomy): domain Eukaryota; kingdom Viridiplantae; phylum Streptophyta; class Pinopsida; order Cupressales; family Cupressaceae; genus Cryptomeria; species Cryptomeria japonica. The sequence goes on along the minus strand of NC_081407.1, from coordinate 360,240,933 downwards.
CTCATCGGATTAGGGCATGCAGTGAAAAAATACTTTGAACTCTAATTTCACTTTATCATTTCATTTTTGTCTTCCTGGAGAAGACTCTCTTTGGGTCATCATGGACATTGCTCAAGCTTGAACTATTAGAATAACCGGTCTCCCTGAATACTTCTAGTTTTCATAGGACCACACAAATTAGTATGCACAAGATCAAGTAAAGTTTCTACTGAAAAAGACTTACCTTTAAAAGTTGAGGAAGACATCTTCCCAAGTTAACATTCTCTGCACAAAGAATTCTCAGGTTTGTCCAGCAATGGTAATCCTCTTACTGCCTTGATCTTTCTAGCTTTAACAGTGTTGTCAAAGTTCATATGACAAAGTCTCCTATGCCATATCCAACTATCATCAAACTTAGCCATTAGACACCAACTTATCTTGGCATTCAACTGAAATAGGTTACCTTTGGTCTGCTTACCAGTGGCAATAACTTCACCATTCCTCCCAATTATACTGCAAATTCCACCTTTGAATTCTAGAACTAATCCTTTGTCATTTAGTTGAGAAACACTCAACGAGTTATGCTTAAGACCTTCTACCCAGTAAACATCATCTGCGCTGCTTTTACCATTCAATGATATGGATCCTTTACCTTTCACCAAGAATGGTGCATCGTTGTCAAATCTGACAACACCACCATCATATTCTTCCATAGATAAAAAATTTCTCCGGTCACCGCTCATGTGGTGAGAACAACCACTATCAATTATCCACTCACCTATACTACTACAAACATTATGCCTTCATTTTCTACATCTTCTGATTCTTCATCAGTGACACCTTCATCTTTTGAACCTCTCTGGTTTATCCTTATTGTCATTGTTAGGACAGTTAACAGCTATATGTCCTATCTTGTTGCAAGAAAAAAATTTCAAAGAAAGTTTACCTCTATATTTTCTGGTTCTCTTCGGAAGTCTTTTAGCAAGAAGAGCTTCGAACTCCATCAGAATATCTTCATCATCCATATCTTTGCATTGTCTAGATTCATAACTGGTACTAGTTTCTTTTCCTTTTCTAGATGGTATAGTAGATGCTTTAAAGGCTAACTCAGTCTTCTGAACAATACCATCATAGCTATTCAACTCATATGCAGTTAACTTTGCAATAATAGAATCTAAGGATACCTTGGTCTTATCAATAGACCTTAGCTCCTGGATAGCAGCAACTCTGATTACATAGACTGGTAACAATGATCTAAGAACTTTACTAACAACAGTGGCATTATCAATAGTTCCACCAGTGCTTTTGATATCACCAACCATAGTCTTAATCCTAATACCAAACTGTTGAATGGTCTCTCCTTCAACCATCCTCATATCCTCAAATTTTCCTCTAAGGCTTTCTTCCTTAGCTTTCTTTACATGCTCATCACCAATATAAATGGTTTCCAGTGCATCCCATACTTCCTTAGGTGTGTCCTTATCTTGAACATCAATAAACTCAATATCTGACAAGTTGTTGATAAGGACTTTCATGACTTGCCCATTTTCTTGGATTTCTCTCTTCTGATCATCAGTCAAAGTTCCATTGGGAATCACATAGGCATTCTCAACATAAATCTAGTGTTGAGCACCCATACTCTTGAATTAAATATTCATTATATCCTTCCATATCTTAAAGGTATCTCTATTGAACTTAGGACCTTCCCTCTTCATCATTACAGTAGGATCTTTTACCTCAAACGATTAAGCTTATATCACTGAGGACCTGGAGGCACTCTGATACCAATTGATGAATAATGATGAACAATAGATACCCCAACCGGTACTGAGAGGCGGGGGGTGAATCATTACATATAAAAAATCTCTTAATAACTTATCTTGATAAAGAAAAACTAATTGGTTATCACCATTACCGAACTTAACCATGGCAATATTGGTTAAACACAGTAAGACACCAGATACCATAAACTGATAGGTTTGAATACTTCAAATATGATCAGTTATGCAACATCAACTTCACCCAAAAATATATGCATGTGGTATACTAAGAATACCATAACCTATTAACTCTGCATGCATAATCCTTCAACCAAATACTTCATAAACATCACATGAAAAATGCATAACACATAACACAAATTTTTCATGTGGAAACCCAAATGGGAAAAACCATGGTGGGGATGAATACCCACAAGCTTGTTTTGAACTCTTTCTAAGATCGCCATGTTAGGATCCTTGTCTGGTTAAAGACTTTACAATAAGGTTCTGCTAGGAACCGATCCTGTTAGAGATCACCCAGTTAAGGGATGGCTATATACCCTATTAAAGGTTACCTCGCTAGAGGATTTAAAGAATGCAATGATCTTGAGTCACCTGGTTACAGGTTTTATAATAATCCTATTAAAGCTACCCAGTAAAGGGATTTTCCATCTATTGAAATGATTAGAAGATAATAGGAAAAACTATGATCTGATAACAACACTACATGCCAAGGCAGATCCGTTTCATATCCTCTACTCTGTAATCACACTCTGTAGTTTACCTTTTACTGGTCTGGAAAGTATCAAGTATCTCTTCAGTCGGATACATACACACAACATTTGCCAATAAATTTACAATAACAAACATCATCAACCTTATAGACAACAATAGGTTAGTAACATAAACTCTAAACCCTAAACATCTTAGGTTTACAACAGAGGCAGTCCAATCCTGACCATCCAAACAAATTGCATAGAGCATTGCAATTTCAAAATAGATCACAAGACAATTTGTATCATTCATTTATCACCACTCATGGGAATTATTAACTCATCATGCTTTCTTCTCATACCACTAAGAAGAATGATAATTCCTAAGGTAGACTTCAAACATGATCGATCTTCTTATGCCTCAATCCTTCACGTGCACAAAGCTGACGTGGCACCTCAATCACATCTCTTAGCTAGCTCATCATAGAGTATCATCGATTCATCACACAAGCTGGATCGCCAAACTGATAACTATATAGTTGAGACTACCAACTAGTAATCACACTAAGTGAAACCCCGACACCGGTTCACTGAATCTCCTCATGCCTCTTCATAATGGTTCACCAACTTCTTCAATCTGCATACCGGTTCACTTATACTTATTGAAATCAATGACAACATACATTATCATCATATCAACATACGAGTTCATCATATGGTAATGATATCCAACAAAACCATAGTGGGAAGCCTACCCATAGTCAGACAATACTTCTGTAGAAAGTATGTGATACAATAAGGTGCCTACACATGTATGAAGGCACACTACCTAGAGCGTACTGCTCATTACAAAGGAGTCACACTAGCTACAAAGAGGTTATAACCACCTCAATATAATTGGAAAACCATCCAAAAGAATGAACTACCAATGATAGCATCTACCATGCCTGATTACAGTCCCGGTTAAGCTCAATACTAGAGGCCTTTGACCTCTTACATAAACCTCATTGGATCACTTATGATCAACCAAATCTCCTTCGCATATGATATATCATTCCATGACCATGATCATGATCTACAATGAGATCTTACATCAATTTATACAAACACTAAGGCCTACACCAATTAGGTTGGCCACCTAAAAGATATTACAATAAGATAATTACATACATCCATATTACAATGATATGCCATGTCGGCTTTAGACCAAAACAATATTAACCAATCCATAAATCATCCTGGTAACGTGTAGAGAACACGTAACATGATACCGGTCCATAACCTAAATAGGTATGGAACCTAATTTGGGTCAACCATGCCAAAGCGATGTCTCCAATCAATTAAGGCATGAACAAAGATTAGCTTCTGCATCCTGAATTCCATCTAGAAGTCACACCAACACCAGTTATACATATTGTCAAAGATTCTCAGTAAAAGCTTTGTCAATAAAACCTTAAACCCTTACCGGTATAGGCTTACTAGAATGTATGATAGCATCTAATCATTAAGTCAATACCAAATGACCAAAACATACTCCAGAAACATAAAACCAAACATATTCCATTGATTCAAACATGTCGATAGTATCCAACTGATAGTCCCTCCTGGCGGTAACACTAGTTCTTCTACTGGTAACCAAAATCCATCTGTCGGTAACCAATCATAACAGCTAGTGTTAACATCAATGAAACACATAATCAATTCCTTCATATTGCCAACAATCTCCCCTTTTTTCATTGATGGCAACACTAGATGTGAAAAATAAATCATCTAAGTGCCAATAAATGCCAAAAATTTCTCATAGAAGATATAACAATGAAAAACTAAAAAATCCTAGCAACTCCCCCTGAGGAGTGCAATCCAATCTGAAACTGATTTGAATCTCTCTCCTATATGACATATTATGACATTTATTTTCATATATAACTCTCCCCCTTTGACATCAATGCTAAAGATGTGACATAGATATCAAAATCCTGTGAATCTCAAAAGCTGACTACTCCCCCTGAGTAGTAGCACCACTACATCAATATGGAGCAAAGGATAAAGCTGATGATGCATGATAGACTAATGCATTGCTCCATTAGTTAAGTTTCTACTGAAGGGGTAGATACTCCTAACCCATCTCTCAAATATTCAAATGATTCCTTAGACAACGGTTTAGTGAATATATCTGCAATTTGCTCTTTAATGTTCACATAAACCAATTTGACTTCCCTTTCTTCCACCTTTTCCTTTATAAAGTTATATTTGATTGAAATATGCTTAGTTTTAGAGTGAAATACTAGATTCTTAGATATGTCAATTGCTGCAGAGTTATCACAATAGATAACTACTAGTTCACTGTAATTTACCTTGATATCCTTCAACATTTGCTTCATCCACAAGACTTGAGTGCAATTAGTTGCCGATGCAACATATTCAGCTTCTGCAGTAGATAAAGAAATGCATGACTATTTTTTGTTAATCCATGAAACCAATTTCTTTCCAAGAAATAACGCTCCACCAGAAGTGCTCTTTCAGTCATCAGTATCTCCTGCCCAATCTGAATCTATATATGCACATAAATTGAAGTTATCATCTCTAGAGTACCATAAGCCATATTTTGTTATTCCTTGCAAATACCATAATATCCTCTTTACTGCACATTCATGATTTTCTATAGGATTACTTTGATATCTTGAAACAATAATTACTGCATTCATAATATCTGGTCTAGTCTGAGTTAGATATAACAAGCCACCAATCATAGACTTATAACTTGTTGAATTTATCGGTGCAAATGTGTCTTCGATAGATAATTTCTCACTTGTCACCATAGGAGTACTTATCAATTTGGAATTATCCATACCAAAATTCTTCAACAATTCCCTTAGATACTTATTTTGACAGATAAAAACGCCTTTTTTAGTTTGATTAATCTGCAAACCTAAGAAAAAACTCATCTCACCAATCATAGACATTTGAAATTCATCCTTCATATTACTAGAGAATTCCATGCACAATTTATCTTCACCTCCAAAAATGATATCATCAACAAATACTCCAATAATCAGAATATCATCATTAGTGATCTTGTAATATAAATTATTGTCAGCACTACCTTTAGTAAAACCAAGCTTCAAAAGATATTTATCCAACCTTGCATACCAAGCTCTAGGAGCTTATTTCAATCCATATAATGCTTTCCTTAACCTATAAACCATATCTTTGTCATTTGTCAGTGAAAATCCATCAGACTGCTCAATCTATACTTCTTCCTCAAGTTCACCATTCAAAAATGCATATTTAACATCCATTTGACAAACCTTATAGTTCTTGTATGCTGCATAGGCAAGAAATAGTCTAGCAACTTCAATTCTAGGTACTAGTGCAAATGTCTCACCATAATCAAATCCTTTCATTTGAGAATATCCTTTAAAAACTAGTCTAGCCTTGTTTCTTACAACTTGACCATCCTCATTTAATTTATTTGTAAAAAACCCATTTAGTTCCAATAACATTTTTATTTTTAGGCCAGGGAACTAAAGTCCAAGTTTTATACTTCTCTATCTGATATAATTCATCTTCCATAGCTTTTAACCAATATTTATCTTTACAAGCTTCAATAATAGATGCTGGTTCAATTTGAGAAATAAGACATACCTCTTCACTTGCTAGTATTCTTTTTGTCATAACTCCCTTTTTCCTGTCTCCAATGATTTGATCTTCAAAATGATTTAATCTTACATACTTTGGTTTCTGCTGAACTTCAAGTTCTCTATTTTGATCATCAGCCATAGTTGAATTTTTTGATTGTACTGGTGTAACTGTCTCAATACCTTGTACCGATTAAGGCATTTTTGGATCAATTATGATCACTTGCACTGTTGGTTCTCTATCATATGATATAGATTGATCTTTGTATTTCTTATCCACTTTCACATTTGTAATTTTGTGCTCTCCACAATTTTCTACAATCTTTTGTTATAACATCTATATGCTTTGCTCTTAATTGAATATTCAAGAAATATCCCTTCATCACTTCTAAGATCAAACTTCCCAATTGAATCATCCCTTTTGATATAACATTTAGTTTCAAAAATTATGAAATATTTAAGAGGTGTATGTCCAAACCATAATTCATAAGGAGTCTTACCAGTTTCACCTTTGATATGAACTATGTAGACTATTGTACTCACTGCTTCTCTCCTATTAGATGGGAGGAAATTTGGCTTCCATCATCATGGTTCTTGCTGCATCCAAAATGGTTCTATTCTTCCTTTCCACTACATCATTCTGCTGAGGAGTCTGGGGTGTAGATAACTATCTCCTAATTCCATTTATCTCACAAAAACTATTAAATGCATGAGATGTGAGCTCACCACCTTGATCTGATCTTAGATATTTGATTTTCAACCTAGTTTCTATTTCCACCTTTGCTTTGAAGATCTTGAATTTCTCAAAAGCTTTAGACTTCTCCCTTAGAAAACTCACCCACATCATTCTAGAATAATCATCAATTATTAGCATGAAGTATCTATCACCTTGAAAGCTTATGGTCCTTGCTGGACCACATAAGTCAGTATGAATCAAATAAAGCACATCATTAGATTTATCATGTATGCTCTTAAAATAAGTTCTACCTTGCTTTCCCAATTGACATTCCTTACATACCAAATTATGAGGATTTATAATCTTAGGTATATCTCTAACTACCTTTGTTGAATTGATCTTAACAATACAATCAAAATTAACATGACACAACCTCTTATGCCATAACCAACTCTCGTCAATATGAGCAATCAAACATGTCTTATCACTGGTGTTCAAGTGAAAGTTGTTACCTCTAGTTTGAGTACTGGTTGCAATCTCCCAACTAGTTCTGTTACTGATTTTACATTTTCTATCTTTGAACTGATGTTGGAATCCCTTATCCACCAACTGACCAACACTTAAACAATTATGCTTTAAACCTTCTAAATAATAGACATTATCAGTATTATGCTTGCCATCCAGAGAAATAATACCTCTACCTTTGATCATACATGCTTTGTCATCTCCAAATATGACTTGACCACAATTATATTCTTGCAAGGACATAAATTTTCTTTTATCTCCAGTCACATGATGTGAGCATCTGTTATCAATTACCCATTCATCTTTGTCTTCAACTTTTGCTACCAGGGCCTTTTCTTCATTCTTGATGATCAGTTATGGTTCATCTTCCTTGATAGCATAGAACACCCATTCATTTCCGTTGCTAGATCCACTAGCAGAGTTACTTGTTGGTTCTTCATCTGAAACATCACTTACTCCTTCCTCATCCGCTATGTAGCATTGTTTATTTTTCTTGAATCTATATTTGTTCTGATTAGGCTTAAATTATTTCTCAACTCTTTCTTCAAATATTGCATTCCTTTTAGGACACCTAGATGCAAAATGACCAATCTTATTACATGCAAAACATTTAAAAAGTGTTTTTCCTTCATATTTACTTCCTGTCGGTCCTTTAGCTACTCTTCTAGAAAATAAGGCTTCAAGTTGCTCAAATTCTTCATCCTGTTTCCTCATATCTTCCAATTCTTTTGCATATAGGGCTTTCCAATCACTTTTGTCGGTAGATGATCATGCATGAAAAGAAGGTTCAGACTTTGTAGCTCTAGAGGGTTGAAATTCTTCAAGCTCAAAAGAAGATAATTTCTCAATCAGAATGTCTCTATTAATTAAAGTGTTTTCCATTGTTCTCAATTAATTAATTGTAGTAGCCTTCATCTTGTAAGCCAGTGGTAGGGCTCTCAAAACTTTAGAAACTATTTCATCTTCACTCAGAGATCCTCCACAACATTGAATTCCCATGACAATCTAATTTACTCTTTCGATAAATGTAGCAATTCTTTCATTATCTTCCATCTTCAAGTTCTCATATCTTACCCGGTAACCATCAAGTTTAGCAATTTTGATAGTAGGGTCACCTTCATTCAGAGTTGTAACCTTTGTAGATGATTTATTAGTCAATCCCATGATTTTCTAATCAGTGAGTGCACACAAGAGGGCTTCTCTAGATCTGCATTCATTTTCAATATTCTTATCTAAGTCTACAGGAGCAAGATTCCCAGATGCTAGATCATAAGGTGTATATCCTTTTACAGTAATCTCCCAAATATCCTTGCCAAGACATCTAAGATGAGTCTCCATTTGTATTTTCCATATCCCATAGTTTGTTCCATCAAGCTTAGGGATTTCTCTTCTAAAAATAGTTGTCGGTGGATTTGAAGTATTATTTTCCATAAGATCTACCTCAAGCAGTTAAGCTTCTACAAAAGAAGAGGACCAAAACTCTGATACCAATTGTTAGAATAAACGATGGACAACTGAGGGGGGGTGAATCAGTTGTCTGTTAGTATTATGGATGTGTTGCATTGGTTTTGTCATCAACATCAACACTTGTTAACACTTGGAGATCTTTGGTTATGTTCACCGACATGTTCAGTGACATGCACAGTAACCGGTATCTGGTTCAATGACAGGCTATTTTGTCCACCAACACTAAGGATGATTTGTTATCATCTGGAGATTACTTGGTTATGTCAAAGACATTGTTTAGACACTTGGTTTTGGTGATTTGATTATTGGTACAATCAAGTTTGCATATTTGTTGTTACCGACAAATAGGTCTAGGTTATGGATCGACAAGCATTATCTATTCCAGATCAGCACGACATGTTATGCAGATGATTTTTTATTGTTGTAAATATATTGAGCTGACATCATGTATCGCATATTGATTCATTTGTAATTGATTTAATTGTAATATCTTAGTAAGCCTACCTACACATTTAGTCTTAGGTTTTAGTATATATGTAAGATCTCATTTGTGAGATTAAGAAGAAGTAGAGGAGTGTGTGAAAAAGGATTGTAATAAGGTATATGCGAATATAAGAAGAGATATATATGCAGACATCATTTGAATATTCAAGGAAGGTTTGGAGAAGGCAAATAAAAGCTTATCCAGTATTGAATCCAGCATATGAAGATGCTATTTTGAGCAGTACATTATCATTGGATTTAATCATCCAATTTTAGTCAGTGTGACTCCCATTTTGTGATTGAGAAGTGAGCTCTAGGCAATTGGCCTTTTTGCATGTGTAGACCCCATTTGTACACACATACTATCTGCAGTAGTATCATTTGATTGTGGGTAAGGTTTCCAACCATGGTTTTTCCCCTTACAGGGTTTCCACGTACAAATAACGGTGTTATGTGTTGTGTATGTTATTTGTCTTTCTATTTCATGCATTAAACTTTACCGGTACTATTATTAACTGCTAAACTGTCAACCAAAATTAAAGTTTAGTTTACCAGTATTATGCACTAAGTTTGGTTAAGTTGGTTTTGGTTTGAAATTAACAGACAACTAATTCACCCCCCCCCCTCTCAGTTGCCTTCGGGACCTAACAATTGGTATCAGAGCTAAGTCCTCTTTTTACAGAAGTTTAACAATTTGAGGAGATCCTATGTCTACTAACTATTTCAGGAAGGACAATCTGAAGCTTGATGGAACCAACTATGGTATATGGAAGATCAGAATGGAAACACATCTGAATTGCATTGGAAAGGACATATGAAATGTTACAAAGAATGGCTATGTTGCTCCTACTCAAGGTCAACCTAATCCACCAACCTTGGCTAAAGATGAAGAAAATGATTGCAAAACAAGAGAATCACTTTTGAGCATATTGTCAGATCAACAAATCATGGGATTAACAGACCGATCTCCTGCTAAAGCTATTTGGGATAAATTGGAGACACTGAATGAAGGTGATACCATTGTCAAAATTGCAAAACTGGAATGCTTCTAGGTCAGGTATGAAAATCTGAAATGGGAAGAAGATGAAAGGATTTCTTCTTTTATGGAAAAAGTTAATGAAATTTTTTGGGGTATACAATGTTGTGGAGGATCCTTAAGTGAAGATGAAATTGTTTCTAAAGTTTTAAGAGCTTTGCCACTGACATACAAAATGAAAGTAACTGTTATTAATGAATTGAGAAAAATGCCTAATGCATCAGTATCTAGAGATACTTTGGTTGGAAAACTTTTAGCTTTTGAACTTGAGGAATTTGGTCCTATTGCTTCAATTTAGATAGATTTGGCTTTCAAAGGTTCATCATCTGCATCATCATCATCATCATCTGAAAAATATGATTGGAAAGAACTCTATGCTAGAGAACTTGAAGAAATCAGAAGAGAGAATGAAGAACTTGAAGATCTTGAAGCACTATTTGCAAGGAAAATGCCTAAAGGTCTAGTTGGAAGTAAGTATGAAGGTAAAGAACCATTTAAATTTTTTAACTACAATAAAATTGGTCATATGGCTTCTAGGTGTCCTGATAGACATGTAGGATTGAAAGAAGCTAAAAGAACATATAAGCCTAACCGTGAATATCAAAGGTACATATTTAAGAAGAATAGAGACAAATCATGTTACTATGATAGTGAAAGAGTTACTGATGATTCTGATGAGGAACCGACAGACAATGGATGGGATTTTGTTGCTATAACATAAGATCAACCGACGCCTACTGTTCAACTAGTAGAGCAGGCCCTGGCAGCTAAAATTGAAGAAAAGGATGAATGGATTATTGATTTGAGATTTTCACATCATATGACTGGTGATAAGAGTAAATTCTTAACCTTTTATGAATACAATGGAGGTCTAGTAAGATTTGGAGATGACAAAGCTTGTTTGATCAGAGGAAAAGGCACTATATCTTTTGATGGTAAGCACAATACTAATAATGTTTACTATGTTGAAGGTTTGAAGCATAATCTTTTGAGTGTTGGTCAATTAGTTGAAAAAGGATTTCAACTACAATTCAAGAATGGTAAATGCAAAATCATGAATACAACTAGTTTGGAAATTGGAACCGGTAATCAGACTAGAGGTAACATCTTTCATTTGAATAACAATGATAAGACATGCTTGATTGTACATGTAGACATATAAAAATGACCATATTCCTAAATGAATATTTTATATTCATTTCTCTATTTAATTAAATCCAATTTAATTAAATTATCCACATTCCTCTATTTAATTAAGTAAATTACTCAATTTATTTAAATTAAATTCACTATATCCATTTAATGAATAAATCATTTTATTCAATTAAATCCCCCCTATCCACTTTTAATTAAATTCAAATTTAATTAAATAGTTATCCTAAAATTGAATAAATCTAATTTATTTAATTTCCCCAAATTGCAACCAAATTAAATTAAATCATTTATTTCAATTAAATCCTATTATCCCTCCATCCACTTGCATTCTCTTACATCTCCCACTTACCTTCCTAAACCCCTTTCTAATCCCTTCTAGACTCTTCTAATTGCTTCTAATTAGCCTAACCCATCTTCTAAACTTTGTCACATCCCTAAACAAGGGGAGGTCACTTCTCAAATCCTCAAAGTCTTTGATAACCATTAAAGGCTTCAAACCTTCAACCACTTAAATCCTCAAAGTCTTTCATAACCATTAAAGGCTTCAAGCCTTCAACCACTTAATTCCCCAAAATCTTCAATAACCATTAATGGTTAACTCAAACCCTCTTACATGGTTAAAAAATTTGTTTTAGCTCAACCTTCACCCAACCCAAAGGTCTCATCAGGCCTTTAATGCTTTGACCATCATTATCTCTTAATCATTTGCACAAAGGTTTATCCTTGGATTAACTCTTAATCCAATGGGTAATCTTAATTTAAGCTTGACTCTTACCTTCTAGATAACCCTAAGGTCTTCTCAGGCATTTAATGTCTCCAACCCCTTCTCTCAACCCAATCTTATGTTGACACTTGTCACCATTTCATTGGTGCAAATTGCAAACATGGATCCCCAACTTTCAAACTCAACCCTTGATCAACTCTTTCAATCCTAACCATCCATTGCCCTGTTTTTTCTATAAATAGAGCTCTCATTCCTCCATTTTGGATCATCCTCCAAATTTGTAGTATCACAATTATGCTCAAATACATTCAAGCTTTCATATCATTTTTATGCTCATCATTTTAGCCTCTCTTTAACTAGGAATTAGTCTAAATATGCATGTTTAGAATACTTTCTTTATCATTTAGCTTAAATCATGAACTAATATAGCATGCTAGGATAGTTTTTTTTACTAATCTTATCATCTTATAGTTAGTTTATTGTATTTCTAGAATCACGCATAGCTTAGGATGCATTTCATTCTAAAATCTATCAAAGCATCCCTCGTTCTTGCATTTGCCATCCCTAAACCATTTTGCTTAGTGATCTGAGAGCAAAAACATTGGTTTGAGGGACATTGTAAGATAGAGAACCATGGGACCAACCTTGGGAAGTTGAGTAATACTTCATTACTCCATAGATTGCACCAAGAAGTCCTCTGTGTGTGTGTGGACAGGTATTTTGGAACATTTTTCACATATCAAGTTCTATCGACCCACTTTTCCCGCATACATTTCTAGCGCCCATCGTGGGGCTCAACCCCATATATCAAATTGGTTTTTAAATTTAACCAGTTTTGCAGGTCCATGGGAAACAGGAATCAGCGCGTGGGAAACATTCCCTAACGCATTCGGTTAACAGTCTAGCGCGTCCCACAAACTGTTTAGCGCGTGGGGTCTCTACTCTAGCACGTAAAGTCTTTTCTTTAGTGCATGACCTCCACTAAATTTTTCCTTTAGGTCTCAGCCTGGAAGAAAAACAGAGTAGCACATCTGCAAAATAGATTGGTGCTTCGGGTCTTTTAGATAGCGCCTCCAGTTTACCATCTAGCGCTTTAAGTCCATCATCCAGCACGTAAAAACCATCTTTTAGCACATCAAATCATCACTTTTTTTGTAGGTCTCAGCGTGGGAGAAGAACAGAGTAGCGCTTTTGACGCACAGAGTAGCGCATCCAGTAAACAGTTTAGCGCTTTTCGACATAATTTTAACGCATCTAAGTTTTATTGTAGCACGTACAGTCCTTTCTGTAGCGCATCACAGACAGTGAGCAAGAAAATTTTAATTGTAACCGAAATAAAATTTAGACTTGTCGAAGTCCACCAAAATCCAGATTTTCTAACTATTTAATTGAAATTTTGCAAGACTCTGACAATTTCTTAGAGGTGGAGCGAGCAATTTTCTTTTACCGATTTCTTTTGTTGACCACCAAGATCAAAAATTTTGCTTTGTTGACCAATTCCTTTTTCATAGATCAAAAAATCATTGCCTTGAAAGGATAAAATAAACACCATGTTTTTGTGGAGCAACATCTCCACATAGATTTTAGCAAATCACTGAATTGAAAGGCTAAAAAGAACCAACTTGATTGCTTTGTCTCGAAAGTGGAAGGAATATGCTCTCCCCTTAACTGGGTGATCAAAAATTCTGACCACTCTTACAGCTTTCTGTACTTCAAACATTTACATCCTTTAGCAGGCCTACCTTCCCGAGGAGTTGGAATCAACTCTTAAAGCCGTTTATGGCCGGTGTGAAGGGAACGACCTAAGTGGGGAATGACTTTAACACTAAGAATTCCAACCCACTATAATCAAACATGGAAAGTGATGAAAGTCCTTTTCAACGGTTACGCGCAGTGATTAGCCTTCCCCCAGTATCTTTACGATATGTAAAGCCTTTTTTCTAAAGGTTGGGAAGCCTCCTGAGGGATTTATCACTAATAGCCGAACGGGAAGCCTGATTATGAACCATAGAAATAGAAGCTTTGAACCGAGTCAGTAACCAGACATTTATAACATCATAGTGCAAGGGTGGGGAAGAATCCACCCCCAAGATTACTCACCATATATCTCCCAAGATAACTACTCAACTGTGAAGTGATTCACTTTGGGTTAATTTCTGGCAAAAGGCAAAAAAATGGGCGCCCTCTAAAGGGTGACACGGTTGTTTGAGTTGATGGAGTATCGAGACTGGTGGGCTATGATGTTATTTATGACCCTTGACTAAAGAGTCTCTCTGAAGTGTATTTATTCATATCAAAACCTGTTACAACATTGGGGATTTGAACACATCCTCGCAGAACATACACTTTTTGTTAGATTATGCAAAATGGTTGTACTTTTTGTGCCGTGCTTGCATTTATTAATTCAGAAAATCATCCATCAAACTTGAAAAATTCACAAAAAAATCAAACAAAGGAAAAATCAGGGCAGATTAGCGCATAAGAGCAACCTCTTAGCACGTAAGATACTTCTATTAGTGCATCCAATCATCAAATTAGCACGTCGGTTCAAAATAGTAGCGTTTCATCTCAAGGCAAAATAGTGTAAAATCCTTTAGCGCATCAGAAACACAGTCTAGCATGTAGAAGCAACAGCTTAGCGCATGGAATCCAAACATTAGCGCATAAAGTTCAATAGTTAGCATGTGATAGACCCAGAATAGCGCATATCTTTTTCAAATAGCTAGAAAACAATTTCAAATAGTCAAAACTTTAGCGCGTGTCTGGGGGCAGCCTTGCACGTGTGGTTATTATTTTAGCACATAGAGGCATTTCAGTAGCGCATATAGTCTCTGTTTTAGCGCGTGATCCAAAACACAAAAACAGAGGGCAAAACTGGGAGGAATTTTAAAATTTTCAAAAAATATTTTCAAAACCCTTTTTCCATCAACATCATTTTTCATCAAAACAAAGTGACAAAAACCAACCGTTAAGACTATTTCTTGGGCTAAATTTGTGTCAAAACAAACGTTGTCAAAATCCTAAACAAATCGCGCGATAAAAGATGTCTCTCTTATCATAATCTGGAAACCTCATCATCAGTATCAACAGAATCCTTTACCATCTTACGGATTTTATCTCACAAAAACACTTGTTTAAAATTTTCAAGTTGTCAAATCAAGTTTCCATATCGGGAAGCTTCTATCCATATCATTTGACACGCTTTGTCGTGAAGGGGCATCTAAACCTTCATTCTGATAGAGTAAGATTTGAAATTTTTCAAACAAGATCAACTGAATCCAAACCAATCAAAGGAAACCATTGATCACTCATGCATGACTAATCCTCATATTCTAAGAAGAAAGAACCTTTATCGTATCATCACGTTAAAGAAACAACAACCTAGTTTTTCCAAATTCATCAAAAGAAACAAGTTCTTATACATCAATCGTCAACTATTCAAATCTCATTGGGTATTCCTTCATCACGTCAAACGTTATATCCAAAACAAATCTAGTGAATTTGACAAAGAACCCTTGAAGACAAGAGCATACTGTCAAAAGTCTGTTTTTAATCAAACCATAAACCGCAGTGGAAGAATCAATCCAGCATTCTTGCTCGACGAGTGTATCACTTATAACACATCTTGACCAGAGCCACCCACCCCCGAACAACATATCAACGAGGCTTTTGTCCCTTTCATCACTGAGAGTTTCTACTAAAATGCTTGTTACTCACTCTCAAGGAAACAAACAAAGCGAGACACATGCTGAGTCTAGTATGAACCGAAGATTGTCAAATCCTTTTGAAGTTCCAGCCTTAGAAGAAACTGAAATTACTGAAGCACTTCTTCGGGAATGTCAGGAAAACCCCTCATTCCAAAAGCTTATAGAAAAGCTCATGGAAAATGACAAAGAAAAATATATGCTCATGCTTACAAGTAAAGGCGTTAAACTTCCCGAAAATTTAGACCCAAACATCTTTAAAACTGGATCTTGACAATATGCATATCAAGAACAACAAAGAGAAGAAGAAACCCGTAACTTTGAACAACACATACTTGAGCAACACATTCCAGAACAACGCATACCAGAAATGCGTATACCTAAGCTAGAAACACCAGAGTAAAATATACCATTTACCACACCTTTTTAGCTGAGAACAAATACAAGGGAAGAACTTTTCCCTCGACAAGACAATATACCTTTGGCAGCCCTTACTCAACAAATGCAAATGTTGCAAAGGCAAATATAGGATATACAACAAGGGACAACAGTACGGTACTCTTTAAACGAAATATGTCCTTATCCATTTGATAGAAGATTGAACATGGTACCTTTTCCTCCAAACTCAGACATTCCCAAATTTGATAAATATGATGGGAAAAGTGATCCCCAAGATCATGTTTGAGAATTTTGCACACTGAGCCTTGAATTTTCTCATTATGACACCTATTTGATGAGGTTATTCCCCAGAAGCTTGGGAGGGCAAACCATGGACTAGTTATCCAAAATTACACCGCCTGTTAGATCATTTGATGAATTGGTTAACAAATTCATAACCCACTATTCCTACAACATTCAACATGCCATAACCATGCTAGATGTTTGCAACACCAAACAAAAGAACAATGAAACGTTCATGATATTCCTTCAATGCTGGCGACGTATGGTATCCAGATATCCTCGAGATATTCCCGAGAAGGAGAAAATGGAAATCTTCATCGATAACTTGAATAGTGAAATGAGTTACAGACTAAAACTTCAATGCATACCATCTTTCGCTAAATTAATCAAGAATGGCATTCAAGTAGAAGAAGCATGTGTCAAAAAGGGAAAACTCAAATTTTACAAGGAGGGAACAAACTCATCAAACTACAATAACCAGAACAATACCAACCTTGACAAATCTCGATTTTGGACTCGAAACAAAAACGAAGGCAACAATGAATCATATGATCCCAAATCTAAGCAACCAGTACTCGCATTGTCTGGAAATCCTCAAAACACAAAAAATCCTAAAAATGCTAATCCAAATGCTAACACATATGCACCAAACACCGATCAAGGACAACTCAACACAAACAACACCCATGATACTCAAAGCAAAAACATGAATCCAGGACCTAACAACAATTCATGCAACAACGCAAACAATTTCCAAAAGCGTATCTTCACACCACTGGGGCAATCACTAGAGTCAGCATTCAGAGAACTTTTGGCACACAAGATTCTTTTCTTGCCTCCAATCAGCAACTATGAACCTCAAATCAAACCACCTTGGTGGAATGATTCACACTATTGTGATTACCATCATAAAAAGGGTCATCAAATGAATGATTGCATGAGGTTAAAACACGTGGTGCAAGATATGATTGACCGAGGTGACTTAACAATAGATGGTCTCAAAACAAATAGCGATCATGGAGCCTTTAAAAATCCTCTTCCAAATTACAACAAAGATGGAGCTTCAACCTCAGATAATACACATGGAGCTCGTATCAACCATATCTACAACAACACCATAAATCACATATCAGCTGAAGATCATCAAGTAAATGTCATCACCATCAGAGATCAGCGTGATCATGAATCTCTCAATGTAACAACCCAAACTCAGAAATATGTCTTGAAAGGACATACTGCACCTACAAATACCACACCAAAAATCCAATATGACTTGGTCAACCAACTATGTAAAACTCCAGCACAGATATCTATACTAGAATTGTTGAAACTATCACCAAATCACAAAGGCATATTAGAACAAGCGCTATTGGAAACCAATGTACCTCAAAATTTGGATACAGACAAATTTCAAGCCATGGTCGCCCATATGACTGGACCTCATAACCTTACCTTCTCAGAACATGATGATGCTTCCTTAATCCATCTGCATAATACTCCTCTCCATATCGAAGTCATTGTTTGCAAACACCGAGTAAAAAGAGTCCTAATAGATGGAGGAGTCGGACTTAATATATGTACTTTAAAACTTATCTGTGCATTAGGCTTCTCAGAAGAATCTATTGATCCCTGCAAGAAGATCACCATAAAGGCATATGATGATGAGGAAAGATCCTCTAAAGGAACTGTGATATTACCCATTCAAGTGGGACCAATACAAAAGGATACTGTATGTCAGGTCTTGGACATAGACCTTACCTACAATATTTTATTAGGGCGACCCTGGATACATGAAATGCAAGCAGTACCTTCCACATATCACCAGTGTGTAAAATTTCCTTATGACGGACAAGAAGTATCCATATCTGCTAATCACAATCCATTTCAACATTGCAACGCAATGGGGGCAGCCCAAGATAGTTTGGTTCCTCATAATAGAGAAAAGCAGCGATCTTCAACATCAGATCAACAAATAGCAAAATCCAACTCCTTATGGGGAGACTTCAAACAGAAAATGCAAATCAAAGACCAAGGTATCGGAGAATACTCTTTGGAGCCTTTATGTTTGGCCAAATTGCCAACATCACCTAGATCTCATGGATTGCCTACTACATCAGCACATCTAGTCACTCAGCCCATCACCAAATTTGATGGTACCTTCATCCAATTAGGCACTCTGGCACATGAATCAGAAGATAAAGATATTCTTAGCTGGTTATACAATGATGAGAAAGAAGATAATAGAGCAGCCACTCTGGACATTGTTCTACCTACACACCTATATGGAAAATGATACTTAATCATGCAACAAATGGGATATGATGGTAAAGGACCTATTGGGAAATGCAAGGAAGGAGTCACTGAACCTATAAATCTTCCTTCACAACCCAACAGAAACAAAGCAGGATTGGGTCGTGAGCTTACCTTCTTATTAAAAAGGCCACCCCACCTAACTACAAAACCTCAATGGAAAGTAAAGACAAAGTACAAAGAAGAGTCCTGGAAGGAAGCACTCTTTGAATCAGCAGAAACAATCTGCAAGGCACGAGAACGTCAGAATCAGAAGTTACATCAGGAAAAGCTTCTAAAACACAAAAGGGCCATATCTGCAGCAATAGCTCATATTCAGACACCAATATCTCATGAACAAATAAAATCATCTCCGAATACCTTTGTTTCTCCCCCAAGAAGCACAGTCTATGAACAAATACAGAAAATAGAAAACGGATTTGACACAGAATCAACAAAAACTATCAAAATGGTATCTATAGTCAAAGATTTATTTTCACCATACAACATACCAGTTTACAACACTGATAGAATTTGGAATGATGCCTCAGAGACTGATTCCAATGAATATGAATGGGGTACCTACTCCAATGCTACTACAGATATCCCTAATGATACTAATTCTATATCTCTTTCTCAAGAAGAACATAGCACAAGAGATAGACCTCTTGAATTTGGACTGCAAAATATCTATGACGCCACAGAAAGCAAACAGAAACATTATGAACAAGTCTATGTAGAAGATCATTCCATCGAAGACCTCAACGAAATCTAGAACATCTTTAAAACTAAAGAACAAGCACGATGAAAACTCTGTACTAACACTCACAGTAGCCGAACTTGATCCACCTAATGATTCCTTACCGCTTGTCTTTCCTGACCTCATCGACTGGGATGAACTTGAAATCCATGATATACCAATTTTCTCAGATGATGAATCTATTATCCATTACCTATGTACCGTAAATCGAGAAACAAACTCTACCAGTGAACAAAATAATGATGTCTACAAACCAGGGAGTGCCAAGTTTCTCAGTCACAAAAATGAACCAAATAAAGGATCTGATGCTAAAAACCAGTCCATGGCAGCTCCAGATCACAAAAAAGTACAAATAAAGGACACATCTGAGGGTGAAAACCTTTTTAAGCCACCTAACGATGGGAGAATTGACACTCTTCCTAAGCACTTTCATGAGCGATCACCCATATTGATTGAGCCCACTCAATCAATCAACATTGGTACCACAGAAGCAGTCAAAAACCTACACCATGCAGAATCTCTGACAGAGGAAGAAAGATCAGCATTCATCATTTTCTTTAAAGAAAAGCAAATTAACTTTGCTTGGTCATATGTTGATATGCCCGGAGTGGATCCACACTTAATCATGCATCACTTGTCCATCTCTTCAGGCGTTAAACCAGTCAAGCAAAAGCTACGAAAGATGAATCCATAGGTGGCACTCATGGTCAAAACTGAGCTAAAGAAATTATTAGATGTTGGATTCATCTGACCCATTGACTATGCAGAGTGGATTTCCAACATCGTTTTAGTATCAAAACCAGATGGTAGTATCAGAATATGCACTGACTTCAGAGACGTCAACAAAGCTTGTCCAAAGAATGACTTTCCTCTGCCTAGTATCGACATAATTGTAGATCTTACAGCAGGCCATGCAATGCTCTCACTAATGGATGGTTTCTCAGGCTATAATCAAATCAAAATAGCCCTAGAAGATCAAGATAAAACCATATTCACCTGTCCTTGGGGAACATACTGTTGGAATGTTATGCCTTTTGGCTTAAAAAATGTAGGGGCCACCTATCAAAGAGCAATGACCACAATATTCTATGACATGATGCACACATCTATGGAAGACTATGTGGATGATTTACTTGCTAAATCCTTCACCAAAGCAGAACATCTTAGCATCCTAACAAAGATCTTTGATCGATTGGAGAAATTCCAAGTTAGGCTCAACCCTAAGAAGTGTGTCTTCAGGGTTACATCAGGCAAGTTACTAGGCTACATTGTCTCAACTAAAGGTATTGAAGTAGATCCAGCAAAGGTACAAGCCATTATGGACATGCCACCACCAAAGAATATCAGTCAACTCAGATCTCTACAAGGATGACTTCAATCAATCAGGAGATTCATCGCTCAGCTAGCAGATAAAAGTCTACCATTTAACCATTTACTACACAAAAATGTACCATTCAAATGGGAGACCAAGTGTGCAAAATCTTTTTACCAAATCAAATAGTACCTGATGAATCCACCAGTTCTGGTACCACCAGTCACAGGAAAGCCTCTTATCCTATATATCTCCACAACAGATATATCGCTGGGGGCACTATTAGCACAAGAAGATCAACAAGGGAGGGAATGTGCCATATATTACATCAGTAGGACATTGAATGGCTATGAACTCAACTATACATTCATTGAAAAGGCTTGCTTAACAATGGTTTTTGCATCTTAGAAGTTCTGACATTATATGCTAGCACACACCATCAAGCTAGTCGTGAAAATTGATCCTCTCAAATATCTACTCAGCAAGGCAGCTCTTACAGGCCGATTGGCTAAATGGGTCATGATTCTCAATGAATTTGACATCCAATACACAAAAAGACGAGCCATCAAGGGACAAGCAATTACAGATTAGTTGGCTGAAGCACCACTACCAGGCAAACAGACCATGGAGATTGAATTTCTAGACATGGACGTTCTTTCTCTTTCTACTAAACAATGGACCCTATACTTTGACGGATTCTATACACAACATGGTTCCGGTGCTGGCATTTTTTTCATCACTCATGAAGGACACACTATACCAAGATCAT
Organism: Cryptomeria japonica; assembly: GCF_030272615.1. Taxonomy (NCBI): domain Eukaryota; kingdom Viridiplantae; phylum Streptophyta; class Pinopsida; order Cupressales; family Cupressaceae; genus Cryptomeria; species Cryptomeria japonica. Next base: position 360,219,262 of record NC_081407.1, on the reverse strand, counting down.
ATAGGCTTATGTTTCCATGCACAAATAATGTGGTTGAATATGAGGCACTGGTTATAGGCATCAAAATGGCCGTAGAATGGAAAATCACAGAGTTAAAAGTCTATGGAGACTCACAACTGGTCATCCATCAAATCAACAACAACTATCAAACAAAGGATGACAAGCTACTACCCTACAAGCGAATGGTGGATGACTTCAAATAGTATTTTGTGCACATCACTTTTGACCAAATACCAAGATTGAACAACAAAGCAGTCGATGCAATGGCTACTATCGCTTCATTACTACAAATTCCAGAGCAACAGAGTCGTTACGAATTCCTAGTAGAGCAACTGTTCTTCCTCGCCTATGACCACTCTGAATCCCAGGTTATCTATGCCTTGACTGGTTCAGATTCTCCGTTATATGGACCAATATACGACTACCTCAAGCACAATATCTTACCAATTGACCAATCCCATAACCAAAAATTTAACTTTATCCGACAAGCTACTCATTACACCCTTACCGCCGATACTTTGTATCATCGAGGTCTCGATGGTACTCTTCTTCGTTGCCTTGATCGTAATGATTCCGATTCTGCTTTACATGAGCTTCACGAAGGTATTTGTGGCACACATTCAAGTGGCACTACTCTTGCTAAAAAGCTTCTAAGGATGGGATACTATTGGCCTACAATGGAGAAAGACTCATATCACTTCGCTAAGAAATGTCCTAAATGTCAGATCCACGGTAATCTGATACATGCACCAGCACAGGAACTGCAGCCATTTACAACATCCTGGCCCTTTTGTCAATGGGGACTAGACTTAGTAGGCAAAATTATCCTTCATCTTCAAATGGACACAAGTTCATTATAACAGCAACATAATACTTTACCAAATGGATAAAAGCAGTTCCCATGACCACAGTGACAGGGAAACAAATTGCTTCTTTTATCCTCAATTATCTGATCTGCAGATATGGTATTCCAAATTCAATCATCACAAATAATGGACGGCCCTTCAAGAATCAAGATGTCCAAGAACTATGTGAAAAATTCAAAATCCAACATAGATTCTCTACCCCATACTACCCACAGGGAAATGGTCAAGTGGAAGCATCTAACAAGACAATACTGAAAATCCTCAAGAAAACAGTAAATGATGCAGGCAAAGATTGGCACGTACAACTCAATCCAGCACTTTGGGCATACAGAACCAGCATCCGCACACCTACAAGAGCAACACCATACTCATTGGTATATGGATCAGAAGCCATTTTACCCCTGGAGGTAGAAATCCCATCTCTCAGAGTCTATTTAAAAGGTTTAATCCTAGATGAAGAGTATCGAGTTAACCGACTGCAAGAGCTTGAACTATTAGATGAAAGACGTCAGCATGCTTATACTCATCTCAAAGCATATCAACAATGCATGTGCAAGAGCACCAATCACAAAGTCATTCCCCGCAACTTCAAGGTTGATGACCTAGTCCTTAAAGAAAATCCAAGAAATCAACAAGATCGAGAAAAGAAAGGGAAATTTGAACCTAACTGGTTGGGTCCCTATGTTATCATATCCGTCTATGGATCAGGTGCCTATCAGCTAACAAATTCAGAAGGAGATGTGCTCGACGAACCAACTAACAACATCCATCTGAAGAAATACTACACTTAAGTAGCCTAGTGCACGGAAAAAGCCAAAACAAACAAAAAAAAAAAAAAAGAGGCAAAAACAAAGTACAATAAAAACAAATGATGAAAACCTAGTAAACAGGCGCTCTTGTGAAAGAATGGCTCCTCCATCTATATCCATACCATTTTATCAATACAAACACAATCGGCCATCACCCGACACTTAGCACATATCCATTCAGGACATACTTAGCGTAGTCACTATCCTGGTTTGTCTATACATATCCTCTTACCACTAATCTACCATGGCTTGGAAATCACTGTACATATTCACATCAAGGGGCACACTTAGCTAGGGGCATTCCAATCGTCTAAAAATGGTAAACATTCAAGACATCGGGGCTATTTGCAAAACTCAAAAGCATGACATCCAACAAACCAAAAACTATGCTTCATCGCAAAACAAAACAATTCACAAACATACCAAGGATAGATGATTTTCTGAAGTACTGGATGTTGCATTATCACATAAACATCTTAACTAGTTTTGCATTCTGAATTTTTTTGACTTATTAGATTTTCTCCCTTTTCTCACTAAAATGCTTCACAAGCTAGAGATCATGGGGAAACTCCAATATTTTCTTAGTCTTCTATCTGGGAGGCGATCACTTGTACTATGTGAAAACTTGCCTCAAGACATGATACGTCGAATATCACTAAAGGCCTGATTCCACTTTGTCATGCCCAAAATTTAGGGCAAAAACGGAATAATTTTTTTTTTAAAACAACTAGTTAATTAACAAAGTTTGCTTTCACGACATGTTTAAACATGTTGGTCATAACAAGGTTCAAACTAACTCTTGATACAACTACGTATTGAAACTTAATTAAAATTCATTTGCAGAAACTAAAGTTTTAATTTATTTTCTCATCAAATAAAGTCGTTAGTTTAATTTATTAAACCCATTTAAATGGGTAGACGCAGATAAGAATTGATCTCCCATAAAGCCATATTGTCTGAATTTCATTTTAAATCATTAGTTAAATAAATGAATTAAAGTGTCAACTTAATTTTCTAAATGACATTATCCGATGAGGAAAATTATCTTTCCAAAATCCAATTTAGTTTTCGAGAAATTAATTTCCCCTATTTTTTTTTTTTCTATTTAATCAAGGCTTCACAATTAGTAAATTTAATAAAATAATTAGTTGGGATTAAAATTCCCACGTCTATCTATATTGAAAAACCTATCTAATCTTAAATATAGATTTTTCCACAACTTTTAAAAGTAAATTTTCATACAAACCCTAATTAGGGGTTTTTTTTTTATATATATTAAATGATTCTAAACTAAATTAATCTAACATATTATTTTTATTTCATTTACCCTAGCCCGACCGGGCTAGGGTTTAATCTTTTTTCTTGATTACCATTTAATTCCCACAGGGCCGAAACCCCATGGCGGCGGCCACGAATTTTTTTGATGCAGGTTTATTGAAGAGCGACGGGGGGGTTTCCAAGGCGGCGGCTCGGCCATGGCCGCCCACTGTGCACTGCACAGTGTTCAGCCTTGCCGCCCATTGCGCAGCGCACAGTGTTCGGCCTTGCCGCCCATTGCGCAGCGCACAGTGTTCGGCCTTGCCGCCCACTGCACAGCGCACAGTGTGTGGCACCGCCGCTCACTGTGGCACAGTGCGCGGCTTGCTGTCGTTCACTGTGCAATGCACAGTGCTCGGCCCTGCCTTTTTTTGTTTATTTTTTTAAATTTTTTTGTTTTTAATTTATATATAATATAAATATATATATATATATATATATATATATATATATATATATATATATATATATATATATATATATATATATATATATATATATATATATATATATATATATATATATATATATATATATTTCAAAGCTAATTTTATATGCAATTTTTTTTATAAAAGAAACAAAATAACAAAGTAATCTCATAATGCTAAATTAATATATATATATATATATATATATATATATATATATATATATATATATATATATATATATATATATATATATATATATATATATATATATATATATATATATATATATTTGGTAAATAAACTTAGGCTCTCTTTTTCATTTGTTTTATGAATATAGGGTTTAGAAGAAATTTCTATATATTTAACACTCTGATTTTTTTTTTTCCTTTTCTGGATATTATCAAAAGCAAAATTATGATATTGCTGGAGTCTAAGGTGAATAAATTTAATAAGATAATAGCAAAGTAATAGTTATAGATTTATATCTTGCAATAAAATAACCATAGAAATCAATAACTTAATAGCAACTAAAAAAAATAATCTAAAGATTAATAAACTCAAATTAAGGAATTAGAAGAGATGAATGCTTTGATTTTATTCCTAAACTTAATTGTGAAATTTCATTCTTGCTACTATTATTTTCTAGGATCCAAAAAAAAACTTAGATCTTACAATAGAAAAATAAACTGCAATATTCACCTTTAAAACAACATGCATACATTCATTAAAATATCAACAATAAATACTACCCATATTTTCCTGCAAGTAGAATGAAGGTAAAATTAATTAAAAAGCTGATTTTCTTTTATATTTCAAAAAAAACTTTTGCATGCAAATCAAAGTAACCCTTTTCTTTCCAAAGTAGAAAATAGAAGCATATCTAGCTTTTTACAACTCTTTCAATATTCTGCAAAATTACAAGATGTTTCTTTATTTAACTACAATACTAAATCTCATGTCCTATTTCAAAATTTCAACTTGCCTCTCATTCAACGAATGAGGGTATATTTCTACTATCAAATTTAAACAAATAACTGCAAATGGATTTAAGTATCTTCAACAATAATCTTCTGCATCTTTTCACTGTTCCTATTCTCTTCTCCTGACTTTCCTGCATAATAAATCACAAAATGACCACGGAGTGCTCACCTCCCAGCCTAGGCTAACTGGTAGCCACCCCTAAGCTCGGAGAACCAAGTCCTAGATGGGTAACAAACAGGCAAACACATAGAAGGCAAAATACATATAGATTTTCAGACACACTCCCAACTTGGCTTCACAGCACCACACTTTGGTGATGACCTTTTTAAGGGTGGTAGTGGACCAATACCCTGAGGAGAACTGCAAGTATGAAATAAACAAGTAGCCACCTCATGGCACAATAAATATATCCAAAAATCTCAACCCCTTATTCCTTATGCCCCCTAAAGGCATTCTAGCCTTATATCCCTCCTTATGACCCCCATTGCACAAACAAGCCATGCAGCAAGGGTCACACAAAGATCCCTTGTGATCGCTCTCAAACGAGAGTCTCTCACTTGAGGGTTGTCACTACTACCACCCACAAGATCCTCTTCTCTCCCAAGAGTAAGAGGTCTTGAGAAAACTCCCAAAACACAACAAAGCATAATGCAAAATTTTCAAATGAAATTTTAAAACAAGACATACAAAAACACAGATTTGTTTTACCAATCATACTCTCAAACACATACAAGAAAAATAGACATTTTTAAGAATAATCAAACCAACCTTAATCTACCCAATGGTAGTATAATATTTGAGGAAGAGCTGCCCAATCCACGAATCTTCTTTCTTCTACCCTTAGTTAAATTTTCTATTCCAACACTATTCTTTTCTTTTGAAAATTTCTCTTGTCTCCAAAAATGGAGAGTGGGTGATTACCCTCAAATTCTCAAAATCTTCCTTAAGAAGCTCATTCTCTGAGTTCTCACAAGTTTCTAAAAACCAAAAAGGAAAGAAAAGAAGAATGCAAAAAGACTCTCCTTCGAATAGGAAAAATCTCAATTAGATTTAAACTTCTAATTTTCAATTTTCGCACAACTCAAAAAAACCAATTTTTAAAGCGTTAAAAAGATCATTTAAAAGTAGAAACTTTCCTAAAATTACCCCTAACCCCTAGGTATACCTTATGGGCTTTAGGAAACCCTATTAAACTACCCCTAGGTGTTCATTTAACCCACTTTAAACCCCTCTGAAGTTTATTTTCGGGTCAAACATATGTTGACCACTCCAAAGATTATATTCCCAAAGTATTTATGACAACACCTTATATTATTTAAGAAAAACAATAGTTAAACACTTCCCCACCAAGAGACACAAATATAACATTTAAATTTAAATCCACACGTGTCAAGTGACACAAATAAAACACTTTTACAAATTAAAACACAAAATCGTCTCTTGTGGGTTTTACACATTAAATTTAAATAACACTTAACACTCACGCAGCATATACTGTTACGAATAAAATACAACACAAACGGGGTGTTGTCTCTCCAAATAGACAACCCCTGGCTTATGAACATACATAAGTCTAGGTTTGGTTCTCTGTAAATTTTCCATGGTCACATGGTAAATTTCCTGCGCATCTCAATTTACACATTAGTACTTCCAAATATCCATATATAATATAATTCAAAAGTATAACAATACACATCATCACTTGCATACAATTTTCATCTACACAGATTAAATACATCTTTTATCAAGCAATTTCACATAAGCAATTTCATCCCAATTCACATAAACTAACCATACATCATAGTTCTATATTCATAGTAAAGTCCTGCAAATTCAATAACGACATCTATCATTGCAATATCATCCTATCTAACAATCATGTAGTGTTCTATCTCATAAAGCATGTAAGTAAATCATCAAATCATAGCAATGTTATCCAAATCCTCAAATCATATAAGTTCTAAGTCTCAAAATGCATCAAAATAAAGTATCCATGATAGTCTAAATATAAAATCCACTAAATGTCAGACTAAGTCGAGGTGAGGCCTCACACACTTCACGCATACAAATGATCTAATCTTGTCTGTTTATGCAATACGCACTCAGGTCGTCCTAGTTCAATTATACCTTGACGCTTGTGTTATCTTGCAAAATAAAAAATCATGTAAATTTTTCTCAGGTCATTATGGTTCAATTATACCATTGTGCTTGAATAAATTTTCAACATATCCTACACAAATCAATGCTCAATGATGATATCTACAAAAAAAGCAAACAAATGGCTATATCGGATGGCAAATACAGAATGAGGATGCTACCAAAAACATAGTTGCATATCATTTTACAATTAGTTGCATATCATTTTACCATTAGTTGCATATCATTTAACATATTTGCATATCATTTTACAATTAGTTGCATATCATTTTACCATTAGTTGCATATCATTTAACATATTTACATATCATTTTACATTTAGTTGCATATCAAATCATACATCTCATTTTTAAGATACATCTCACAGCATATAAAAGCATACATCCTGCATCATACATTATATCATTTATTTAAGCAGTGCATCATCATGAAGAAATAACCCACATCACATGCATCCATATAAACACACCCCATGATCAAAGAAAATGGTTCTGTATATATATATATATCTCAAAAATGATCAAAATGTACCAAATGTATCAACACTGTGTCCCGTACAAAGAATAACAATGATCAAAAATACAACAGAGACCACGTCTCTCAAGTATGACTATCCCCTGACGGAGATGGTCTAGCTCTAGATGCGCCCGCCCCTGGATCCCCAGGAGGGTCCTGTCTCGGTGGCCCTGTCACACCTCGGCTCTCCGATCATGACCCAGTATCTCGAGATCGACTAGATCTCGACTGTGCAAAGCTCTGTACTTGTTGGTCCTTGGGTACCACAACCTCATAGTGCCGCTGATAGTACTTCGCCTCCTGAGCTCTCAACGCTAGCTCTCTCAGGGTGTCTCTCATAGGACCACCCGCCACTTCTCTCTGCATACTAGACACCAACTCCTCTGCTCACCCCCTCCGCTCTATCTCAGTGTCCCGCTCAGTGGTCAACTGAGCAATCTGCCACTAATATGTCAAAATTTGTGCCTGCAACTGCTGTACAGTCACCTGTAGGGTCCGGATCTGTGCATCCTCAACATGTGTAGGGATCCGAACCCGTAGTGGTACCTGTGCTGGGGCAACTCCTCCTACTCGGCCTATCCTTAGTGCTGGAGGTGGGAGCACATCTGTCCTCCTCCTCTGAGCTGGTCGCCTTGCCTCATCACCACCCCCCACTGCAGCTAGCACCTCTCCCACTCTCCCCTCTCCATCGGCTCCAATAGCCAATCCACCTCTCCCCCTATCTATCATCCCCTATCTCACCACTCTCTCTACACCCCTATCTCCTCTCCTCGCTCTACCTCCCCGCCTCCCTCTGGCTCCTCTCCCTCGTCCATCTCCTCCATCCTCTCCATCATCATCATCATCTCCCTCTCCCTCCTCCCCATCAGAATCAAAAGCTAGCCTCATCTCCTCAGGATCAGATATCCTGGCCACCGCCCACGCTGCAAACAATCGGGCAAACTCATCAGTCATGCCCGCATCCTGAATCTCAGGGGCATAATCCCATATCTGCTTAGCCAACCCAACAAACTCCTCCACCGCCACTGCACTATCAATGGTCGGCCCCCAATCCGCTACATCCTGCCGCTACCGTGCATATAGGCATGCTCCCTATGGAATACCCTGCTGGCGCCCAAACTGCCTCAAAACTTGGGTCACCACAAACCTCTCAATCACAAACGGGGTCCTCCCGATCAGATATCTGGTCATGAAAACAAAGGGCATCTCTAACCCATCCTCTACCCACACCTCGCATCCTGTGTACGGTCGCCAGGTGATTGTATCTATATCATCCAACACTCTCCTCCAATACTGTAGTTTGCCCAGCTTACGCTGGACAACTAGACCCCTGCATTCGTACACATATGCGCATCCCACGGGCCTGTCCCTGTCTGCCAGTGGCCTCGCTGCTGGAATGTGCTCCCAACACCATACCTGTAATAGTGTCACGCCAGCTGACAAACTACCGTAACTGAGGTATACCACCTCATGCAGGCCCCTGTATAGATGGGCCAACATAGCTGACCCCCATGAAAAACTCTGGCCCTGTGTGACCATCTCCTCCAAAACCAGCCCCCATCCCACTGAGAATCCCTTTGACTTGCGATCAGGACAAAGGAATCCACCAATGAACCCTGCTAGTACAGATGGCAAGGGTGCATAATCTAGGTCTAAGAACTCCTGCCATGGGATCTCATAGCCGCAGACTGTATCATCATGGAAAATGTGGCGCAGTGCCTCTGTACCACCCTCCTCTGACTGCTCATATGGTAGTAGTGCACCTACTATAGGAATGCGCAGGATCCTGTAACAGTCCTCTGGTGTGACTGTCATCTCTCTAGTGGCAAAATGGAAGGTGTTCGTGTTGCTGTGCCACCTCTCCGTCAATGCTGTCAATAGCCCCCAGTTCACAGTGAACCGAGGCATATCTAAGAGGGAATTCAACCCACATCTCTCGATGATATCGAGGTCGGCCTGCGACAAGCACGGTATCAATGTCCACGGTCTCAGAAATCTCTCCCGCGACTGGACCACACCCAATCGCTCCTGTCAAACAAGCAAAACAAATCCAATATCAGTTTCCACATCAAAACAAAGATATCAAAATTAAACTCACATCAATAACATGAAACAATTTGTTCATCTACATCAAGTTCAAAATCTTATCATTTTATATCAACTTGTAAAATAACTCAAGTTATCAAAAACTATATCAAAACTTGTAACACAACTCAAGTCTCCACAATCACATAAACTTGTAAAACAACTCAAGTTTCCCACCCATATTAGCTTGTAACACAACTCAAGTTTCCAACCCATATCAGCTTGTAACACAAATCAGGTTTCACACATTGAACTTAAAGTAAGGTACGCAAATCAATCATATTTTGATCAAAACACCACATTGATATCAATACATAACTTGAAATATCGCAAATCAAAACAAGTTATATCAACACTCATATTGGACAAAGGCATAAAATCATGACAGCATGACGCAACAAATTTACAAACCACACCATTTTGGAAAAATTTTCCAGATGTGTTAAAACAGACTCCTGTTGCGCTAAACTCCCCCCACGTGCTAGGCTGTTTTTCATATGCGCTAATCTATTCACCATCTGCGCTAGACTGACTCTACGCGCTAACTCTTTCCTCCCATGCACCACCTAACCTATCCTATGCGCTAGACTGACTCTACACGCTAGTCTATACCTCCCAAGCGCTACTCGTTTGACCCTATGCGCTAGGTTAGCCCTACGCGCTAAACCCCCTTACCCATGCGAACCCCTATGACCCCTATGCGCTAGGTCTACCCAACGCGCTACCCTGCTGACCCTACGCGCTACCCAACTATCGCCATGCACTATTCTGCGTCTATGCGCTAACCTCTATTTCCTATGCACTACCCTATTTTATTTCGGACGCACCCCCTAAATTAGACTTGATGCGCTACTTAAGAGTTCGTATGCGCTAATCTATGACTTAGACGTGCTAAACCGCTAAAACCGAACTTTAAAAATTCAAAAACGACTAAAAACGACCAAATAAAAAATCAAAAGAAGGTCCAAAATGTTGACTTACTAGTGGTCCATACGCGGCAGGTCTTTGGTACCTCCGAACGCGCTCGAAATGGTGTCTAGAATACAGAATCAACATTTTCTCTACAGACCAAATTCTCTTTCTCCAAAGTCAACAAGGCACAAATGAATCAAATCAAAGCTCTTTTCCCTTTTTTATAGGAGGAAAATGAAATTAGGGTTAGCCAAACGGACCTGTAATATGGTCACGGTCTCCCCTATACCTTTCACGTTGTACATTATCAGGAGATGAATCAATTTACCCACAATTTACATCGACGAAATCCTACACATCCAAGCAACTCATCAAATCAAATCAAACAATTTAAAAAAAAAAATTGATTCATCTCCCGAGGGGGCATCAGCATCAAATATCGAATCTGGGGCATCACACATCAAATCAAATCTGGGGCACGACTTGCAAATCAAAAGAGCGACACAAAAATTGCATTTGATCATAAATCATGATAAGGCATCATTTTCTTTGAAATAACATGTGCACACACGTCACTTCAAAGAGGGGCAAAATGTAGACGTATAAAAATGACCATATTCCTAAATGAATATTTTATGTTCATTTCTCTATTTAATTAAATCCAATTTAATTAAATTATCCACATTCCTCTATTTAATTAAGTAAATTACTCAATTTATTTAAATTAAATTCACTATATCCATTTAATGAATAAATCATTTTATTCAATTAAATCCCCCCTATCCACTTTTAATTAAATTCAAATTTAATTAAATAGTTATTCTAAAATTGAATAAATCTAATTTATTTAATTTCCCCAAATTGCAACCAAATTAAATTAAATCATTTATTTCAATTAAATCCTATTATCCCTCCATCCACTTGCATTCTCTTACATCTCCCACTTGCCTTCCTAAACCCCTTTCTAATCCCTTCTAGACTCTTCTAATCGCTTCTAATTAGCCTAACCCATCTTCTAAACTTTGTCACATCCCTAAACAAGGGGAGGTCACTTCTCAAATCCTCAAAGTCTTTGATAACCATTAAAGGCTTCAAACCTTCAACCACTTAAATCCTCAAAGTCTTTGATAACCATTAAAGGCTTCAAACCTTCAACCACTTAAATCCTCAAAGTCTTTGATAACCATTAAAGGCTTCAAGCCTTCAACCACTTAATTCCCCAAAGTCTTCAATAACCATTAATGGTTAACTCAAATCCTCTTACATGGTTAAAGAATTTGTTTTAACTCAACCTTCACCCAACCCAAAGGTCTCATCAGGCCTTTAATGCTTTGACCATGATTATCTCTTAATCATTTGCACAAAGGTTTATCCTTGGATTAAATCTTAATCCAATGGGTAATCCTAATTTAAGCTTGACCCTTACCTTCTAGATAACCCTAAGGTCTTCTCAGGCATTTAATGTCTCCAACCCCTTCTCTCAACCCAATCTTATGTTGACACTTGTCACCATTTCATTGGTGAAAATTGCAAACATGGATCCCCAACTGTCAAACTCAACCCTTGATCAACTCTTTCAATCTTGACCATCCATTGCCCTGTTTTTTCTATAAATAGAGCTCTCATTCTTCCATTTTGGATCATCCTCCAAATTTGTAGTATCACACTTATGCTCAAATACATTCAAGCTTTCATATCATTTTTATGCTCATCATTTTAGCCTCTCTTTAACTAGGAATTAGTCTAAATATGCATGTTTAGAATACTTTCTTTATCATTTAGCTTAAATCATGAACTAATATAGTATGCTAGGATAGTTTTTTTAACTAATCTTGTCATCTTATAGTTAGTTTATTGCATTTCTAGAATCATGCATAGCTTAGGATGCATTTCATTCTAAAATCTATCAAAGCATCCCTCGTTCTTGCATTTGCCATCCCTAAACCATTTTGCTCAGTGATCTGAGAGCAAAAAAATTGGTTTGAGGGACATTGTAAGATAGAGAACCATGGGACCAACCTTGGGAAGCTGAGTAATACTTCATTACTCCATAGCTTGCACCAAGAAGTCCTGTGTGTGTGTGGACATGTATTTTGGAACATTTTTCACATATCAAGTTCTATCGACCCACTTTTCCCACATACAGTACATATTGATGAAAGTTGGTTATGGCATAAGAGACTGTGTCATGTAAATTTTGATTTCATTGTGAATATTAGTACAACTAAGGCAGTAAGAGATTTACCTAATATTGTTAAACCTCACAATCCAGTATGTAAGGAATGTCAATTTGGAAAGCAAGTTAGAGCATCTTTTAGAAGTATTCCAGAAAAATCCAATAATGTTCTTGACCTAATTTATACTGATTTATATGGTCCAGCAAGAACTAGAAGTTTATAAGGAGATAGATATTTTATGCTAATCATTGATGATTATTCTTGAATGTGTTGGGTTACTTTTCTTAGGGAGAAATCAGAAGCTTTTGGAAAATTCAAACTATTCAAGGTGATGGTAGAAAATGAAACTGGTAAGAAAATCAAATGCTTGAGATGAGATCAAGGAGGCGAATTCACATCTAAGGAATTTAATACATTCCTTGAAGTGAATTGAATCAGAAGACAATTATTAGCACCTCAGACACCCCAGCAAAATGGAGTTGTGGAAAGGAAGAACAAAAGTATTTTGGATGCAGCTAGAAGCATGATATCAAAAGAAAACCTACCTCATGTGTATTGAAGAGAAGAATTCAATACAACTGTTTATATATTCAACAAAGTTCACATCAAAGGTGAAACCGGTAAGACCCCTCATGAACTATGGTTTGGTAATACTCCTACTCTTAAATATTTTAGAATATTTGGAAGAAAATTTTATATTAAGAGAGATGATTATATTGAAAAATTTGATCCTAGAAGTGATGAAGAAATATTTATTAGTTATTCATCTAAGAGAAAGGCACATAGATGTTTTAATAAGAGACTGCAAAAAATCAATGAAAGTGCAAATGTGAAGATTGATGAATAGTTTAGAAGGTCTATAGACTCTGAACCAGCAGTTGAGATAACCACAAATGAACCTACTATAAGTACACCGGTACAGAATGTTGATCCAGTCACACCGGCATCATCTGAGAATTCCACAGTGACTGAAGAACAACAACAAGTGAACACACCCAGGTATGTAAGATTGAATCACTCTGAAAGTCAAATAATTGGGAATAAGTATCAAGGAGTTATGACTAGAGGAAGACTGGCAAATGAAGAGGTATGTCTAATTTCTCAAATTGAACCAACAATTATTAATGAGGCATGTGAAGATAAACATTGGATTAAGGCTATGGAAGATGAATTGGAACAAATTGAAAAGAATAACACATGGACATTGGTTCTCTGGCCTAAACACAAAAATGTAATTGGAACTAAATAGTTATTCAGAAATAAACTTAATGAAGATGGTAAGGTAATCATAAACAAAGCAAGATTAGTGTGTAAGGGTTATTCATAGAAAGAAGGAATTGATTGTAATGAAACCTTTGCACTGGTAGCTACAATTGAGGCAGTCAGATTATTCTTAGCTTTTGCAACACACAAGAACTATAAAGTATATCAAATGGATGTTAAATGTGCATTTTTGAATGGAGATCTTGAAGAGGAAGTTTACACTGAACAACCTGATGGATTTTATTTGACAAGTGACAAAGATAGGGTTTGTAGGTTAAGGAAAGCTTTATATGGATTGAAGCAAGCTCCTAGAGCTTGGTATGCTAGATTGGACAAATATCTTTTGAAGCTTGGTTACACTAAAGGTAATGTTGGAAACAACTTATATTACAAAGTAACTAATGATGACATCTTGGTTATTGATTTTTTTGTTTATGATATCATTTTTGGAGGAGAAGATGGATTTTGTAAAGCCTTTTCTAATAAGATGCAGGAAGAATTTGAAATGTATATGATTGGAGAGATGAAATTCTTTTTAGGATTGTAGATTTCACAGACTGATAAAAGTATATTCATAAATCAATCAAAGTACTTGAAGGAATTACATAAGAAATTTGGAATGGAAAACTCTAAACCGGTAAGTACACCTATGATTACAACTGATAAACTATCATTGAAGGATGAATCAACACTTGTTAATCCGATAAGATACAAGTCTATGATAGGAGGTTTACTGTATTTGACACAAACAAGACTTGACATTATAAATGCAGTATGTATTATTTCAAGATTTCAGAGTAATCCTAAAGAAAATCATGAATCGGAAGTGAAAAGGATTTTCCGGTACCTACAAGGCACAACAAACCTTGGTTTATGGTATCCTAAAGACGAAAAGTTTGATTTATGTGCATACACATATGCAAATTGTGTAGGAGATGTAGATGACAGAAAAAAACCACTAGCGGAGCATTTTTTCTTGGCAACAACCTAATTTCATGGTTGAACAAGAAACAAAATTGTACATCACTAGCAACAACAGATTCAAAATATGTTGCAGCAGCAACTAATTGTACATAGGTAATATGGATTAAGCAAATGTTGAAGGACATAAAGGTAAAATGCAAGGAACCTATAACAATTTATTGTGTTAATATGGCAGCAATTGATATATCTAATAATCTGGTATTTTACCCAAAAACTAAACATTTTTCTATCAAATTCAATTTTCTAAAAGAGAATGTTGAAGCAAAAGAAGTGAAATTGGTTTATGTGAATACTAAAGAACAGATTGCAAATATTTTTACTAAGCCTTTGCCTAAGGAAAATTTTGAATATCTAAGAGAGAAGCTTGGAGTTATACCCCCACTGGTAGAAACTTAGACAGTTGGAGCATGACATCAGACCAACAGAATTAATAGAGAAATATTTTCTCAGCTTTGATGAAGGAGAGCTACTTCTCAGGGGGAGTAGTTGGATAAATTGATAAGTTGGTATTTTGTATTATGTTGAATTTGTTTTTTTTGTATTTCTTTGGCATTTGATGTCAAAGGGGGAGAGATATCTATGGAAAAACAAATTATCTTTTGGGGAGAGATTGTTACTCTCTGTATCTATATTTTGATGATCTCTTTAGGAGATTGTTGGTTTTTGGTTTTTGGCATTTCTGCTTTGGCACTTAGATGGTTTTTCTATCTTGTGTTACCATCAATACCAAAGAAGGAGATTGTTGGTATTATGGATGTGTTGCATTGGTTTTGTCATTGATGTCAAAACTTGTCAACACTTGGAGATCTTTGGTTATGTTCATCGGCATGTTCAGTGACTTATGCACAGTTACTAGTATCTGGTTCACCGGCAGGTTTATTGTCCACTAGCACTGACGATGATCTGTTATCATCTAGAGATTACTTGGTTATATCGAAGACATTATTTGGACACTTGATTTTGTTGATTTGATTATTGGTACAATCGAGTTTGCATATTTGTTGTTACCCGCAAATAGGTCTAGCTTATGGACCCGCAAGCATTATCTATTCCAGATCAGCACGACACGTTATGGAGATGATTTTTTGTTGTTTTAAATGCATTGAGCTGACATCATGCATCACATATTGATTCATGTGTAATTGATTTAACTTTAATATCTTAGTAAGCCGACCTACACATTTGGTCTTAGGTTTTGGTATATATGTAAGATCTTATTTGTGAGATTAAGAAGAAGTAGAGGAGTGTGTGAAAAAGGATTGTAATAAGGTATATGCGATATAAGAAGAGATATACACACATACATCATTTGAAGATTCAAGGAAGGTTTGGAGAAGGAAAATCAGATCTTAACCGGTACTGAATCCAACATATGAAGATGTTATTTTGAGTAGTACAATATCATTGGATTTAACCATCCAATTGTACTCAGTGTGACTCCCATTTTGTGATTGAGCAGTGAGCTCTAGGAAGTTGGCCTTTCTGCATGTGTAGACCCCATTGGTACACACATACTATCTGCAGTAGTATCATATAATTATGGGTAAGGTTTCCCACAGTGTTTTTCCCCCTTACAGGGTTTCACATATAAATAATTGTGTTATGTGTTGTGTATGTTATATGTCTTTCTGTTTCATGCATTAAACATTACCAGTGTTGTTATTAACTGCTAAACTATTTATCAGCATTAAAGTTTGGTTTACCGGTATTATGCACTAATTTTGGTTAAGTTAGTTTTGGTTTGAAATTAACAAACAATTGATTCAGCCCCCCACCTCTCAGTTGCCTCCGAGACCTAACATTGTCAACAGATTAAACTAATCAAACCACTTTATAACCTTTAATCGGAGCACATAAAATTTTGAATATTGAAATAGCAGAAACATATACCCACACTAAAAATTAAGAATGAAATAGAGAATTAACACAATGCAACCATACCACATAACACCATGATTTGTATGTAAAAAACCTGGCAAAGGGAAAAACCACGATGAGAATCCTACCCATAGTCAAATAATACTTCTACAGAAAGTATGTGATATAATAAGGGGCCTGCACATGCAGGAAGGAACACTTCCTAGAGCATACTCCTCATTACAAAAGAGTTGCACTGACTACAGAGAGGTTATAACCAGTTCAATATAATTGTACAATAATCTAGAAGAATGAACTGCCAATGATAGCATCTACCATGCCTGATTACAATCTCAGTTAAGCTCAATACCAGAGGCCTTTGACCTCTTACATAAACCCAATTCGATCACCTATGATCGACCAAATCTACTTTGCATATGATATTTCATTCCGTGACCACGACCATAATCTACAATGAGATCTTACATTAAGTTATACAAACCTTAAGGCCTAAAACAATTAGGTCAGCCACCTAAAAGATATTACCTTAAGATCATTACATACAACCATATTACAATTATATGCCATGTCATCTTTAGACCAAAATAACATTAAGCAATCCATAAATCATTCTGATAACATGTAGAGATCACGTAACATGATACCGGTCCATAACCTAGATAGGTACCAGACCTAAGTTGGGTCCACCACGCCAAAGAGATGTCTCCAATCAATCAAGCCATGAACAAAGATCACCTTCTACATACTAAATTCCATCTAGAAGCCACACCAACACCACTTATGCATTCTATCAAATATTCTCAGTAAAAGCTCTATCGGTAAAACCTTAAACCCTTACCAGTATAGGCTTTCTAGAATGTATGATAGCATCCGATCATCAAGTCAATACCAACTGACCAAAACATGGTCCAGAAATATCAAACCAAACATATTCCATTGATCTAGACATGTTGGTAGTATCCAACTGATAGTCCCTTCTACCAGTAACACTAGTTCTTCTACCAATAACCAAAATTTGTCTGCTGGTAATCAATCATAATAGCTAGTATTGACATCAATGACAAAACATCAATGCAACACATAATCAATTCCTTCATATTTCCAACATGAACTAGGGCTTGAACAGGAACTTTGAAATGGACTTTTGGACTTCTAAATTCGGTATGCACTGGCTTCTTCCTCTTATCTTTTGTCATTGTTTATCTCTTTCTAGAAGAATAGACATGCACGAACTTTGCTTTTTTGTGCATATTCTTAGGGTTTTAAGAAAAACTATTTTATTCATGTCTTCTCTATCTCTGTCATTTATTTTTTGAAAGAAAGAACAAGTCCTATTTTTTATCCATGCAATACATCTAGGGTTTTGATTGTATCTCTTTTATTTTGACCCCAATCTATTATTGAACATTCATTATCTCTGTTAGGATAAATAGGAATTATCATTATGTGTTTGTTTCTTGGATGAAGATTGTATTTAGTCTAATTGTTGGTGTATTGCTATTAGTTCTTTGGATCGTTCTCTGTGGTGCATATATAGAAAAAATTGCTCCTCTGTATGAAGTTTGTAGCTTCAACTTTACAAGGGTTGCACTATTACTTCATTGAAGCTTATTTTATCATTAAAATTTTGCTTCTTGGAATAAGGGTTTCTTTCAAAGAAAATCCTACGAATACCTAGGGTTTTGGGAAGAAACCCTAGATATGCATAGGGTTTTCTTTTTGATTGAAATATCCCCGTGTTGAGACTGTTATAGCTGCAAGATGTTCCTTTTATTCCTATACATCTTCAAATGGATTGGTCTGAAACTCTTTGCTTGATTATGATGTATGTTAGCTCCCTTAAATGGATGTCTAGCACTTTTTTCAAAATTTAATAGTCTATATACTTATCTTTATGCTGCACTATAACCTCCTAGTTGTTATCTATCTATATCT
Organism: Cryptomeria japonica; assembly: GCF_030272615.1. Taxonomy (NCBI): domain Eukaryota; kingdom Viridiplantae; phylum Streptophyta; class Pinopsida; order Cupressales; family Cupressaceae; genus Cryptomeria; species Cryptomeria japonica. The sequence continues at coordinate 360,200,951 of NC_081407.1, read as the reverse complement.
TATAACTAGTTGGTCTTTGCACTATAATTTAGTCCTTTAGAATATTTATATCTGATGCTACTTGAATACTTTGTGGCTACTCTCTTAGATGTTGTCATTACCTTGTAGATGTGTATGAATAGTGATTTCATTTCTCTTTGATAATCTAAAATATCTCATGGCTTCTACTGAAAATCTTTATTTATTTATCACCATTCATCCTTTCTTTGCTTTTTATGAGAACTTAATCATGCCTTTCTGTATAGGATAACTGTTATATATTAGCCAAGGTTTTGTAGTGATTACATTATGGGCTATTCATTCTCTAAAATGTGCCACTGTGATCAATGATTATTGTTGTTAGGTCCCGATGACAACTGAGAGGGGGGGTGAATCAGTTGTCTAAAACTTAAACCAAAAACAACTTAATTAATTACTACTTCAATAGCGGTGATACAGTCTGTTATATCGGTGGACAGATTTAATAGATAAATGCAATACTGGTAAAGATTAATGCATGAAACCAAAAGATAAGATCATCCACAACACATGACACCAATATTTGTACGTGGAAACCCTGTAAGGGGAAAAACCATATTGGGAAACCTTACCCACAATCAGATGATACTACTGCAGATAGTAAGTGTACATAAATGGGGTCTGCACATGCAGAAAGGCCAAGCGCCTAGAGCTCACTGCTCAAACACAAATGGGAGTCACACTGACTACAATTGGATGGTTAAATCCAATAAGAATGTACTGCTCAAAATAGCATCTTCATATGTTGGATTCAGTACCGGTGTAATGCTAATATGGCTTCACAAAAACCTAGCTTCACCTTCAAATGATGTCTTCGTGTATAGCTCTTCTTAATCCCACATATCCCTTCACAATATACCTTCTTTGCATTCCACCTTCGATCTTACAATTAAGACCTTACATTTATACCATAACCTAAGACCAATTTTAGTAGGTCGGCTCTACAAGATATTACAATAAAAATATTTTACAAACAATATAATATCCGATGCAATAATCAATTGAACATGTCGGCTTAATGCATTTACAACATTAATTAGTCATCTCCATAGCGTGCCATGCTGATCTGGAAAAGATAAACCTACCGGTGTAACCCTGGATAACCCTGGACCTATTTGTCAGTAAAATCAAATATGCAAATATGAATATATCAATGATCAATTCTCCAAGATAAGTTGTCCACATGATGTCTTCGACATTACCAAGTGTCTTCCATGTCATTCCAAGTGTCGGTGATCATTATGTCCTGCCGGTGTACCATATACCAATAACTGTGCAATAGTTACTTGCTTGTCGATGAATGTTTGTTGGATCTCCAAAATGCTTTTAGTAGGTGTTGACATCAATGACAAAACCATACCAAAATACCAACAATCTCCCCCTTTTGCATTGATGGCAACACAAGATGGAAAAACCATCAAAGTGCCAAAACAGAAATGCCAAGTATAAAAACCAAAAATCTTCTCAAAGTAACAATCTCTCCTCCTAAGAGTAACATGAGTTTCTTTATGTTTTTCTATACCAAGATAATATTTTTTTCCATAGATATCTCTCCCCCTTTGACATCAAACCCCAAAGTTACAACATACTGACTATTACATACAAAATACCAACCAATTTCACTATACCATCTACTCCCCCTGAAAAGTAGCTTCCTCATCAAAGCCGGATTAAGAATATATCTCTGTTAATTCTATCGGTTGATGACAGACATCATCTTTCTAAGTGTCTACCAGTGGGGGTATGACCCCAAGCTATTCTCTAAGATACTCAAAAGTCTCCTTAGGCAAAGGTTTACTGAAAATATCTGCAAGTTGTTCTTTAGTATTCACATAAACCAGTTGTATTTCTTTTGCTTCAACTTTTTCCCTTAGAAAATTCAGTTTGATAGAAACATGTTTTGTTTTAGAATGTAATACCGGATTCTTAGATATATCAATTGCTTTTGTGTTATCACAATAGATGTTATAGGTTCTTTGCATTTTACTTTCAAATCTTTCAAAATTTGTTTGAGCCAAAGTACCTGTGTACAGTTAGTTGCTGCTACAACATATTTTGATTCTGCTATTGATAAAGATGTACAACTCTGTTTCTTACTCAACCAAGAAACTAATCTGTTTCCAAGAAAAAATGCTCCTCCGGTGGTGCTTTTTCTGTCATCCACATCTCCTACCCAATTTTCATCTGTGTATGCACATAGGTCAAATTTTTCATTTCTAGGATACCATAATCCAAGATTTGTAGTGCCTTGTAAGTATCGAAAAATCCTTTTTACAACTGATTCATGATTTTCTCTAGGATTACTCTGAAATCTTGAAACAATACATACTGCATTCATGATATTAGGTCTTGTTTGTGTTAAATACAGTAAACCTCCTATCATAGATTTGTACCTTGTTGGATTAACTAGTGTAGATTCATCTCTTAAAGATAGTTTGTCATTTGTAGTCATAGGTGTTCTTACCGGTTTAGAGTTCTCCATCCCAAATTTCTTAAGTAACTATTTTAAGTGTTTTGATTGACTCAAAAATATACCTTTTTCAATCTATGAAATCTACAATCCTAAAAAGAATCTTATTTTACCAATCATAGACATTTCAAATTCTTGCTACATTTTGATAGAAAAGTCTTTACACAATCCATCTTCTCCTCCAAATACTATATCATCAACAAAAACTTCTATAGCTAAGATGTCATCATCAGTCACTTTGTAGTATAAGTTACTGTCAGCATTACCTTTAGAGAAACCAATTTTCAAAATATACGCATCCAATCTAGCATACCAAGCTCTTGGGGCTTGCTTTAATCCATACAAAGCTTTCTTTAACCTGCAAACCATATCTTTGTCATCTGTCAAAGAAAATCCATCAGGTTGTTCAATGTAAACTTGCTCCTCAAGATCTCCATTCAGAAATGCACATTTAATATCCATTTGATATACTTTGTAGTTCTTATGTGCTGAAAAGGCCAAAAACAATCTAACTACCTCAACTCTAGCTACCGGTGCAAAGGTCTCATTATAGTCAATTCCTTCCTTTTGAGAATATCCTTTACACACTAGTCTTGCTTTATTTCTGATAATTTTTCCATCTTCATTAAGTTTGTTTCTAAATACCCATTTTGTTCAAATTACATTTTTGTCTTTAGGTCAGGGAACTAATGTCCAAGTGTTATTTTTCTCAATTTGCTCTAATTCTTCTTCCATAGCTTTAGTCCAATATTTATCTTCACATGCTTCATTAATTGATGATGGTTCAATTTGAGAAATAAGACATACCTCTTCATTTGCCAATCTTCCTCTTGCCATAGCTCCTTTGTATTTGTTTCCAATTATCTGATCTTCAGAATGATTCAATCTTATATACTAGGGTGTCTTTGGTTGTTGTTGTTCCCTAGTTACAGTGGAATTTTCAGATGATACCGGTGTAACTGGATCTTCACTCTATACCGGTGGATTCAGTGTAGGTTCATTTATTAGAATTTCCATTGCCGGTTCAGAATCTATATACCTTGAAGTTCCTCTGAATTGTTCATCAATCTTTACATTTGTACTTTCAACAATTTTCTGCAATCTCTTGTTAAAACATCTATACGCTTTACTCTTAGATGAATAACCAAGAAATATACCTTCATCACTTCTAGGATCAAATTTCCCAATATACTCATCTCTTCTAATGTAGCATTTGCTTCCAAAGATTCTGAAATATTTAAGGGTAGGAGTGATACCAAACCATAGTTCATGAGGGGTCTTACCGGTTTCACCTTTGATGTGAACTTTGTTGAATGTATAGACCATTGTACTTACTACCTCTCTCCAATATACATGTGGTAGATTTTCTCCTAATAACATACTTCTAGCAGCATCAAAGATAGTTCTATTTTTCCTTTCAACAACTCCATTTTGCTGAGGTGTCTGAGGTGCTGATAGCTATCTTCTAATTCCATTCACTTCACAAAATGTATTAAACTCCTTAGATGTGAATTCTCCTCCTTGATTTGATCTTAAACATTTGATTTTCTTACTAGTTTCATTTTCAACCATTGCTTTGAACAGTTTAAACTTTCCAAGTGCTTCTGATTTTTCTCTGAGAAAAGTAACCCAACACATTCTAGAATAGTCATCAATGATTAGCATGAAATATCTATCACCTTGTAAGATTTTAGTTCTAGTTGGACCACATAAATCAGTGTGAATTAAATCAAGAGCATTATTAGATTTTTCTGGAATACTTTTGAAACTAGCTCTAACCTGTTTTCCAAATTGACATTCCTTACATACTGTATTGTGAGGTTTGACAATCTTAGGTAAATCTCTAACTGCCTTAGCTATAGTGATTTTTACCATGCAATCAAAGTTTGCATGACAGAGTCTTTTATGCCATAGCCAACTTTCATCTATATGTGCAATCAAACATGTCTTCTCATTGTTATTCAAATGAAAGATATTACCTCTAGTCTGATTACCAGTTGCAATTTCTAAGCCAGTTCTGTTCATGATTTTGCATTTTCCATTCTTAAATTGTAAATAAAATCCTTTCTCAACTAGTTGACCAACACTCAAAAGATTATGCTTTAATCCTTCAACATAGTAGACATTGTCAGTGTTATGTTTACCATCAAGAGCTATTGAACCCTTACCTTTTATTTGACAAGCTTTGTCATCTCCAAATCTTACTAAACCACCATTGTATTCTTGAAAGTTCAAGAATTTTCCTTTGTCTCCTGTCATATGATGTGAGCATCCAGAATCAATGATCCATTCATCCTTTACCTCAATTTTAGCTGCCAAGGCCTGTTCTACCAGTTGCACTGCAGGTGTCGGTTGATCTTTTGTTATAGCAACAAAAACCCATCCATTATCTGTCGGATCTTCATCAGAATCATCAATTACTCCTTCATCAGCAAAATAACAAGATTTGTCCTTATTTTTCTTGAATATGTATCTCTGATATTCAGGGTTAGGCTTGTATGTCCTTCTAGCTTCTTCTCTTAGTCTAGCATGTCTATCAAGGCATCTTGAAGCCATATGACCAATCTTATTACAATTAAAACATTTAAAGGGTGCTTTACCTTCATACTTACTTCCAATTGGACCTTTAGGCATTTTTCTTGCAAATAGTGCTTCAAGTTCTTCAAGTTCTTTCCTGCTTTCCTCAAGTTCTCTTGCATAAAAGGCTTTCCAATTAGATTTGTCAAATGATGATGTAGATGATGTTGATGTTTTGAAAGCTAAATCTATCTTTATAGTAGCAATAGGACCAAATTTCTCAATTTCAAAGGCTGAAAGTTTTCCAATCAATGTATCCCTAGTTACTGATGTATTAGGCATTGTTCTTAATTCATTTATAGCAGTAACCTTCATTTTGTATGTCGGTGGAAATCCTCTTAAAAATTTTGAAACAATTTCATCTTCACTTAGAGTTCCTCCACAATATTTTATACCCAAAACAATTTCATTTACTCTTTCCATAAAAGCAGAAATTCTTTCATCTTCTTCCATTTTCAGATTTTCATACCTGACCCGGAAGCTTTCAAGTTTTGCAATTTTGACTATGGAATCTCCTTCATTCAGTGTTTCCAAATAATCCCAAATAGCTTTAGCAGTTGATCTGTCTAATAATCCCATGATTTGCTGATCTGTCAATGCACTCAAAAGTGCTTTTCTTGCTTTGCAATCATTTTCTTCATCTTTAGTCAAGTTATTTGGAGCAGGCTGACCTGGAGTAGCAACAGTATAACCTTTCTTTGTAACATCCTAGATGTCCTTTCCAATGAAATTTAGATGTGTCTCCATTCTGATCTTCCATATCCCATAGTTGGTTCCATCAAGTTTAGGATTGTCCTTCTTGAAATAGTTAGTAGACATTGGATCTCCTCAAGTTGTTAAACTTTTGCAAAAGAGGACTTAGCTCTGATACCAATTGTTAGGTCCTGGTGACAACTGAGAGAGGGGGGGGGGTGAATCAGTTGTCTAAAAATTAAACCAAAAACAACTTAATCAATTACTTCTTTAATACCGATGAGATAGTCTATTATACCGATTGACAGATTTAACAGATAAATGCAATACTGGTAAAGATCAATGCATGAAACCAAAAGATAAGACCATCCACAACACATGACACCAATATTTGAATGTGGAAACATGTAAGGGGAAAAACCATAGTGGGAAACCTTACCCACAATCAGATGATACTACTGTGGATAGTAAGTCTACATAAATGGGGTCTACACATGCAGAAAGGCCAAGTGCCTAGAGCTCACTGCTCAAACACAAATGGGAGTCACACTGACTTCAATTGGATGGTTAAATATAATAATAATGTACTGCTCAAAATAGCATCTTCATATGTTGGATTCAGTACCGGCGTAATGCTAATATGCCTTCACAAAAACCTAGCTTCACCTTCAAATGATGTCTTCATGTATAGCTCTGCTTAATCTCACATATCCCTTCACAATATACCTTATTCGCATTCCACCTTCGATCTTACAATTAAGACCTTACATTTATACCATAACCTAAGACCAATTTTTGTAGGTCGGCTCTACAAGATATTACAATAAAAACATTTTACAAACAATATAATATCTAATGCAATAACTGATTGAACATGTCAGCTTAATGCATTTATAACATTAATTAGTCATCTCCATAACATGCCATGCTGATCTAGAAAAGATAAACCTGCCAGTGTAACCCTAGATAACCCTAGACCTATTTGCTGGTAAAAGCAAATATGCAGATATGAATATACCAATGATCCATTCTCCAAGATAAGATGTGCACACGATGTCTTCGACATTACCAAGTGTCTTCCATGTCATTCCAAGTGCTAGTGATTATTATGTCCTATCGGTGTACCATATACCAGTAATTGTGCAATAGTTACTTGCTTGCTGGTGAATGTTTGTTGGATCTCCAAAATGCTTTTAGTAGGTGTTGACATCAATGACAAAACCATACCAAAATACCAACAATTGTATCATTCTCTATGACTCTATCTTTAATTTATTCATAGACTTTTCCCATATGCCACTTGTTCATCAAAATTGAATTTCCCTAAGCAATTATTGTCTATATAGTGGTTTGGATTACATGGATATCTTATGATCATAAATGCTCATATGATAGTGCCTTGTATCTGGTCTTGATGGATTTATTTGTGATAGAAATCTCTAAATATCTAAGACTGTTGTGTTAATAGTTGTTCATGATCATTGTCTTAGACTATAAAATGTTTGTTTGTTGATCCAAGACAATGATATATTTTACTCAGTTGTAACTACTCAAATATACCTGTGACTACACCAATGTTTTATGTTTACTAGTCTACAACTCTTTAATGGTGTGTTGAAGCATGATTAAGATTTATCTATTTTGACAGTGATTCTCAAGTCTTGTCTGTGACTTTTTCTGATCCAAACACTATTACTTGTGTCATTTTCACTTATAGGAATGTGAATGGTAATGCACTGTGCTTATGTTTTTTTCATTAAATGAAGAATTGTGACTTGAATTCTATCCATCATTGCCTTTGATAACACTGATATTATATTCTTTCATGTAGCTTTCATGCATATTGACTGTAACTTAAAGCTTTGTGATCTTCTAGGGTAGGCTTGTGCTATTAATGCTCAGGTCATATGCTTGACTTTGTCATCTTGCTTTCACTATCCTCATCCTGTGAAATGACTCTTTTGAAACTTTCTCTATAAATTTTTATCTCTTAAGTCTAATAGTTTCTTATTATGAAGATTGTTGATATGTCTTAGGTTTGTTTTGCTTGGGTCTAATCCACTATTGTTGTCTAATTTATATCTCAAATTCTTAATCTTTATGCAACATGTCTATAGGCTGATCACTCAAGTCTAGAATTCTTACATCTTCTATGTTGCAAAATGTACTCTTAATGATTGAAGATGCTATTTTTTCTTATTAAGCTTCTTCCTCTTCATTATTCTCTATGATGACACATGATTCCCATATTAACCAATAAAAAGCTTGCTCATTGCATATGCTGCCCTGTGTTGTGTTGACCTCTCTGATCTTGTCTTCCTCCACATGGTATTAGAATCAAGGCTTGGTAAATGATGGTTGCATCTATTCATTGTTGACTCTTTTATGCCATAGATGCACCTTATAAATATGATATTCTTGACTGTCATAGACAGTGGTATTTCTGTCATGGTAAAGGACATTCATTGTTGTACATTATTTACTGTCCTTTGGAGATGACCCAATCTATGTTAAATAGGCACATTCATCTTCCCTACTATGATTGTAAACCCTTTGTTACATTGTTCTAAAGATACTATTAGTGGCATCTTTTGTGTTCTTAGAAGATCATTGTTTATTATCATTAGGCTATGGAGGTTGCCATAGGGTGATTGAGTCCCTGTCCTCAGTTTTGCACTTTATTTTTTGGCTTACTATCACAAAATCATATGACTGTATATGCTTCTTATTTGTTCATTTCTTTGTGACCAGGATTATTATTGTATTCCTTTTTTTTGCTTATCACAGTCATATGCTCTATATACTTCTCTCTGAGACTATATATCTTGACACTGTAAACCCTTTCCCTTGTCTTGTGCTTCAAACTACTCACTATCATTATTCTAGGGAGTAAGGCCCTATTAGTATGGCTAAATTTCATTGTTCTATCTCCTCATTCTCTTTGATGATTGAACTTGTGTATATTGCCTATCTTGATGATTGATTTTCCTTTTTCTTTACTGAACATGAACTCATAAAACTTAGTCTTTTTGAGACCTTCCATGCTTGTTTTTTCTCACATAATGGCTCTAGTCATCATGTTACCATGGGATACAGTTCTATTTACTGTTGTATGTGTTGTCATTGAGTGATAAAACATGAGACTTTGGATATGGTTGTGTTCATGTTTGGTAACTAATTAGTGTCACCCTATGAGTAGTGACATGTATGCTAAGCTCAACACCTTTGGGAGCCCGTTTTAACCCACATACATGATGGATATGAAATGAGAAACCTCTATCTGCACTTAAAATTAATGAGTTAGATAAAAACATGGTTCTTGCTTACATCTCATGGTATTTTTTCTACACTATCTCTCTTATGTTATGAATTTGATATAGTAGTGTAGGCACACTAGGAGTAGCATTGTGTATGCATGAGTGAAAGGAATGACCCGAAGCTCTAACAAAACCATTTTATCTCTCTCTTTTAGGTCATCACATGGAGTAGACAGTGGGATGCTTGAATCATCAAAGTTGATCCCAAGACTCCTTTGCAGAACTCATCAACCTATTCAATCAATTATGGGTTCTTTCTTTCCTTTTTGGGTATGTGCAGGATCATGGTGTGCCAAAACAGGCCCTTAAGTGGCAATGAAATTTCAGAAAATCAGAGTTATGCAACTTGACATGAAAATTTGAATAACTTGTGAACATTATTTTTAAAATATGTAACAAGAGAATATATATAAAATTGAATAAAGTTTCTAAGCTACTAGTTGTTTTTTGGAAAAAAAAAATACTATTTTATGAAAATTTCAAATTTCAATGTAGTGGTACTAAAATTTCAGGAAAAAAAAAAGAAGAAGACGTATGTCTGACCACCCTAATCACAATCAAATCTTAATATTTTTTTATAATATTTATAATATAAGTATTAGACTCATGTCTGGATGTGACACATATTTGTTTTCAATTTTTTATAAGTTAAATAATTATTTATGAATTTTTTACTACAGCTTTTCAGAAATTCAGAAACTCGTATGTCTGACCACCTTAACTTGGTCAAAACCTTATGAATTTATTTTTTAAAATTTTTTCCCTATAGTAGACAAAGCATAGGATGTGACGCATGTTTCGGTTTCAAAAAATGTTATACCGTTTGAAAGTTATGAGTGTTTTTCAATCAGTATATCAATCAAGACTATTGTCAGAGTTCAATTAGAAAATAAATATAATTATTTATTAAAGTCGAAATAAGACAAGACTTTTATTGTTGGAAAGCTGGGAACATCCTTAAAAAACCCTTTTCATTTTATCAATTTTGGCTACAAAAAATATCGTCAGCCACCAGTGTAAAGTCTGGAAAATCAAGGAATACTGAAAAAACACGTTTTTTCAGTTGACTTTCCAAGCTTGTCACTTCCAAGCCAAATACCAAAGCATTCCCGAGCCGAAATTTGAAATTTGAAAATTTGACTACAAAAATCGGATATCTGATTTTATCGCATATCTAATTTTAGTACAAAAATTTGTGGTCCCTAAAAAAATTTTCATCGCCGCCATTTATTTAGTAAACTACCACATGGCAGAAATCTGATATCCGATTTAATCGGATATTGGATTTTATGTGTGTGTGTGTGTGTGTGTGTGTGTGAGAGAGAGAGAGAGAGAGAGAGAGAGAGAGAGAGAGAGAGAGAGAGAGAGAGAGAGAGAGAGAGAGAGAGAGACCATATGACCCCTAACGACACAATTTGGTGTCTTAAGGGGTCCTATGGTGTCATTAAGGGTGATATGGTGTCTTGGGACACCATATGACCCCTTAAGACACCAAATCATGTCATAAGGGGTCATATGGTGTCCTAAGGGGTCATATGGTGTCCCATGAACCCTTATGACCTCTTAGGACACCATATGACCCCTAATGACACCATATTGGGTTGCTTTGGGTTATATTGTGTCCTAAGGGGTCATATTGTGGCCTATGACCCCTTAGGACACCATATGACCCCTAACGACATGATTTGGTGTCTTAATGGGTCTTATGGTGTCATTAGGGGTCATATGGTGTCCATAACAGTGTCATAATGGGTCGTATGGTGTCCCAAGACACCATATGACCCCTATGGACAACATAGGACCCCTTAAGACACCAAATCATGTCGTTAGGGGTCATATGGTGTCCTAAGGGGTCATATGGTATCCCAATATGGTGTCTCAATATTGTGTCCTACGACCCTGTAAGACACAATATGACCCCTAATGACATGATTTGGTGTCTTAAGGGGTCCTATAGTGTCGTTAGGGGTCATATGGCATCCATAGGGGTCATATGGTGTCTTGGGACACCATAGGACCCCGTAAGATGCCAAATCATGTCGTTAGGGGTCATATTGTGTCCTACAACCCTCTAAGACACAATATGACCCCTAACGACATGATTTGGTGTCTTAAGGGGTCCTATAGTATCGTTAGGGGTCATATGGTGTCCATAGGGGTCATATGGTGTCTTGGGACACCATAGGACCCCTTAGGACACAATATGACCCCCTAGGACAAAATATGACCCAAAGTGACCCAATATGGTGTCATTAGGGGTCATATGGTGTCCTAAGAGGTCATAGGGGTTCATGGGACACCATATGACCCCTATGGACACCATATGACCCCTAACGACACCATAGGACCCCTTAAGACACCAAATCATGTCGTTAGGGGTCATATTGTATCCTACTCATTAGGGGTCATATTGTGTCCTACGACCTTGTAAGACACAATATGACCCCTAACGACATGATTAGGTGTCTTGAGGGGTTATATGGTGTTGTTAGGGGTCATATGGTGTCCATAGGGGTCATATGGTGTCTTGTGACACCATAGGACCCCTTAAGACACCAAATTGTGTTGTTAGGGGTCATATTGTGTCCTAAGGGGTCATAAGACACAATATGACCTCTAACGACATGATTTGGTGTCTTAAGGGGTTCTATGGTGTTGTTAGGGGTCATATGGTGTTGTTAGGGGACATCATATGACCCCTATGGACACCATATGACCCCTAAAGACACCATAGGACCCCTTAAGACACCAAATCATGTCGTTAGGGGTCATATTGTGTCTTACGGGGTCATAGGACACAATATTGGGACACCATATGAGCCCTTAGGACACCATATGACCCCTAACGACATGATAAAGTGTCTTAAGGGGTCCTATGTTTTCCATAGGGGTCATATGATGTCTTGGGACACCATACGACCTATTATGACACCGTTATGGACACCATATGACCCCTAATGACACCATAGGACCCCTTCAAACACTAAATCATGTCATTAGGGGTCATATGGTGTCCTAAGGGGTCATAGGCCACAATATGACCCCTTATGACACAATATGACCCAAAGCAACCGAATATGGTGTCATTAGGGGTCATATGGTATCCTAAGAGATCATAAGGGTTCATGGGACACCATATGACCCCTTAGGACATGATATGACTCCTAACGACATGATTTGGTGACTTAAGGGGTCCTATGGTGTCATTAGGGGTCATATGGTGTCCATAGGGGTCATATGGTGTCTTGGGACACCATAAGACCCCTTAGGACACAATATGACCCCTTAGGACATAATATGACCCAAAGCGACCCAATATGGTGTCATTAGAGGTCATATGGTGTCCTAAGAGGTCATAAGGGTTCATGGGACACCATATGACCCTTATGGACACCATATGACCCCTAACGACACCATAGGACCCCTTAAGACACCAAATCATGTCATTAGGGTCATATTGTGTCTTACGGGGTCATAGAACATAATATTGGGACACCATATTGCGATACCATATGAGCCCTTAGGACACCATATGACCCCTAACGACATGATAAAGTGTCTTAAGGGGTCCTATGTTGTCCATAGGGGTCATATGATGTCTTGGGACACCATACGACCCATTATGACACCGTCATGGACACCATATGACCTGTAACGACACCATAGGACCCCTTAAGACACCAAATCATGTCGTTAGGGGTCATATGGTGTCCTAAGGGGTCATAGGCCACAATATGATCCCTTTGGACACAATATGACCTAAAGCAACCCAATATGGTGTCATTAGGGTTCATATGGTGTCCTAAGAGGTCATAAGGGTTCATGGGACACCATATGACCCCTTAGGAAACCATATGACCTCTAACGACATGATTTGGTGTCTTAAGGGGTCCTATGGTGTCCCAAGACACCATATGACCCCTAACGACACCATAGGACCTCTCTCTCTCTCTCTCTCCCTCTCTCCCTCTCTCCCTCTCCTTCTCTCTCTCTCTCTCTCTCTCTCTCTCTAAAATATGACTAATAAAATCTGATATCCGATTTAATCGAATAACAAATTTCTACCATGTGGCAGTTTACTAAATAAATAGCAGCAACGAGAGATTTTTGGGGGACCACAAATTTTTGTACTAAAATCGGATATTGGATATCCGATTTTAGTACAAAAAACCAAGAAAAAAGGGTTTGTGGGCCATTCTGTAGATTTCAACGGCCCACAATCTGCATATTTTGTTTTCTGTCGAGGATCACAGGTTTTCAGACAGCTAGAGACAAATTTGTGCTTTTGGGAGATTCTTAAAGTGAAAACTTACATTGTCAATCACGAAGGAGCATATGTGTGGAGGGAAATGGGGGGTAGTATTCATCGGAAGTCTAAACGTAAAAGAAAACTTTCAAATGACCAAATTGAAGTGTATAGAGAAAGAGATAGATAATGTCATAGGAGGAGAAGACAAGGTATGTTAAATATTGCTAATGTTACTTCAACTGAAGAGGAAATTGAATTTGAAAATGTGCCACAAGTTATTAAAAATGAAAATGTAGATTTTGAAAGTGAAAATTTTGAAAATGTTGAAAGTGATAATGAAAATGCTCAACATGTGGAAAATTTTGACATAGGAGGTGAAAATGTGGAAAACTTTAACGTTGAAGGTGGAATTGCTCAACCAAGTGAACCATATGTAACACCTAATTACTTTAGAAATGAAGACCCTCTCATGGATGAAAGACAAATTCCAAATCCAAGACCTTCAAGAACCCCAAAATGGTTATTTGAAATCGATGAGAACATTATTGTGAATCTTGAAGGCAAGAGGTCAACAAGAATCATTCGGTTGTGGGCTACACAACTTTTCAACCAAAATTTTAGCAATAAGACATTGACTGAGCAATGCCAACTCTTTGTTCAATTGCTAAACACAAGAAGATGGAGAGAAATTCTATTATTGCAAAAAACCTATTTGATGCTCTCAATTCTATTGGAAAGAATACCAAAGAAAGAGATAAGAGAGCCACTTGAAGAGTGATTACAACCTCCTTAGTAAGCCACCAATTGAGGAAGGCTCATCAAATGAGACAAACTTGTGTTGATTTTAACATAAACTATAAACCTTTGGATAGAGCACTTGCACGAAGACAAAGAATTGATGATCCACTTCAACAAATACATGGGCATTTGGTGGGAGGCTTCCACGTGTTGATAGAAAGTTGACTGACAATGTGAAGGAAGAGATTCAACAATTTTGGAACTCTAATTCTAGAGTGTCACCCAATGTAAAGGACTTTTTGAAATTAAGAATCAACAACCGAGACTGCACACCGCATCCCAAACATTTCTTGGAATCAAGCCAAACAATGTTGTACAAATTTTTTTGTGAATTACATCCAACTTTGCAAATATCACAAAGGGCCTTTGAATCTTTGAAACCATTTTATTGTGTTCCTCTTAAGATTCACAATACCTATTGTTTCAAGTACCATGTGGAGTTTTCAATGTACCATGAACTTTTATGTCATATTGATTCTATGATGCATACTAATGAGATGTTGCAGGAGTGTGGTGCAATGCAATTTCTGAGATCATCAAGAGACTTGCAAGATCTATTCTTATGCCCTAGAGATGATGGCTGCTATTTCTATAGAAATGATTGTTTAAATGAGAAGTTCTCAAAATGTGGTGGGTTGTCAAACTTTGTTTTATGTTTTCATGAGGGCAGTGAACACGAGTTTGGAAATAATTATGTTGAGAAAAAAAGATACAAGACAGTGAAATATACTTTGAAGAGTGGAGGTGAAGGTTCTAGATGTGAATTAGTCTCAAGAGAAGTGAGTATTGCTGATTTTATTTTGGATTTTAAGGAAAATCTTTTCTACAAGTATGCAAGGCACACCCATAGGTCTTAGTGGTTGGATCAATAGTTTAGGATGTGTAAGAACTCCTTCCTGATTGGCACTATTGTATCAGTGGTTGATTTTGTAGAGAACTATACATTGCAACCACAAAATGAGGTACAGTCTCAGTACAACAATTCAGTCCAGATTGCTATTTTTGTTCACATTATATATAGACATGCTCCTGATAGTATAGAAGAGGACAGGAAGATAATTAGGGAGTATCATTTTTATACGAGTGGTGATAGATCACACTCCTCCAAGTATGTGCAACATTCTTTCGAGAAATTTTTTGAGTTCTTGCATGAGAAAGATATTACAATTGACCGACATATAATATGGTTAGATAATTGTACAGGTCAATTCAAGAATGCCCGTATGTGTTATTGGTTGAGTAGAATGCATGTGGAGAGGTGTAAACCTCATATTTGGTGTTTTTTTGAGGCAGGGCATGGGAAGGGAGAGCATGATGGAGCAGTTGCATGTTTGAAGAGAGCTCTAGTTAAGGAGCAAATGAGGATTTTAGGTTCAAATTTCTCCGATGTACATTCTATTGTTGATTGGTGTAGTTCAGCATTGTCACATGGAGGTACTCTTGATTCAGCAGTGAGCAGATTCTTTTGGTTCATTGAGGAGGGAACAATGGGAGATAGATTGGATTGTCAAAAATTTAAAGATTCTTCAAAAATGCATTCATTTCTCAACTCAGATGCAAGTACATGGACCATTTGGACATGAGCATTGGCTTATTTTTATTAAAGTTGTATTTAGTGTGATTGGGATCAGTGCAAGTCAAGTGAGTGGGTTGATATGTGGGTTCCCCACTATCTAACTCCTTTATCTCAAACAATATCCTTGTCAAACGATGACATGGAAAGTTCACTTGAGTATGATTGTCTATCAGATCTTGTACAACCAGGACATGTTTTTGTAGTTGTTGCACTGCAAGGGAATGAAGAGAGATCAGAATATTGGCCGGCATGATGTGTACATAGAAAACAAAAGCTAACACAACCAGTGACAGATGATGACGGGTTCACATATCCTACAAGTTCAGTTGTTGTTGTGGGAACTTGGTTGCGAACATACATGATTAGAAAGAATGGCATACCTGCATTTGAAGACTAGGAAAGACACAAAACCATTGTAATGTATTCACACCTTATTATAGCTACAAATGTCAAGTTGTTGAAGCATCAAGAAAAATCAAAGACCAAAGAGCTATGGACGGTGACTACTGATGATCATGAAGCAATAATGGATACTATTAAACAAAGAGATGACCCTTCAGGCACACTTGAGTAGTAGGTCTTTAATGGTACCTTTTTTTTTTATCATGCATTTCATTTCGAACAATGATCATTAAACCTTAATGATCAAGTTTGTTACGTGTATATTAAGGATGTGTTGAAAATGCAGGTCTATTGATGATCTTTTTTTTTGGCAACACGGTTTTTGCATGCACATAGAGGGTACGCGATATAATCAGAAGGGATGTATTTTTGCAACACGACTTATTATCATGCATTTGATGAGATTTACAATTTTTTTATTAGAGAACACTATCTGACAATTTTTGATGATATATTTATCGCAAAACCTTTATGCTCATGTAGGTCTTTATTGATGATATACAATAGTACATCACATTATGATTTTTGA
This sequence comes from Cryptomeria japonica, assembly GCF_030272615.1. Taxonomy (NCBI): domain Eukaryota; kingdom Viridiplantae; phylum Streptophyta; class Pinopsida; order Cupressales; family Cupressaceae; genus Cryptomeria; species Cryptomeria japonica. The sequence goes on along the minus strand of NC_081407.1, from coordinate 360,184,322 downwards.
TGATATACAGGTTCATGCTAGATCATTCACCATTGACAAGACCCTCTCTTGGTTATGGTACATATTCTTTTGTGCATTAATGAGATAAAATTTTGTGCATAAACATTAAGTCAAGTGAATGTATTGCTATTTAGAAATGACCATATCTACCATCGTCTTCAACGATGAAGAGAAATGCAGTGAGAAGGGCTTTAATCAAAATGCATCTTTCTTCAAAGTTATGCTTGTATACTTTGCAGAGAAACTGGTAAGTTTCATAATTATACAATCTTGTGCGTCTTAAAAATGTTTGAAATGATCTATTTATAATTTGCCAAACTAATTTGTATTAAGTGTTATAATTTGTTTCTTGTAGCACATTCATTCCGCATAAAAAGGTTACTTATTTTGGTCTTCATTTATATGCAGGCATTGTTGTACGTAAGCTTTTCTCTTAGGACATGAGGATGTCTGATGCAGATGAAGTGGGATGTTGTATTTGTATATGGATGTGAATTGATGTAGCATTGTTATGATGATATACAATGTCCATGAGCAAATTGGTTTAGTTATATTGATGATAATGTCCATGTATCTGTACATGAGTACATTGGTGTAGTTGTATTGATAATGAAAAAAAAAATCATGTTTAGATATCCCTTCATGGATGTCACATGCAAGTGTAATGGTAATTATGTGTATACAATACATGGAAATATTCATGATCATTATGTGTCTACAGTGTAATGCTTGTTTATATATAATTTTAGCGCTCAAGGGACGATGTCAGTAGGGTATGACCCTGAGCCTTTGATCGAGTGGGGGGGGAATAGGACCATGCGTAGGGTAATAATGCACAACTAGACATGTCGGAGCTGATGGTTCATCATCGCGACGAGAAGAACGAGAAATCGGCCACGCGACAACATTCCATTGAGTGAGACTGATGGATTTTTTGCCAACCGAAAAATTGTTGCCCTAATAAAACTGTAAGACAACTTGAAAAACTGATAGAGGATTTTGTAGGGACCCCTCTCATAGCCCTGTAGGTTCAAACAAATCATTTGTAGGTGCCACGGATTCTGATTTAGCTCCTATCAAAGTTTGACAATTTTAAGCACTTAGGGCGCTCAAGGGACGACGTCAGTAGGGTATGACCCCGAGCGTTCGATCGAGTGGGGGGGAAAAATATGAGCATGTGTAGGGTAATAATGCCTAACTAGATATTTTGGAGTCGATGGTTCATCATCACGACGAGCAGAACGAGAAATCGGCCACGCGACAACATTCCATTGAGTGAGACTGACAATTTTTTTGCCAACCGAAAAATTGCTGCCCTAATAAAACCATAGGGAAAATTGAAAAATCAAGATAGGATTTTGTGGGGACCCCTCTCATGGCCTTGTAGGTTCAAATAGATAATTTGCAAGTTCCACGGATTCTGAGTTAGGGCTAGTCAAAGTTTGACAATTTTGAGCACTTAGGGTGCTCAAGGGATGACGCCAGTAGGGTATGACCCCGAGCGTTCGATCGAGTGGGGAGGGGGGAAATAGGAGCATGCATAGGGTAATAATGCCTAACTAGACATGTTAGAGTCGACGGTTTGTCATCGCGACGAGCAGAACCACAAATCGGCCATGCAACAACATTCCATTGAGTGAGACTGAAGATTTTTTCGCCACCCGAAAAATTACTGCCCTAATAAAACCATAGGGTAACATAAAAAACTGAGATACGCTTTTTTAGCGACCCCTCTCGTGGCCCCGTAGGTTCAAACGGATCGTTTGTAGGTGCCACAGATTCCGAGTTAGGGCCTATCAATGTTTGACAATTTTGAGCACTTAGGGTGCTCAAGGGACGACGCTGGTAGGGTATGACCCCAAGCGTTCGATCGAGTGGTAGGGAAAAATAGGAGAATGCATAGGGTAATAATGCCTATGTAATGCCTGCCAAAATACCCTAGAGAAATATAGCTAAAAACACACTATTTTAATTTTTTTTACAATATAGCACATAACATCTCATAAGCAATGCAGCGAGCACACAACAATATTTAAGTATTATAAACATAGAGTAAATCACTCAAGCTATTCAAACAATTACGCAAGCGGGATACAATAAATTATTACTACTAACTCCCTAGGGTATCTCAATGTCATTACTTAATCTACCTACATAAGCAATAAGCCTTTACTTTGTTCTAGATCAAAACCACATAATCTTAATCATTATACACACATAGATACATCATAGGAATACCTAACACTCATGATATGCAATCTACTTAATCTTTCATTTAACATGAGATTCTATCTTTCAATGCACATCTATTTCCCTTTTCACTTAGATTCATTTTATACACCAAGTCCAAATATTCCTATTACCTTTAACCAACCTTCGACTATGGACATCACCATTCATATATTAGGATTAACCCTTACATTATATTAATATAATTTCCATTTACGATTAACTTCTACATAATCATTTATGATTCTATTCTTCTAGCATACTTATTACTTCATCATGATTCCTAAAGTTCATAAGGCAGTACTCACAAACCATTTAACCCAGAGCTCATTTAATACTCATAAAATCTCTTACACTATATCAATTAACCAACAATGATCTCATTACAAATTAGGTAACTACATGAATTCATCTCAACACAAACTATGATACAATATTCTAATTCCAAAACAACTAATAGCATCCACCAAATGGAGATATAATTCTTAAACTATAACACATGATACATTCTAATCCTTTCCTAAAAGACAAAAACTCATTTAATCATCTTCCCATACACTTACTAGTAATTTCCATTAATAAGATTAGCAATTCATTCATTAAGGACATCCATACAATATTTTCATAAGGAACATTCAACTACATCTCAAACATTATAAGATTTTCAATCCTACCATTAGATCACTAACTACGAAGTATGATACTATAATTTCAAATTCTTCAATCACAACTCATAAACATGTGCTAAGATATCTTCCAACACTACTCAAACTCATACATCCTATCAAGACATAACATTTCTTCTACTTAAATCATTAGTTAAAGACATCATTTCAGATCTAATACCATTGCCATAACATTTACCCGATTTAGTTTTAACATGGTTCATCAAGAATACAAAATACATCATTTAGTTGCGAACAACAATACTTATCCACATCTCATGCATCCATTTCATTTAATATAAATGAATTACAATACCACTCAAGGTTCATCATTACAATCACATACCATAACCAAAATCTATCACTATAACTAGAACAACATAATCATTTCTCATAAGCATGATTTCTTTTACAACCAGTACATAAGAATTTCATTACATAAATCACACCATCATTTACATTCTTGCTGCAATTATTATCCATGAACAATATGAAGAAGCATCCTTATCCACGCAAGAAGAATCCAAAGACAGGAACATCCCAATGGTTTAAAAGCACCAACCACCCGACCATGTGGAACCAAAGAAACCACCCCCCATGCTAGGAGATGACACAAGGTCCCAACACACACTCTACATCTAGGCTGACACTCAAAACCAAAGAGACTAACCAACAAGGACTCTCAAGAAAGAACTCACACAGAGCCACAAGAATAAACTCCCAGAGGTGTAAAACTCACAAGGACATAAATGCATCCAATAAGCATAATCATAAATCATAAAGGGGAAACAGATGTAGGAGTGGAGTGTCATCACATGCCATCTTCATAACATAATAACATAATAACACAAGGCACTATCCTGATGGACATGTGGAGCCATCTCAACCTATGAGAGACCAAGGGAGATTAGCTTACCATCTTCACGACCTTCTCATGCTTATCCTAAAACATCCTCCCTAGATCATAAGTCATGAGGCTCAAAACTATTCATTATCTTATTTAAATAGGTTATAATTTTCCTATTCCAATCAATTCATTATCAATGTTATCACTTGTTTACAAATCATGGAAAACTCCAATGTGCCCTGGTGGTCTAGACTTCATGCATCCTTACAAGGAACCTCATGCCAGCCTATCTCTCATGACCCCAGTCATCACAAGGAAGCCCACTCCTCCTAGCATGGCCCAACAATAAATCACAAGAGGCTCTACCAACATAAATACATGAAAATAATACTCAATGCAACCAATAACTTCCACACATACTCTCACAACATATGCAAGGCTACAACAACATCAATATAACAAAATGAGCCTCTTTGGTAGCAATAAACAAAGGCATATCAAGCCATCAAATGCTGCCACCAAATAGAAGATAATATCACAACAAGGCCTACTCACTTGCTGGTCCGAAATAGAATATATATTCACCTCAATCATCCATGTCCTATTCACATGGAAGAGAGTCTATAATGTCCACAATGGTGCAGAGGAGCAAATATACATAAGACCATCCAAATACATCAAAACTAATAAAAGCCAAATCTGGAAAATATAACAACCCTTAAATAAAGCCTCTGGTACAAAAATTAATCCGAAAAGTACCACACAAGCAAACAAATAGAAAATTAACCTACCAGAAAAACTACAGGAAAAACTAGAGGAAAAATTACAGGAAAAACTACAGGGAAAAACTACAGGAAAAATTACAGGGAAAAACCATAGGAAACCATTTCTCACATTCTAACTTGATTTCTCAAAAACAAGAATAAAATAATCCCTTCCAAATCTGATTTCTCAAAATAAGAATCAATTTAAAATTCTTTTTTAAATCCCCAAACAATCTTTCAGACAATATTTTTTAAAAAACAATGTGAAGTGTCGGTAAAACCACTAACCTGAAAAATGGAAGAATCCAAAAAACACCAGTCCAAGCCTTTAAACCAATTTAAATCCAACCACCAAAAATCTCCAAATTAATCTTAGAAATTCATTCACCAAAGATGCCAACCCCCTGAGTGCACAGGAAGGCCTATTTATCAAAAATTAAAAAAACCAAAAAAAAACCAAGCAAAACCATGCAGACATGGAGCATATAGGAAAATTGTAAAATAAAATATAAATAGGTAGAATACATCTCCAACTTGCAACCCATGTTATGGAAGAAGCTGAAGAAGAGATTCCAATAGCCAAACCAAATCCAACCCAAGCTCCAGCCAAAATCCAAGAGAGAAGAAAACCAAAACCAAGAAGAAAGCTTGCTAGAGAAAATTTTCCAGAGAGAAACTAACCCCCGAAAACTTCATGGGAAAGAAAATAAAAAGACAAACATTAACCAAAAACCCTAGCCTCAATTTCAGCCAATCAAAATATTCCAATCTATAATATATTTTATCAACCCCACCATATAATATAATTTTACCTTCCTTTTTAAATTCAACCAATAAGAGAAGAGGGTAGGTAAGGTAAATATAAATCATGATTTTTACAATTTGGTGGTAATGTTTTATCATTTTATTATTTATACAACCCACTTAATATAAAAGTCCAACTAATAAATAAAACATGAGCCACAATTAAATAAATCAAATGGGGAAATTAAATTAAATAAACCAAAGGCTCATAAATGAATTAATGAACTAGATAAACATTAAAAGCCAAATAAATATTAAACCATAGGCAATTAAATAAATAAATAAATTCCAATAAAGGTGAAATCACAAATAAATATAAAACACATCATAAGCTAAACAATAAAAATTAAATAAATATTAAATCATCATTAAAATAAATAAAACATTTAAATATCAAATAATCAAATAACCTTAAAGGCAAGAATGCAATAAATTAAATTAAACATTAGACAACCAAATAATCAAATCACTATTAATCAAAATAATTAAAATAAACATCATTAATTATTTAATCTCACGTCAATAATCAATCAGCCTCAACATAACAGGATTAACCAACCAATACTAACATACTCACAACATAGAAGAAACCCAACTTACTAATTATCATGACGACTTGCGCCAAGACACTGACGACTCACAGTGAACAACTTAGACCTAGAGTATGTGAGGAGAAATTGTGCCAACTCCGAAACACATACCATTGGGATTTAAAGACACGCTCAGACCTGTGGATCCAAGTGCAGTCGGTGTCTAGTACCTACATCCACAAAGAAATGATACAACATATGCATATATATATTATAACAGACAAGGGTTAGAGAATCGCAACGACACATCCCGCTCGTAATGAGTGATGTGGAATTGTCTCTATCCCGAAGACAGTCATACAACAATCAAACACACCATAAGATCAAATCATCATAGATAATCATTAAATATGGTTAGTACATAAAAACATCATCAAGTGCATGATTAGTATAATTCACAATTATAGTAAGGCATGTAAAATCCATCAACAATTATGCTCATCAAATCACATGATCAATATAATCTTTCGATAGTCAATCACATAATAAGCATATAGTGTTTAATAAATCACATGATCATTAATGATAGTATCAACATCCTATAAATCATTTGAAATAGCCTATTCCCAATAGTGTCCATCACACATGAATTAAAGGTCAACTCTAGTCAAACAAGTCAAGTCAGGGGTGGACCCTACATCCTCCCCCCTTAGACTCGACCTAGTCCTGGAAGTCGTCAGAGTGAGGGTGAAAACTAGCACACATAAATCAAAAAATTCCTTTTAAAACAAACACATTATAATATTTTCTAACTCCAATAAAGATAACGACAAATAAATTTCCTCTTCATGCTTCAATTATTCGAAATAAACATGTTACACAAGAGGTAAATGAAGCGCCAATTGTTATTAATTATGATATGTAAACTAATTTGTTAAAATACTTACAAGGGAACTTCATTTTAACCACACTTGCAACAAGAAGTACTTCCAATCACTGATTCAAGCATCAATAAGAAGAAATCACTACATTTCACACTAGTATTCATAATAATACTCCCTCAACATCTAGTTGCATGCAAATAGATATATATATATATATATATATACATAAATAATATCTTACACATATGCACCTATTATATTATTGAACAAATCACGTCATAAGCCTAAATGAGTGAAAATTTCTCAAAAATAAGCTTCCTCAAATTAAATGTACTCAAGACATCACACAATAACCAAACATAAATAACCTATTTATTTAAAAGAACAAATTTCATGACATTCAAATGTCCTAATTTCCACCATGCTTACACTACACTACACTTTATACAAACATTAGATGCAATCCTTATCCAATCAAATCAGGGCATCCTTAATCTAGTATGTGTACACAAAGATTTGAAGGCAAGAAATCAGCAACTGCTTTTTATTTAGCTATTCCATAATTTCAGACTTCAAAATTCCAATGTAATTCTATCTACTATAAACTTTTAGAAACTTACCAATAAATTTCACCTTATTAACACTTTTCATTTACTCAGCTAATAACAACATTATCTATTTGTTTTCTTAGTCTAGTGCACTTTTCCGCGATGTCCTCCCTCGCACACACTATCAGAGGTTCAAAATGAACATGATAGAGACAACACTGGCTCAAGATATGGGCCAACAATACATCGACACTCAAAATGACCACCATAGACAACCAAAGAGGAGGTCAAAGGAAATATCCTCAAATCAATTCATTAAATTAAAAGAGAAGAAAAGTTGTCGGCGAAATCAATCAAGAAATTGAAGTGTGACAAGTGCCACCACAAGGGAAAAATAAAACAAAGAAGAAATCAGTGGTCATCCAAAAGTAAATAAATCTCCAAAAAAAAAACACATTAATCTTAACGACACATCACATAAATCATAAATTAACTCAAGACAAAATAAACGATTCATCCAACCCATATCACGAGGTGACCAACATTAGTTAGACTAAAGGGAGTAATCGCTACACAACATTGAAGGGTGAAATTCCTTGAATGTGTTAGAGAGTGCATGCCATATTTAAGACTCCTATTTTATTCATATGTCTGTATTACTTTCATTATTTTTTAAAGCAATTCAAATTTTCAAAAATATAGGCAATTATCCTTTATGAAAGTTGACATAGGTAGGAAGAGATAAAGCAACTACGCACTCACACATGCACAAGGAATATACTCATACCATTACTAATGTTCATGATATCTTATCTATACCATGATCAAATTCACCAAGTTATTAAAAAAACAGAGGTTAGAGCTTCGATTAATCACTTGATAGTAGACTATAACATGCATCATTTCCATTAATGCACAACTAATAACCTATGGAAGATTAGAAAGTCCTTCATAAGGCCTTTAAGCAATTTAGTCAATCATATATTTAAACAAGCAAAATAGGTCTCATTACAAAAGCCAAAGTTTAATATCAATTCTACTCTTACAAATAATAATATTATGACATACTTCTAGTTATCTAAGTTAAGAATATCTCAGTCCTACTTCCAAAACTTAGTTTTATTTTCATCTAATGCCACTTAAATTCCAAGAATACACACATCATTCTATTGAAACTCACTTCCTATTATTACTTGATTACTATCATTCATAGACTATGTATTTTTCGATATTTTAAGACAAATTGACATTTAGAATCCCAAAACAATTTCATATAACTAATTATCATTTTATCTCATTAGAATTCGCTAAGGAAGCATTTCTTAAAATTCAAATAAGGAAATGACACAGTAACCTTTCTTAGTTTATCCATCTAGTTAAGAGAAATATTTATTCAATGTCACACAATTCCTACACAAAGCTAAACCTTTTATCTTGCCAAACCAAATAAAGACACAATGGTATCATTTTGATTTCTACATATGCAATGCACCAATCCTTGCTTCAGTAAACATATATATCTCCCTTTATTTTCCTGATACATTCCCTATTTAAATGATGGGATATTCTATTTAATCAATTCTTCCCTTAAAGAACAAGGATCATGAATGCTATACCTAAATTTCAGTCTCCAATGCAAATTAACTTCATCTAATCTTCCCTTTTAACGTTTACAAGTCATATTCATAAATCATTATCCAATCCTTCTACTTAATATCAATAACCCCCAAGCATTTGAATCCTTTACCCCAAAGAGAGAAGAGGAAGGAAGGGATATTGCCACACAAATCAATACACACAAATTTATGCAAACTCAGTTTGAGTTTCCTAGTCATGCCAAATGAAGCTACCACTTTTAAAGGTATGCAATTTAAACTTCCATAAAATCTCCTACCAATACACGTGCAACTAGCAATCCCAAATCCTTTGATAGCTATGATTTCCTCAAACAATATTTTATTACATACAAAATCACACATATACCAAAACAACCAATAGTTCTATGGGGTAATCATTACATTACCAACTAACTTCCTTACATTTCACATAAGAGATTAAAAATAAGGAAAAGACATTCCAACTACTTCTATTAAGCACCACATACAATTCCTTCAATTTTCACATCATGATCTATACCAAATTCTTCATAAATGTATAATACAAACACTTCATCCTTCTATTCATAGGAAGATCAACATAACAGACTAATTTTATGATCATCACATTAGTTAAGAGGATACACACATTCTTTTCTCACTCTGCAACATAATTAATTATGTATAAGGAAAGCAACCCTAATCATTCAAGTAAGCACTAGAAATTTACAGAGCAAGTAAGAACATAAAGACACTTCTCTTACTCTAAAGACATGCATATGGAATAAATACACACTTTACTTAAAGTTATGATTGCTAAAAGGAATTAGAGAGAAATACAAGGCATAGATATCTAAGATTCCAAAAATTCCAATAACACTTCTTCTAACACAAATCTCAAAGAGTAACTTATTTCAAGGAACATCAAGGCACATTCACAAGACTAATAACAATATCCTTAACTAGAGATCCCAGTGTTGCAACATGGGCTCTAATACCAAATGTAATGCCCACCAAAATACCCTAGAGAAATATAGCTAAAAACACACTATTTTAATTTTTTTTACAATATAACACATACCATCTCATAAGCAATGCAACGAGCACACAACAACATTTAAGTATTATAAACATAGAGTAAATCACTCAAGCTATTCAAACAATTACGCAAGCGGAATACAATAAATCATTACTACTAACTCCCTAGGGTATCTCAACGTCATCACTTAATCTGCCTACATAAGCAATAAGCCTTTACTTCGTTCTAGATCAAAACCACATTAATCTTAATCATTATACACACATAGATACATCATAGGAATACCTAACACTCATGATATGCAATCTACTTAATCTTTCATTTAACATGAGATTCTATCTTTCAATGCACATCTATTTCCCTTTTCACTTAGATTCATTTTATACACCAAGTCCAAATATTCCTATTACCTTTAACCAACCTTCGACTATGGACATCACCATTCATATATTAGGATTAACCCTTACATTGCATTAACATAATTTCCATTTATGATTAACTTCCACATAATCATTTATGATTCTATGCTTCTAGCATACTTATTACTTCATCATGATTCCTAAAGTACATAAGGCAATACTCACAAACCATTTAACCCATAGCTCATTTAATATTCATAAAATCTCTTACACTATATCAATTAACCAACAATCATCTCATTACAAATCAGGTAACTACATGAATTCATCTCAACACAAACTATGATACAATATCCTAATTCCATAACAACTAATAGCATCCACCAAATGGAGATATAATTCTTAAACTATAACACATGATAAATTCTAATCCTTTCCTAAAAGACAAGAACTCATTTAATCATCTTCCCATACACTTACTAGTAATTTCCATTAATAAGATTAGCAATTCATTCACTAAGGACATCCATACAATATTTTCATAAGGAACATTCAACTGCATCCCAAACATTATAAGATTTTCAATCCTACCATTAGATCACTAACTACGAAGTATGATACTATAATTTCAAATTCTTTAATCACACCTCATAAACATGTGCTAAGATATCTTCCAACATTACTCAAACTCATACATCCTATCAAGACATAACATTTCTTCTACTTAAATAATTAGTTAAAGACATCATTTCAGATCTAATACCATTGTCATAACATTTACCCGATTTAGTTTTAACATGGTTCATCAAGAATACAAAATACATCATTTAGTTTCGAACAACAATACTTATCCACATCTCATGCATCCATTTCATTTAATATAAATGTGTTACAATACCACTTAAGGTTAATCATTACAATCACATACCATAACCAAAGCTATCACTATAACTAGAACAACATAATCATTTCTCATAAGCATGATTTCCTTTACAACCATTACATAAGAATTTCATTACATAAATCACACCATCATTTACATTCTTGCTGCAATTATTATCAATGAATAATATGAAGAAGCATCCTTATCCACGCAAGAAGAATCCAAAGACAAGAACATCCCAATGGTTTAAAAGCACCAACCACCCGACCATGTGGAACCAAAGGAACCACCCCCGTGCTAGGAGATGACACAAGGTCCCAACACACACTCTACATCTAGGCCAACACTGAAAACCAAAGAGACTAACCAACAAGGACTCTCAAGCAAGAACTCACACAGAGCCACAAGAATAAACTCCTAGAGGTGTAAAAATCATAAGGACATAAATGCATCCAATAAGCATAATCATAAATCATAAAGGGGGAACACATGTAGGAGTGGAGTGTCATCACATGTCATCCTCATAACATAATAACATAATAACACAAGGCACTAGCCTGATGGACATGTGGAGCCATCTCAACCTATGAGATACCAAGGGAGATTAGCTTACCATCTTCATGGCCTTCTCATGCTTATCCTAAAACATCCTCCCTAGGAAATAAGTCATGAGGCTCAAAATTATTCATTATCTTATTTAAATGAGTTATAATTTTCCCATCCCAATCAATTCATTATCAATGTTATCACTTGTTTACAAATCATGGAAAACTCCAATGTGTCCTGGTGGTCTAGACTTCATGCATCCTTACAAGGAACCTCATGCCAGCCTATGTCTCATGACCCCAGTCATCACAAGGAAGCCCACTCCTCCTAACATGGCCCAACAATAAATCACAAGAGGCTCTACCAACATAAATACATGAAAATAATACTCAATGTAGCCACTAACTTCCACACATACTCTCACAACATATGCAAGGCTAAAATAACATCAATATAACAAAATGAGCCTCTTTGCTAGCAATAAACAAAGGCATATCAAGCCATCAAATGCTGCCATCAAATAGAAGATAACATCACAACAAGGCCTACTCACTTTCTGGTCCAAAATAGTATATATATTCACCTCAATCATCCATGGCCTATTCACATGGAAGAGAGTCTATAATGTCCACAATGGTGCAAAGGAGCAAATATACATAAGACCATCCAAATACATCGAAACTGATAAAAGCCAAATCTGGAAAATATAACAGCCCTTATATAAAGCCTCTGGTACAAAAATTAATCCGGAAAGTACCACACAAGCAAACAAATAACAAATTAACCTACAGGAAAAACTACAGGGAAAAACTATAGGAAAAATTATAGGGAAAAACCACCGGAAACCATTTCTCACATTCTAACTTGATTTCTCAAAAACAAGAAGAATAAAATAATCCCTTCCAGATATGATTTCTAAAAGTAAGAATTAATTTAAAATTCTTTTCTAAATCCCCAAACAATGTTTCAGAAAATCTTTTTTTAAAAACAATGTGAAGTACCGGTAAAACCACCAACCTGGAAAATGGAAGAATCCAAAAAACACCAGTCCAAGCCTTTAAACCAATTTAAATCCAACCACCATAAATCTCCAAATTAATCTCAGAAATTCATTCATTAAAGATGCCAACCCCTGTGAATGCACAAGAAGGCCTATTTATCAAAAATTAAAAAAATAAAAATAAAAACCAAGCAAAACCATGCTCCAATCAAAATATTTTTAAAATATTATATTCCATACCTACCTTCCCAAAGTTCAAGAAAATAAAATATATTTTCTACCTACCATAAACACTTGAAGGCCAACATTAAATCAAAACTCCATGCATGACACAGACTCAGAAAGACACAAAAGGCTTTCAGCAAACCCAGAAATACAATTATTTCCCACAAATTATAGGATAAAACCTTACAACAAATTTATGCCTTCATATATTTCCTTCCTCACTATACAAATTTTAGATTCATTTCCCTAAGCTCACACATTCAATCTGCAGACATGGAGCATACAGAAAAATTGTAAAATAAAATATAAAAAGGTAGAATACATCTCCAACCTGCAACCCGTGTTATGGAAGAAGCTGAAGAAGAGATTCCACCAGCCAAACCAAATCCAACCCAAGCTCTAGCCAAAATCCAAGAGAGAAGAAAACCAAAACCAAGAAGAAAACTTGTTAGAGAAAATTTTTGAGAGAGAAACTAACCCCCGAAAACTTCACGGGAAAGAAAATAAAAAGACAAACATTAACCAAAAACCCTAGTCTCAATCTCACCCAATCTATAATATATTTTACCAACCCCACCATATAATATAATTTGACCTCCCTTTTTAAATTCAACCAATAAGAGAAGAGGGTAGGTAAGGTAAATATAAATCATGATTTTTACAATTTGGTGGGAATGTTTTATCATTTTATTATTTATACAACCCACTTAATATAAAAGTCCAACTAATAAATAAAACATGAGCCACAATGAAATAAATCAAATGGGCAAATTAAATAAAATAAACCAAAGGCTCGTAAATGAATTAATGAACTAGATAAACATTAAAAGTCAAATAAATATTAAACCATAGGTGATTAAATAAATAAATAAATTCCAATAAAGATCAAATCACCAATAAATATAAAACACATCATAAGCTAAACAATAAAAATTAAATAAATATTAAATCATCATTAAAATAAATAAACATTTAAATATCAAATAATCAAATAATCAAAAAGGCAAGAATCCAATAAATTAAATTAAACATTAGATAACCAAATAATCAAATCGCTATTAATCAAAATAATTAAAATAAACATCATTAATTATTTAATCACACATCAATAATCAATCAGCCTCAACATAACAGGATTAACCAACCAATACTAACATACTCACAACATAGAAGAAACCCAGCTTACTAACTATCATGACGACTTACGCTAAGACACTGACGACTCACAATGAACAACTTAGACCTAGACTATGTGAGGGGAAATTATGCCAACTCCGAACCACATACCATTGGGATTTAAAGACATGCTCAGACCTGTGGAGCCAGGTCGAGTCGGTGTCTGGTACCTGCAAATCCTGCATCCACAAAGAAACAATACAACATATGCATATATATATTATAACAGACAAGGGTTAGAGAATTGCAACGACACATCCTGCTCGCAATGAGCGATGTGGAATTGTCTCTATCCCGAAGATAGTCATACAACAAGCAAACACACCATAAGATCAACTCATCATAGATAATCATTAAATATGGTTAGTACATAAAAAATCATCAACAATTATGCTCATCAAATCACATGATTAATATAATCTTTCGATAGTCAATAACATAATAAGCTTATAGTGTCTAATAAATCACACAATCATTAATGATAGTATCAACATCCTATAAGTCATCTGAAATAGCCTATTCACAATAATGTCTATCGTGCATGAATTAAAGGTCAACTCTAGTCAAACAAGTCAAGTTAGGGGTGGACCCTACAGCCTAACTGGACATTTTAGAGCCGATGGTTCACCATCACGACGAGCAAAATGGGAAATTGACCATGCGACAACATTCCATTGAGTGAGACTGACGATTTTTTTGCCAACCAAAAAATTGCTGCCCTAATAAAACCGTAGGGCAACTTGAAAAATTGAGATAGGATTTTATAGGCACCCCTCTCGTGGCCCCATAGGTTCAAACAGATTGTTTGCAGGTGCCATAGATTTTGAGTTAGGGCCTGTCAAAGTTTGATAATTTTTTGAGCACTTAGGGCACTTAAGGGACGACGCCGGTAGGGTATGACCTTGAGTGTTAGATTGAGTGGGGGGGAAAATAGGAGCATTCATAGGGTAATAATGCCTAGATAGACATGTCAGATTCGAGGGTTCGTCATCACGATGAGCAGAACGAGAAATTGGCCACGCAACAACATTCCATTGAGTGAGACTGATAATTTTTTCGCCAACCAAAAAATTGCTGCCCTAATAAAACCATAGGACAACTTGAAAAACTAAGATAGGCTTTTGTAGGGACCCCTCTCATGGCCCCGTAGGTTCAAACAAATCATTTGCAGGTGCCACGGATTCTGAATTAAGGCCCATCAAATTTTGACAATTTTAAGCACTTAGGGCACTCAAGGGACGACACCGGTAGGGTATGACCCTGAGCATTCGATCGAGTGGGGGGGAAAAATAGGAGCATGCGTAGGGTAATAATGAATTGTATCAAGTATTTTTCATTAAATGAATTGTATTGTATTGTTCATTAAATGAATTGTATTGTTCATTGAATGAATTGTACTGTATTGTTGATTAAATGAATTGTATTATTCATAAATTGTATTGTTCATTAAATGAATTATATTGTTCATTATAAAAAAAATACTTACGATGAAATGAAATGAATTGTATTGTTCATTAAAAGGCTATTATTAACCATTGTTAATTATTGGAATCAAGATTAAAGATTTCCATGATAACACCACGCACATATGAGCAACAATTTATATGATTGAATATCAACTTCTGTATATATAAAAATGTCAAATGATAACAAATGTATGTCCATACACAAATATGGCATAAACGCCAACTGAAACAAAATGTATGTCTAAATACGTGAATGTATGTCCATATACAAAATATACATGCCAACTAGACATGTAAGCATCCCAAAACTATCTATAACATCCTAAGCTATTGATGGATCATCAAAATCAATTGTCTTCACCGCACTGCTCGGCTCTTAAGGATCCTACACAAGAAAGACAAACCATGATTAATATTAGATATATTATATAATTCACATTCGAAAAGTTAACATAAAAATGAACTATAATTGAACTATTCATGTTTACCTCATCTCCATGTTTTCTCTTCAACTTTGCAGGACTCTTGATGTATGTCTTCGGTAGAGGAGGTATGTTTTGAATATTTTCATACACAACCTACATATGTTCAGAAACATGACATTGATACAAGTTAGCATATAATTGTCACTAATAATAACAAATTATATCTACTAATAAAAAATAAAAATAAACACACATCTACTTGAGGCATCTCTTCTTCTTCTTTAGGTATACTGGGTGTAGTCATCAACGATGTGAAGCCAAGAATTCTCTGTATATATACACAACAAGTATATGAAACTATCAATCTATGTCTAGACATGTATAATCACTATAAGTTATTTAAACTATTCATTCAATCATTTTTGCATTCAATTACCTTTCCCTTGTCTCCAACTGCACTACTAGATCCTAAATCACACTGCTTCGCACTCGTGTTGCTTGTGCCCTACAAGAGTAAAATAAGATATACATGCAAGTTACTACATAATCTAATTAATACCAATATAAATGATGAGCATGTATGTACAATAAAATACAAACGACTAGGTGCAATAATATATGTACCATCAAGCTATCAAGGCCAAATGAAATGGCCGACAAGGTGCCCTCCTGAATCTATCTCAACTCATCCTCGGTCATCAACTATTAAATAGAACATGTAAATAAAAATCAGTACTTGATATTATCTAATTTATAAATATTTAATTAAAATATAATATGAACTGTGAAAATATAAATCTTACCACTACATCATCAATGTATGATGATGGTGCCTCCTCGCCTCTAGCATGTGAGGACTCCCCAGGGTATCCTCCAGTCTGTATAATAACATTTGGTGCATCATGCATCTCATGCACCTCATAAATCAGATTATCCACAGGAGGATCAACGGGATGTCCAGCTAGACCCAAGCATACGTGCCCACATATGACACACTATGGGGCACACATATGTGTGGAGCCAAGGATGGCGTGTCACTAACACCGGATGCACTGCTACCATCAAGAGTAGGCTGAGCTACTAACGCAGCCTAAGAAACCAAAAGGCAACTCAAAGAGTGAATAGCCGATATGGTTCATGAAGCTGCCTCACAAATGATATCAGGATGCTAAAATGCAAGTGGGGGATCAACATGAGGAGCGGGACATTGATAACACAATGATGAACAGATAGTACTAACCTGGTACTAAGAGCGGGGGGGGTGAATCAGTATAGACAAAAATACAGTCCTAAACCGGTTTGACAATAGACACTTCAAATGACTGGCAAACAGTGACACTAGTTTGAAATAGAGTGCAACCAGTAAAGCTAAGAATGATTGAGACAAGCATTAACCGGTTACTCACTTAGCTTTTCACTCAACTCAAGACTACACTACCATTTCACCCTTATACATAAACAGGTAATCTATCATCAGATCTTAATAACGGCTAGTTCAACATGTTTTATTGACAGACATAAAACACAGAACCATCATATGCTTGACAGACAATAGGAAAGCATCACAAGATAAAAGCATCACACATGACACACATATTTTTCACGTGGAAACCCAACTGGGAAAAATTATAGTGGGGATGAATACCCACAAGCTATTTTTGAACTCTTTGTAAGTCCGCTCTGTTAGGAGCCTTGGCCAGTTAGAGACATTACAATAGGTTCTGCTAGGAACCGATCCTGTTAGGGATCACCTGGTTAAGGGATGGCTAGAATACCCAGTTAAGGGTTAAACCCTATTAAAGGTTACCTTGTTAGAGGATTTCAAGAACTCAATAGCTAAAGGATTTCGAACTCAATAGCTTTGAATTACCCTATTAAAGGATTTACAGCAAGCCGGTTAAGGCTACCCTATTAAGGGATTTTCCAACTGTTGAGGTGGTTAGAGATCAACAGGTATTACAATGATCTAGTAACAACACTCAATGCCAATGTAGATCCACTTAAGCTCCTCTTCACCTTCTGCACTTACACTCTGCAGGTATCACTTCTCTCCTTCTGGTCTGGCAAGAATCACGTATCCCTTCTCTTGGATACACACACACAACTTTTGCCAACAACCTTAGAAAGAGACACAACATTGACCTTATAGGAAAATAGATAGGTTGGTAGCATAAACCCTAAACCCTAAACCTATTAGGTTAAGGAATTCAAATGGTTCCATCCTGACCATTGAAAACACTCCATTAATTGCAACAGTCTTGATCCAATCTCAAGACATTCTCCATCGTCCATTTTCACCGATTTCATGGTGGCTGATAACCCATCACACGTTATCACCATTTTATAGACTTCACACATTCCTGAGGTAGATAGGAACAATCTCCTTCATGCAAGATCCTTCACCCACACAAGGCTGATGTGGCAGCATGATCTATTCTTCGTTACAATGCTAGCTCATCACACAATGTCATCGGTTGAGCCACACAAGCTTGAAGCACTTCAACTGGAAACACTGAAGTTGAGATTACCAATCGGTAGTCATACAACACTTCCATGTGTCGGTTCCCATAACCATATGCTGGTTCACCTTGAACAAGCACACTGTTTCACTTTGGCACAAATGTCAATTCACAGTGTTATGCCGGTTCTCTCATATGCCGGTTCTCACTTCTTTAGCATATTGACATCAATGATAACATACAATGTTATTATGTCCTCATACTGGTTCACATAATGCCAACAATCTCCCCCTTTGGCATTGATGGAAATATACAAAGATATCTCTCCGCTTCACATCTTCTCCCCCAATTTCTACATATATCTTCTCCGCTTCACATCTTCTCCCCCTTTGACAACAATGCCAAAGTGGAGGCACAAGCTTCCCTATTCTATTATGCTGCTCACCCTGAGGAGTAGCATCCTTCAACACATCAATCCAAAATAAATTTGACTATGCAGTGCCTGACTAATGTGGAGCATATACTTTTAGTTTACCTCCTGAAGGGGCAACACCCCTAATTCACCTCTTAAGTACATAAATGTAGTCTTTGGAAGAGGCTTGGTGAATATGTTTGCTAACTACTCCTTACTAGAAACATGTTCCAGTGCAATCTCTTTGTTCTGAACCTTTTCCCTTAAGAAATGACACTTAAGCTCAAAATGCTTGGTTCTAGAATGTAAAACCGGATTCTTGGAGATATTAATTGCACTAGTATTGTCATAAAATATACTTACTGGTTCAGATACGGGAACTTTGAAGCCATTTAATACATGCTTCATCCAAATTGTCTGAGTGCAGTTTGTGAAAGCTGCAACATA
Organism: Cryptomeria japonica; assembly: GCF_030272615.1. Taxonomy (NCBI): domain Eukaryota; kingdom Viridiplantae; phylum Streptophyta; class Pinopsida; order Cupressales; family Cupressaceae; genus Cryptomeria; species Cryptomeria japonica. The sequence continues at coordinate 360,165,019 of NC_081407.1, read as the reverse complement.
CTCTGCTTCTGTTATAGACTAAGAGATACAACTCTACTTCTTACTCATCCATGAGACCAATCTACCACCAAGAAAGAATGCACCACCGGTTGTGATTTTCTGGTCATCTATATTGCCTGCCCAATCAACATCTGTGTATACTTTCAAGTTGAAATCCTTACTATAAGGATACCACAATCCATAGTCAATAGTTCCCTTTAGATACCTCAAAATCCGCTTGACTACAACCAAGTGAGATTCTCTTGGGCTTTTCTATAATCTTGCAGTAATGCCAATTGCATGTGCAATATCCAGTCTACTATGCACTACATAATGCAACTTACCAATCATTGATCGATATTCCTTCTCATCAACCAATTCTGAGTCATCTTCTTTAGATAGTTTACAACTAGTCACCATTGGAGTACCAACCGGTTTTCTATCTTCCATGTCAAAGGTATTCAACACCTCTTTGACATACTTGGACTAAGTGATAAAGATTCCATCCTTCATCTGCTGGATCTGCAGTCCAATGAAGAATTTAATCTCCCCTATGAGTGACATTTCAAACTCTTTCTTCATCTCATCTGCAAACTCATGAATCATCTTGTCATCTCCACCAAAGATAATGTCATCAACAAATACCTCATAGATCAGGATCTGATCTCCTTCAGACCTCAAGTAGATATTACTATCTTCACTTATTCTCTCAAATCCAATCTTCACAAGATGAGAATGCAGATGTTCATACCATACCCTAGGTGCCTGCTTTAGTCCATATAAGGCTTTATGTAGCCTACATACCATGTCACTGTCTTCAGATAGGGAAAACCCATTTGGTTGCTCAATATACACCTCCTCTTCAAGTACACCATTTAGGAATGTAGATTTTACATCCATTTGATATACTTTGAAACCTTTAAAAGCTGCATATGCAAGAAGCATATGGACTCCTTCCAATCTGGCTATAGGAGAAAAGGTTTCTCCATAGTCTTCTCCTTCTTCTTGAGCATATTCTTTGCACACTAATTTGGCTTTGTTCCTAATCACTATGCCATCCTCATTCAGCTTATTTCTGAAAACCCATTTAGTACCAATGACATTTTTGTGCTTCGGTTTGGGTACCAAAGGCCATGTACCGTTTTTCTCTATCTGGTCAAGTTCCTCTTCCATTGCCTTGATACATTCTTCATCCTTATGCACCTCTTTGAATGATTTAGGCTCAAATTCAGAGATCATACATGATTTTTCTCTAACCTTTCTTCTTGTAAGGATTCCTACATCCTTATCTCCTATGATCTACTTAGGATCATGATTCAGCTTGACATACCGAGGAATGGTCTTGATAGATTCCTCTTGCTTTTCTTCTTCATCCTCATCTCCATCAGTATCAACATATACATTTGCTGGTGTAGGAACATTGTTACTGGTACTCGGTTGGCTATCAACCGATTCCCAAAAGGTTGCAACCAGTTCGTTTACCACTTTCTCACTACCAGTTTCCTTAGTTTTCTCAGAGGTTTCATCAACTCTTACATTGATGCTTTCCATAATTCTCCAAGTCCTATTGTTGAAACACTTGAGAGCTTTTCTCTTGGTGGAATATCCTAGGAATATTCCCTCATCACATTTCGCATCAAATTTGCTTTGGTGTTCACTCCTCTTGATGTAACATTTGCTACCAAACACTCTAAAGTAGCTGACCATAGGTGTCTTACCGGTCCAATACTCATAACGATTTTTATCCTTACCTTTTTTGATGAGTACCTGGTTCATTGTGTAGACTGCAGTTCTCACCTCTTCTCTCCAAAAGGTGTGAGCTACCTTTCCTTGAACAACATGGTTCTAGCTACTTCGACCACTGTCTGATTATTCCTCTCTATTAGGCCATTCTGCCATGGAGTTTGGGGGGCAAACAATTGCCCTCTTGATACCATTTTCTTCACAATACTTGTTGAATTCATCGGAAGTGAATTCCCCTCCTTGATCAGTTCTCAGGCACTTGATCCTTTTACCACTTTCCTTCTCCACTAATGCTCTGAAAGCTTTGAACTTTACAAAGGCTTCAAACTTGTCTTTCAAGAATGTGACCCACATCATTCTTGAGCAGTCATCAGTAAGAATCATGAAGTACCTATCACCCTACACACTTCTAGTTTTCATAGGACCACACAAATCAGTATGCACAAGATCAAGCAAGTTGTCAGCAGTGAAAGATTTACTTTTAAAGGTTGAGGAAGATATTTTCCCCAATTGACACTCTCTACACAAGGTATTATCGAGTTTGCTTAGCACCGACAACCCTCTAACTGCCTTGATCTTACTAGCCTTTACAATGTTATCAAAGTTTACATGGCAGAGTCTCCTATGCCATATCCAGCTATCATCAAATTTAGCCATAAGACATGTACTTATATTTGCATTCAAATGAAATAGGTTACCTTTGGTCTGCATGCCGGTGGCCACCAATTCACCATTCTTTCCTTTGATTCTGCAAACTCCATTCTTGAATGCTAGAGTGAGGCCACTGTCATTCAGCTGGGCAACACTCAGAAGGTTGTGTCTAAGACCATCAACCCAATACACATTGTCAGCACTACTCTTTCCATTTAGAGAGATGGACCCTCTTCCTTTTACCATGCATGGTGCATCATTGCCAAAGCGAACCACACCACCATCATACTCCTCCAATGATAGAAACTTGCTCTGGTCACCAGTCATATGGTGAGAACAACCACTATCAATGATCCACTCATTGGAATTATCAAACCGGGAGACAGGAGCCTTCTTGTCTGACACATCTTCCTTGATAGAAACAAACACAATATCTTCATTTTCTTCATCCTTTGATTCTTCATCTGTGACACCTTCATCAACAGCCACAAAATAGTTTCTCTGGTTTCCTCCTTTGAGTTTCTTGAACCTTTCCGGTTTGTCCTTGTTGTCGCCATTAGGATAGTTTATAGCAATATGTCCTATCCAGTTACAAGAGAAGCATTTCAAAGGTAGCTTACCTCTGTATTTGCCAGTTCCTTTAGGAAGTTTCCTAGAAAGGAGAGCTTCAAATACCATCAGAATCTCCTCATCATCCATTTCTCTGCCCTATCTTGGTTCACCACTAGTGCTAGCTTCTCTTCCTTTTCTGGATGGTACTGCAGAAGCTTTAAAAGCTGATTCAATCTTTTGAACACTGCCATCGAAACTATTTATCTCATAGGCTATCAACTTTGCAATGATGGAGTCTAGGGATACCTTAGTCTTGTCTATTGATCTTAGCTCTTGGATAGCAGCAACCCTTATTACATAGACTAGCAATAGGGATCTCAGGACTTTGCTTACCACAATGGCATCTTCTATTTTACCACCTGCACTCTTGATATCTCCAACAATGGTTTTGATTCTTATTCCATACTGTTGAATGGTCTCACCTTCAACCATCCACATATCTTCAAACTTCCCTCTAAGGCTTTCTTCCTTAGCCTATTTTACATGCTCATCAGCGCCATAGATATTTTCAAGAGTATCCCATACCTCTTTGGGATTAACCTTTTCCTGAACATCAATAAACTCAATGTCAGATAAACTACTAATTAGGGCTTCCATGACTTGCCCATTCTCCTGCATCTCTCTCTTTTGGTCATCGGTAAGGGTACCTGTAGGAGCAACATAGACAATCTCAACATAGCTCCAGTGTTGAGCACCCATGCTTCTAATGTATATCTTCATTCTGTCTTTCTATATACTAAAATTTTCTCTGTTAATCTTTGGACCTTCCCTCTTCATCATTAGACTAGGATCTTTACCTCAAGCGGTTAAGCTTATAGCATAGAGGACCTAGAGGACGCTCTGATACCAATTGATAACATAATGATGAATGGATAGTACTAACTCGGTACTGAGAGGGGGGGTGAATCAGTATAGACAAAAATATAGTCCTAAATTGGTTTGATAGCAGACACTTCAAATGATTGGCAAACAGTGACACAGGTTTGAAATAGAGTGCAATCAGTAAAGCTAAGAATGACTGAGACAAGCATTAACCGGTTACTCACTTAGATTTTCACTCAACTCAAGACTACACTACCATTTCACCCTTATGCAAAAAACAAGTAATCTATCATCAGATCATAATAACGGCTAGTTCAACATGTTTTATTGATAGACATAAAACACAGAACCATCATATGCTTGATAGAAAACAGGAAAGCATCACACATGACACACATATTTTTCACGTGGAAATGCAACTGGGAAAAACCACGATGGGGATGAATACCCACAAGCTGTTTTTGAACTCTTTAGAAGTCCACTCTATTAGGAGCCTCGTTTGGTTAGAGACATTACAATAAGTTCTGCTAGGAACTGATCTTGTTAGGGATCACCTGATTAAGGGATGGCTAGAATACCCGGTTAAGGGTTAAACCCTATTAAAGGTTACCATGTTAGAGGATTTCAAGAACTCAATAGCTAAAGGATTTCGAACTCAATAGCTTTGAATTACCCTGTTAAAGGATTTACAGCAAGCTAGTTAAGGCTACCCTGTTAAGGGATTTTCCAACTGTTGAGGTGGCTAGAGATCAACAGGTATTACAATGATCTGGTAACAACACTCAATGCCAATGCAGATTTGTTGAAGCTCCTCTTCACCTTCTGCACTTACACTCTGCAGGTATCACTTCTCTCCTTTTGGTCTGGCAAGAATCACGTATCCCTTCTCTTGGATACACACACACAACTTTTGCCAACAACCTCAGAAAGAGACACAACATTGACCTTATAGGAAAGAAGATAGGTTGGTAGCATAAACCGTAAACCCTAAACCTGTTAGGTTAAGGAATTCAACCGGTTCCATCCTGACCGTTGAGAACACTCCATTAATTGCAACTGTCTTGATCCAATCTCAAGACATTCTCCATCATCCATTTTCACCAATTTCATGGCGGCTAATAACCCATCACACGTTATCACCATTTTATAGACTTCGCACATTCTCGAGGTAGATAGGAACAATCTTCTTCATGCAAGATCCTTCATGTGCACAAGGCTGACGTGGCAACATGATCTGTTCTTCGTTACAATACTAACTCATCACACAATGTCACCGGTTGAGCCACACAGGCTTGAAGCACTTCAACCGAAAACCCTGAAGTTGAGACTACCAACCGGTAGTCATACAATGCTTCCATGTGTCGATTCCCATAACCATATGCCGGTTCACCTTGAACAAGCACACTGCTTCACTTTGGCACAAATGTCGGTTCACAATGTTATGTCGGTTCTCTCATATGCCAGTTCTCACCTCTTTAGCATATTGACATCAATGACAACATACAATGTCATTATGTCCTCATACCGGTTCACATAATGCCAACAGACATATGGGCCATGGACTACTCTAACTACCCCAGGTCTATTTTGGGGCATACCTAAACGTACACCCTGGAAAGGTTGGATGTCAAAGTAGTTCACATGTTTGTGTAAAACAAACTTAGCATACAATTTTTTATGAAATAGAAGGGGATATCAAGACTGTTGTTGGGTGGTTTTTCGAAAACCATTCACCAACGATCCCAAAAGTTTTTCACAATCCCATCATTTGTGCACCATTTAATAGAAAGTTTTGTTTTTTTGGGATCTACGGGCTAACCAGTACGGGGATTGACAAACAATGAGGCAATTTCGGCTTTGGATATCTCAAGATCCTTGATATCCTTATACGACAAGCCATCTGCATATTTTTCCTTCATAGAATCTCGCCACAAAAGGGCGACATCATGCTCCTCAGTCATGGTTTCCATACTTTTTATGATCAACGTGAGAGGATCAAACATGGGGTTTAGATGAGGGATCCTATGATATACTTCTGCAATCCCCCTCAATTCATTCAAATTTTGTGCAATCAAATTTTTAATTGAGGGGGGGTTTGGCAAATGAAGGTTTGGTTGTTGCAGTTGTGGTTGGTTAGTGTTTTCATTGTTATCCCCCATTTTTAACCTAATTGAATCTAAACAATTAAATTTACTTAACAAATTTAAACAATTAGGTATTTAATTTAAAAAAACCTAGTTTTCATGAAAAAACCATATTTTCAATGAAAAATAAAATAAACATTAACAAAAAATACAAAAAATGAATGAAAATGATTCAAAATGATAAAATTCTTACCTCTGAATCTATTTTTTAGCAATTTTTTTGTCAAAACACAGGATATCGGATGGAGCAAATATCGGATTTCGATGAAATCGTGTGGCCCATGAGTTAAAAATGACTCACGAGCTATCACTATCAAAATATAAAAGTCTCTAAAAATTGGATATCTGATTTTTATACTTAAATTATTTTTTAATAACATATATAATATAATAATATATTATATAATATATTATTATATTATATAATACGTATTGTATTATATTATATATATTATAATATATAATATAATATAATATAATATAATATTACATTATATTATATTATATTATATTATATTATATTATATTATATATAATATTGTATTATATAATATATATATAATGTAATAATATATTATATAATATATTATTACATTATATATATTATATAATATAATAATATATTATATATTATATAATATGTAACATATAATATATTTTTTAAATTAAAATTACAAATAAAAATCGATCGATTTGCATAGGTAATTACCAGGCCAAGGTGTACTGACACCCAGGCCAAGCAAAAAGTCAACATGGATTTTCGCATTTTTAGACTAGTGAGGAAGGCTATTTTTTTCACATCGCCACTTTTTGGCCCCCCTGATCTTGAACTAACCCTTCTTCATACATTCTTTTATTCCTCTTGTGTTTATATTTATATGATCAGTGTGATCTCTTCTCAACTATTCTCACGACTTGTGTGGGATCTTGTAAACAGTTTGTTCTTTATGAATAAATATGTATTACATGCATATGTTTTACTCATGTATGTATTTCTTGATTTCAACATTGCATATTTGGAAATAAGATACTTGTATGGAATACATATTTATTTAATAAAGACAACAAACTTTTGGAGAAATTGTGTGCACCTTTTTTCTACAATACATAAGACCTGTAATAGGTCACCAAAATTTTAGGTGTGATAAAATTTTGGTAACATTTTTGGCGACCTCTCAGGGGTGTTTGCCTGCTAAATAGTAGTAAACTAGTAGCCTAGCATATCCATTGGGCATGGAGTCAATTCTGCCCTCTTCAAAATCTGAAACTGCATCTCTGCACACTAAACAAAAAACTGGAAAATGAAACTACAAAGGCTCTATATACAGTTGAGCCTGCACTTATGGAAAACTAAACTGAAAATGAAAACCGAAAACAACAATGCTCTGGAAGCCCTTATTGCTCTGAAAACTACTAAAAACTGAAAATAAACACTCAAAATTGGAAAACTAAAATTGCAGAGTGCTGAATAACACTTATTCAAATCAAACTACCACAACTTGACTTATAGCTGGGCCTGGAAAACTACTGGAAACTATTAGACACAATGCACCACTGGGAGGGGGAGGGGGTGAATCAGTGATTCTCAAATCTCTCTCTTTTGCAATCCTATGTGAGCATACCGGTTGATAGATTTAACTCAATGTAGACTTACTGGTTATGGAGGAGACTAACTTAAATACAAACACACTCACAAGGGGACATCACATAACACCAACATATATAAGGAAAACCCAAGATGGGAAAAACCTTGGTGAGCAATGTTGTTGGAGTCTACTGCTCCAATCCAACCTCACAATAAACATAGTTACAAAGTGTAGGGTACCAACCCAAGGAGCACCAACCCCTACCTAATTTATGGGCTACAACCCAAAGGAGCACCAACACCTGACTTTAGGGCACCAACCCAAGGAGATACAACCCCTGGACTGAGCTACAACTCAGTGTACACAATGCAAATATCAAATACATAAGTAGTTATCTTGTTACAAGTGAATCTTGAAACCATTATACATATCTTACTCTATCGGTGAGATACCTTCTTTGCTTCACCGACTCACTTATCTGCTTCTCTTCACTTGATGCTTCTTTGTCGGTACACCCTACCAGTTTATCTCTCTTCTAAATTGCTCTCACTATATCTCCTCCTCACTGCTCTGATCTTCACCAATTCAACTCTCTGTCAGTTCTTTGTAGTCTCCTTCACCTTTGTTCTACCAGTATGAGTACTACCAGTTCTTCTCTCCAATTGGTTGAATGATTCAACCAGGTTCTCTCTCACTCCCACTTTCTTCAGAGATGCTCATGGAGCACTTGGCTGATTTTCTCTTACTTGTAGAAGTCTTTTACTTTGCAATCAAACCATCTTCTTCTATTCAGCAACAACAACCATTCTCTTCGGCCCCCACACTTATAGCAAGGTTTTCCCTCCAAAAACCAATTCAAAAGCCAAGTGGTTAGGGTTTCCTCACCTTCCTCAAGGAAAACCAAATCCAATCAGATCTTGCACAATCTGATCTTTTTGACATCTAATTGCACAGCTCTGCCATTTTTGCATCTCCTAAATATTTGTGATAGAAATCTCTAAGTACAAGAGATAATATATCCTGACAATGCCCTTTGCTCATGCCTTTCATATCTGGTGACTTGATTTTTAGCCTCATAGTTGATCCCTTGGTTAATCACAAAAGATCTGTCATGTTGTTTCCTCCATCGCCTTGATCTTTTGAATTGCTCTTAGCTGACTCATAGTTGTCTTCTAGACCTCGAGCCTCAAACCCCTACAATAACTCTGCAACCTATCCCATGATTTGAGGGACATCTCATTAAAGTTGACCAGCCCTGCAACAACCTTGTCGATGTATATTCCATCTTTATCCAAATGTGTGTTCGCCACGTTGACTTCATGTGACATCCATATCGACTAACTGCTAGCTTGGCACTTCATGTTGGTTCAAATGGGATCACCGATCAGCCACTCAATCAGTTCCTTTTTCCTTTTGATTCATTAACCTCACTGGTGTCACACATTATACTAGTAACCTTATCATATATGCATTCTTCTCCTTTCTCATATTACAAGTGAGCTTTACATACCGATTATTAGTCTTGATGATACTAGTCATCATCCTTCACTAGACTCCTTCATCAGTCAAACCATTCTCCTCTGACTGTATCTATTCACCTTGCCTTCTCTGTCGGCCCAATGCATAACCTTGATCTCATGCACTTAAGGCATTCCCTTAGTTTACCAAGGTATATCCTCAACAACATTCACTGTGTGTTTTTGCAATGGATTAGAAGTTTGATTCTCCTGCTTATTATTTTGCTGTTGAATTGGTTTACCATCCTTCCAATTTGTGTTGTAAGGATAATCGTGTAATCTTGGGGGTCTATTAAATTTATTAAACTGTGGCTTTTTTGCTACTGTACCCCTATCATTATTCTCCATAGTCAATTTCAAATCCTTCAAGGTATTAAGTACCTTGTCCCATTTGTCTTCCTCTTTAGGTTTTCAACTTTGTCCTTTGCACTCTTAGAAAATATAAGATCCTCTCTTCTTCCTAGCTTACTTGAAGCTCTTCTATTCCCTTAAATGTTAATAGCTATCCTAAAAGAATCTCTAAGAGTTTGAGGATATTTATCTCTAAGGATGCTCGCCATTTTTGCATCAAATGCATTCATATATGTGGTCAGACAAACATTATCATCCAATCTTAAAACCTGAAACAACTTATGCATGGCCTTTTGAAACCTAATATTAAAATCAACCACATCCTCATTTAATGACTTATTGATGTTATTGAGCTCATTTAACATGAAGCTTGCATTCATTTTATCACCATACTACTCTTTGAAACACCTCTCAAATTCTTTCCAGGAGCTAATACTTGCAGTTGGTAACCCTTTGTTCCAATACCTAGCATCCTATGTTAGAGATTGCATAAATAGTTTTATGACAACATCCTCATGCTCCACTTCATAGTCATTTAACTTATCAGTGAATACCCTCAGATGTTCCTCACCAGTAATAGCATTATTCCCTACAAAATTACTGTACTAATCCCTTAAGTCATTTGGGATTGCATTAGGATACCTTGGTATCCCTGTTGGCATTGTGTTGTCATTGATGTCAATTGGTATAGCAGAACCAATGTGGGAGATTGAAGTGTATTGGTGACATTGATGCTAGCCAAGTATTACAGGTCACCGATACACAAGTTAGTGTTGGTATGTGTTGTAGACATGCACTGGAGAGAAGTATGGTATGATGACCAGTAAAGTAATGTGATGACATTGAGATGTTGCCAATCGGTAAGCATGTGTCTGGAAAGTTAATAGGGTGAGAGAATCACAAAGTGCAAAACCGATATGCAGGTGGATGTGAAACTGCAAGAGTCCCACCGGAAGACTAGGTCATCATAGGATGGTGACATGACCAAAAGAGTTTGGAGTGCTTCAACTTAGTAAAGTAGACAAAGGGGATGTCTACTGGATTATGTGTAGGAGATGTAGCTACTCACACAAGGAGTTCATATTAGTGCAACATTGGAAGATGAAATACACAATATGTTGATAATTGAATCTCTTCTATCATTGGCCTATAGGAGACAAGGATTCACTTCTATCGAGCAAGAAAAGCCAGGTAATTGGATGCATAGACCGAATGAGTAATGTAGAAGATGAGGAAGCCCCCTTAGGTTGAGATCAGAGATGTGCACTGGGTCAGTATGTGAAGACATGATGTGCTACCGGGGTAGAGGAGGAAGAGTTAACATGGTGAGTTTGCCTTCTTGGCAAACTGATTGAGAAGAGAACCACTCAAATAAAAATGAGGCTCTGCAATTGCACATATGGAGTTACTAGTATGCAGATGGAAAGTGGTGTTGCCATAGATGCATAACAAATGGAGATAGTTGGCATGAAGATATCATGCACACTACCCGTATGAAGGAAGAAACATGCAAATTGGTAAACAAGGAGGATACTGACATACAATCAAGTGGACAAAGAGACAAAGGTGAAGTGCTCTTAGTCTGATGAAGATGCACATGATGTGTCATCCAAGATTTCTGCTAAAGGCTGACATGATTCATGACCAGGCTGACAAGATCCATCGGCACAAGGAAAGAGAAGGCAAGAAGGTTAACCAATAGGCAAAGAGGGACCGATAGTATGAAACATCGGTTGTGTGATATTGGTCGATGACCATGTTAGTTTGACATAGTGAGCTAAGGTGGATGTCAACAAATGTGCTAAGAGAAGACATACCAGTAGGGTTACTAGAGAACCAATAGGGTTAGATGTATTGTAGGTGTGCACCAGTTGAGTGTTTGGTCAGTGATCCTATGTGAACTGACACAAAGGTCTAACCTAAGATGGATACCGATAGGGTTGCCACATGGAGTTGAAGTGGCAAGCTTTCAAAGGTCGATGAAGGGCTGTGACAGTGAGGTTGTTGCAGAGTTGGTCAACATTTAATGTTGACTATGACTGTTATGGGTCAAGTTGCAGAGGGATTGTGGCTCAAGCCATGATGTCTTTAATTAGATCCATGAAGTGCACTAATCGATGTAGGATTTATGGATATAGATCGAATTAGGTTAAGCAAATCATCAAACCATTTATGGTGATTGATCAAATGATGAGCTGACAGATTAAATGTAAATTGCTAAAGATGGAAGGCATGCACTAGAAGGCACGATGTTGGAAGTGATGTACAAGCAATCATCTCTGAGACATGATTTGAGAATATTTGATTGGATATGGTATGGCTCGTTGGTCGAAGAAGAAACCCTAATTGTGCCAGTGTTTGAATTTGTGTTTTGGCGGGAAAACCTAGATATATGTATGTAGCCCAAAGACCAGGAGATGATTATGTTGCATGTCGAATTTTGAAGAGTGGAGTGTGAAAGAGAAACAAAGATCCAACCATTTAGTGACTTCATCGAAGATCATATAAACTATGTGTTGGAGATGCAACCAGTGAGAGGGTTTAGCAGATGCTTAACCGATAAGATCAAAGAAACCGGTAAGTAGAAAAGTGGCTAAGTGCAGGGGAGAACCAATGTTGATCAAACCTATTAGAAGGTAGCTTAGAGTGAAGCAGTTGTGTGCGAGAGTGGTAGAGAAGATTATCCAGGAATATAACATAGCAGGGATGAACTGGTAAGATGAGTAACTAGTAGTCAAGTGCAAAGTTTGTCAGATAAACAACATGTAGAGATTGTGTCGGCAAGAGAGCAGTAGAGACATAGGAGACAGTAGTGAATGAGATAGAGTATGATTAGACAGAGAGGAGACTGAGTGGAAGATAGAACACACTACTGGTAAATTTGATGAGAAGGGAAATCTATAGAGAACTAAATCATTATGTCGTGCCCAAACTTTTGGGCAAAAAACAAAACAACAATTTTTTTTTTTTGAACAACATAAACTCATAACATATCCTACATTTAAAATGAACCAATAGAGTTTTGTCCTAACTAAGATGTAAATAAAATTGTTTTCTAAGGTTGGATTAATTAACCAACTCAAATGAGCAACTTTATTTAGTGGAGATTAAATAATGTCACATTTTAGTTAGTTAGTTCAATTATCTTAATTAAGTTGTCGCTAATTAAAAATGAGGGGTAATTAGTTATCTCAAGTGCATTTAAATCATTCCCGGCCAAATAATGATAATGCTATTTTAAAAATTAATTAATTGAAACATACGCAAAAATCATTATTTAAATCTAACCGATAAGGGTTCGAAATTCTACAATGACATTTGTCAACTAAATCCGATATAATGCTAAAGTCAATTTTAATTTCCCCAAACCTTTTAAATTTGACGATATATCTAATCTGGCCAACATCGGCCTCAAGGGCTAAGAATTCTTAAAAATAATTAATAATCTTCAATTATAAATTTTTTTTCCAATATTAACCTTAATGTCTATATATAATTCAAATATATTAAATAACTATATAATATCCCTAGCTGAATAATTTAAATCAACTATGTGATTAATGTAAATGACATTAATCCTCCATTTTAAATTATGAAAATAAACTATATTAAAATTTAATTCTTTTAATAAAAAGGACCAAATATGTCCATGAAATATTATAATTCAACTATTAATTAACCTTAAATATTAGTTACAATTTAAAAACTTAATTTAAATTCCCCCCCCCCCCCCCACAAATTTACATGAAAACTCATAAAATTTATAATAAGGACTAAAATGCTCTTATTATTAAGAAAATGCTAACCCAAATTGGGTTAGGGTTGCATTTTCCTCTTTTTTATTTATTTATTAAAAACCCCTTTCTTTTTCTTTTCATACCCTAACTCGAAATGGGTTAGGGTTTGATATATTATTTTATTTTTTTTTAATTTCGTGGTGTGTGTGCAGGTACAGGGCCGAGCTAGGGCACGATGACGGCCATGGAGAGGCGAAGGCCGAAGGAGGGAGGAGAGAGTTGTGGTGGAGGTGGTGGCATGGGCTTCCCCAGATGCCATTGTGCATACACACAGTGGCAGGCAGTGCCGCCCACTGTGTGCACACACAGTGGCAGACGGTGTCACCGCTGCCCACTGTTTATACACATAGTGGCGGGGTGCCACCCACTGTGTGTAGCACAGTGGCGGCCGCGACCGTTCCACTGTGTCTACACATAGTGCGGCACCTCCCGCGCTGCCCCACTATGTTAACACACAATGGTTCGACCGAAACCCCCCGATTTCCTTTTTTTTTTGTTTATTGTTATTTATTTATTTTTAATATATATAATCATGTTTTGAACATGTCTTTAATGTTTTCATTGTGTATATTTTTAAATGTGGGAATATATATATACATACATACATATATATATATATATATGTATAAATATATTTATACATATATATATATACATATACATATATATATATATACATATATATATATATGTATAAATATATTTATACACACATATATATATATATATATATTTATACATATATATATATATTTATACATATATATGTATATATGTATATACATATATATGTATACATATATATATACATATATATTTATACATATATATGTATATATATATGTATATATATATATCAAGCTATTAGGGTTAGAAATCTATGTTTGTTTTTTTGAATAAAATATACATAAGCATGCAGTTCTCTCTTTTTAACAACAATACATGTATCTACATTTTTTACTATCTCATATTGTTTATCTCAATAAAAATTATTACATCTAGGTTCCTTTTCTTTCTGCAATACTAAGGAGGAAGAAAAATAATAGAATATAAAAGTTAAAACAACAATATATTTCTTTACCGTTATGCTAACAGGTTTATCTACAGTAATTTTTTTTTGTTTATAGGTTAGTTTTCAGCTATGCCTAAATAGATTTATTAATGACAGAATAACAGTATTTAAATACTGCAGGAAATTACTTAATCACACATTGCTTTTCTCCCTTTTTTTTTTCTTTTTTTTTTCATTTCCTTTCTTTACTTAAAATTGTAGAATAAACAAAATAACAGAATTCATTATGAGACAAAATTTAATAAAATTTGCAGCAGCATTATAGATTATAGAATTTAAATAAAATGCACTTTTCTCATAGAATATTTGAATACAATGGCCCACTATTACAATGGGTGAAATACCCCAACTGGTCTCTCATTCCTAATAATGAGGACTTGAATAAAAGATACATTTCTTTATTCAAAAATAAAAACAACATTGAGTTCCTAATTTACATTTCTGCAACAAAACATAGTATTACATTTCCTATTCCTCTTCTGCAACTGAATAAAATCTGTAACCAAATAGAATCTGCAACTCCTAGCTTTCTTTCCTCTCTCCAAGCAACCTACATATAATCATAAGGTTGTGACCATGGGATGCTCACCTCCCAGCCTAGGCTTACTAGAAGCCACCCCTAAGCTTAGAGAACCAAGTCCTAGAAAGGTTACACTCAAGCAAACACAAATAGATAAGGGGAAAACAAAACACAACAAACACATTCCCTTCCCAAGCTAAAACTTCATCACAAAATGTAATGTTTTACTAGGGTGGAAGTGGACCAAGTACCCTAGAGGATATTTTTGCTAGTAACTCATAGCCAACTCATGGCATCCATGAAAACACAACAAAGCTCATCTCAATCCCCATATCCTTATGACCCCCAAAAGGAAAACATGACATACTTTCTCCCCTTATGACCCCCGAATGCATAAACAGAACTATGCAGCAAGGGTCACATAGACAAACCCTTAAGATCACTCTCATGAAGAGAGCTTCTCACTCTAAGGTTGTCATACTTCTTCCACCCCCAAGACCAATATACCCTCCTAAGGGAAATATGGTCTTGGACACTCCCGAAAAACAACAATGCATAAACAGAAAATAAGCAAGAAATCACATAAAGCTTTCACAAGTACAACACAAATAAAAATACAACATTTTCCATTCAAGCATTCTACAATAGATTCTCAAGTACACAAGTAAGAAAAGAAAACACCAACCTTGACTCTGCCAAGGGTATTCTAGGGAAAACTTGATGAAGAGCAGCCCAATCCACAATCTTTTCTGCAACACTTAGCCGAATTTCCTATCCTAACTGGTTTTCCTCCAAAAATTGTCCAAAATCTCCAAAGATGGAGAGTGGATGATTAGCTCACTAAACTTCAATTCCTAGCCTAAGAAGGCTTCTCTCACTCCTTCCAACCTCTTGGATAGAGTGAGGGACTCCCATTAGTTGGTCTTCCCTAGGTCTTACACACTCCCTAACCAAGGCACCTAGAGAAGGGGAATGAAATGGGGAAGAGGGATTACACCTATCAAGAAGGTTATCATACCAAGGATGGCACTCCTATAGATGGAATTCGTCCATCTTGGGAAAACCACTTTTTTGGATGGTTAAACAAGCCCTAAGGGAAAGACACATGGCCAATTTTGGCCTTCACCCATAGGTACCCCATGAGGCCTAATAAAAATGCTCTAAAATTGACTCTAGGAGTTTATTTAACCCTTAGAAAGTCCACCTAAAGTTAACCTATGGGTCAACTCTAAGTTGACCCTCCTTGTGGCTCACTAACCTAGATTTCTTGGTTCCTTCAAGGATAATTAGGAGATAAAACAATTAACCAAAAAAATAAAACTCTCCAAAAAGGTGACATGACAAATTGCCAACACAACATACAACATAGGTGTCAATTGACACTACAAAATAATTCCACATCACAAATACACACATGGCAATTATCCCTTGAACGATTTTAAAAAACTTAAAAAATACAATTTACACTCATGCATCATTTTACATTTACGATAAAATAAAATACATATGGGGTGTTGTCTCTCCAAATAGACAATCCCTAGTTTTATGAATGCACATAGGCCTAGGCTTAATTCTCCATAATATTTCCATGGTCACATGGATAATTTCCTACGCATCTCAATTTAAACATTAGTACTTTACAATTGCATCATATAATATAAAACACATAATTAAGAATACAATACAATCATTTTGCATAGAATTGACATATTACAATACAATTGCCACATAACAAAGCAATTCACATAAGCAATCCATCATAATCCTCATAATTTAATCTATTTATAAGATATGCAAACATATTTCTAGCATCATAGTAAAGTCCTGCATCATCGTCACAATGTTACCCTATTCTAGGATCATATAAAATTCTATATCCACAAAGCATAGAAATAAAGCATCAATATATATCAATGTTACCAAATTCATGGGACCATATAAAGTTCTATATCCATAATGTATCAAAATAAAGCATCCACAATAGCTCCAACATGAAAATAACTAAAAAGATGGGATGGGTTGGGGTAGGGCCTCACACATTAGTAGTTATAGAACTCATATATAATTGGGCTATTACTTTTATTATGATATATTGTATTGTGATCACTGAGTTGGTGCTTGGTGCAGGGGTTGTAGCTCCTTTGGGCTGGTGCTCCTTTAGGTTGGTGCCCATAAACTATCAAGGGTTGGTGCTCCTTGGGTTGGTGCCCTAAAATTATAATACATCAATTTTACTGTGAGGTTGGATTAGAGCAGTAGAATCCAACAATATTTATCACTGAGGTTTTTTCCATCCTGGTTGTTCCTCGTATATACTGGTGTTATGGGATGTGGGCTTGTGTATGCTTGCATTGCATTATCTTTATTTATCTTACTAGGAGACCCACTAGGTATTAGGATGATAACCAGTATTCACACATAGGGTAGATAAAGGGAAAAGTTTGTAAACCACTGATTCACCCCCCCTCTCAGTGGCACATTATGTCTAACAATTGGTATCAGAGCCTGGGTTCCTGGTTAGACAAGATTTCTCCAGCTTGGGTAGATTCTGGTATTAGAACACAATGATTTGTATAGTGTCAGTCTCATCTCTAGTATTTTATGGATCAAATTACTCCATATGGAGTCACATAATGGAAGTCTACTTGTCTTCCCTAGGGTTGGATGTATGGATGTTAGTAGTAAATTGATGCCCTGGTAAAATCAGTCCTCCCACTGGTCTTGAAGAAGAAATGAGAAACAAATGTAATGATGAAGATATGGAGGCCATACTCAGTGGGTTATTTGGTGATGTCTCCTCATAGGTGGAAAAATGTAGATATGCTAAAAGCCTATGGGATAGATTGAAGAAACTTTATGGCAATGAACCTTGCATTGTAGAACCGATTTGTGGAAACAAGAAAATGAATGAAGCACATGTGTTTGCAGATGATAAAGGTAAATCTGTTAGCAGTAGCAGAAATGATGAAGAGGAAACTCACCTCTTTATGGCTCAAGAATAAGAAGATGAGAGGCACACATCAAAGAGTAATCATGCAGATCACTCTTACTGCCAAAATGTGTTTGGGAGTGATGGTGAAGATGAAGCCGAAGTTGATCTTGAAGGTGAACTAGTAAGTGCACTAGAAGAGCTGCAAAATGTTAGAAAGAAATTTCAAAGGTACAAAGATTCAGTTCATAAAGAATGTAGCCAGTTGAGAATATACCTTGAAGAGTCAAATAATAATATCTACATTTTGACATCTCAACTAGAAGAGGCAAAAGGATTGGCTGGTGAGTTGAAATCAATCTTTGATGCTAAGGAGAGAAGATGTGAGGATCTCTAGCTAGAAGTGGAGACAAAGGACAAATAATTTCAAGACCTAAAAAGAGAAATAGAGAGAATTAGGAAAAACCTTGAGAAGTGTCAAAATGAGCTCAAGGTAAGGATCGGGTATGATGGTAGCACTGAGGCCTTGGACAAAATGTTGAGTAAAAAAAACACACCAAGGATACTAGAGGATTAGGATATGCTTCTAGTGAATGCTCCACAAGTGAGGATGTCTCTCACAAGGAAATTTAGCTTGTCTTCTCTAATGGAGATAACAAGGGTCAAACCTTCATAGTCCAAAGTGCACCAAGAAAGAAGGTTGACCTAGCTACAACTGGTGAGGACTTGAGGCTAAAAATAAAGACTGACGCAACAAGAAAAAATAATGCAGATCCTAAAGGAAAAAGGAAGCTAAGAGAAGATAGGTTCACCGAAAATAAGAATGCAAGAAGGCAACCTAAGAGAATCCCCACTAGTGGAAGACAAAGAGATGCAATACCCCAAAGAAGTAGAAGTGGAGAAGCCAAACCGCTCAGATCACCTCATGTTTGGCAAAATGAATTTGTAAGTAATATGTCTCCATTCTTCGGTTACTGTTTTGCTTGTAAATGATATGGCCATAGGGTAGAGGAATACAAAAAGATGTCTAGGAATAGAAAAGGTGTTCTTCCTAAGAATACAGATTTAGTTTGTAGAAGATGTAATGCATTTGGGCATAGAACATCAGAATGTAGAAACATGCATAATCCCACTCTAGGTTATGCTAACCAAAGTCTATTTTCTGCCTCAAGAAATGCAAATTATATATGTTATAACTGCAATGGATTTGGCCATAGAAGCAATGAGTGTAGGTAGAAGATGTTTCATGCACATGGAAGTCAACATAACAACTATGCCTAAAGGAGAGATGCTCCTGGAAGATCAAGAAGTTAGTTGAAACTGGTAGCGGGATACAATGGCATGACTCTAAGAAGAAGATCAAACGAGTCTAATAGAAGATCTTCCAATCATCTAGTTGGGATGAGTGCAATATGTGTCTATGGCAATGTATCCTATCATACTGCAGAATCTAGTAATGCAAAGACCTATCAGCAGAAGAAGATGAGGCTTGCTCCAAAAGCTACAAATGAGAAGAGGAGGGAGTCCAAACAGGGATGGAGGAAGAAGGAAGAGAACATGACCATGGACTGGCACTATGCACTCAATGCATGGGTGATATATCCTAAATGTTAAAAGAGATGTAGATCCTTAGGGGGGGCTATATGTTGATCAGATCACTCACTCCCAAATGCTGAAAAGGACAAAGGAAAGGACAGGAAGTCACTGACATGATGAAGGAGGTGAGATGAAAGAATGTGTGCAATCAATATCTTGGCTACACATTCACACAGGAAAGATGGATCACTGTTGGAAGTGTCAAAGTGGGATGTGACACTAGAAGGAGAGCTAGTAGAAAAAGTATACTCATAGAGATATTGATTTAGTACAATAAATCAGAAGGTGCAGTATGTTGCCGGTAGGGATAGTTACCAGTATTGAAGAATATGTGAAATATGTTCTGGTTGTGTTGCAGTGGCTCCGATATCCTGGACAGATGAGTTTATGTCTATGATGATATCAATTTTTTTCCTAAATGACAATGTGTTAGACCAGTAGCCGATCCCATGTGTATGAGACATCATGATGTCAACTGGTGTGAGTATTGACATGGATTCAATATGACTTGGAATTGTGGCCAGGTATGTCTATATCACAAATATGGGATGGATGTCATGGAAGTGAAAGACCATCAACAAGTATAGATGCTCACTTCCACCGATACAAAGTGAAGTTTGGGGTACCGATTTAGGACTTGATAGAAAATAAAGACTAGAGGGTTGTGATTAAGGGGGAGTTCATAGTCATATCTTATGACTGGTACTTGATACACTTGACACATGAGGAAATCAAGTGTCATTGATGTTATACCATGGACCAGTATTAAGGAAGATGTGAGTTACCTGCACAGGGGGAGAATATGTCAAACAGATTGGTGTTGGTTCTCTAATGCAAGTGCTTCTAGTTGAGAGGTTGGAGAGAATAGTGGTAAAAAAGGAACAAGCAACCAATACAAAAGGGGGAAAAGAGAGCTTGTTGTATAATAGGTGTCAAGATCCTCTGCCATTGTTTTCAAATGGGGAGAAAGTATCTGTAGTATATAGGATACGACATGTGTGTTGACATCAATGCCAAAGGGGGAGATGTGTGTGTGGAAAGTAGACCTGTATCTGTATCTGGAATACACAACACCTCAATTAAGTCATTAGATGCATGGTTAGTAAATCAATAATCAATAGATAATAAACCATTACAAAACGACCCATTGCCTTCTAGTAGATGCGAGTTTAGATTGCTCTCAGATTGCCAAGCTATCCAGTGACTAGACAACACCTAAATGGAGGATTTTTAAATCTATGAGCATGAATATGAGCTAAATGGATGCAAGATGTAAGCTAGATATGTAAGATTAATATAACATGATTTAAATAATATATGAATTTAATCTAAATGATTTAAAAAATGTGAAATAACTAATACGCAATATCTCAATGCAAATTTCAATTAACCTAGAGCAAAAATAGCATAATAACAATATATTCTCTAGGATCTTTGAATGAGAGATGAGAGCCTGAATTTATAAAAAATTCAGAAAGAAACCAATGGCTGAGATCAAATGATGATGAGAGGTCAAGATTTTCCAAGAGGAGGCACAATCCAAGTGAATTGATGTGATTGGATGCTTTTCTCAGTTTTAAAGGAAATTGAACTAAAATTAAGATAAAATCAGGAAAAAAATGATTTATTCTCTATTTCATTCAATTTTAATATTTAATTGTTTTAATTGCTTTCTTTGAGATTATTTATCAATTTTTAATTCTTTTTTGTCAATTAATTCCTTTTTTTGATGATTTAATAGAAAATTTATTTATTTAATTAAATATGCTAGGATATTCAATAAAATAAATAGGATAATTGTTTAAAAATGATTTACTTGGAATGATCAATTAATTAAATAAATATTTAATTAATATTGGTTGATTAATTTGCCATGTGACATTGATGATTTTAGAAATTAATTGTGTGCTCAAGATTTATTTAATTGCCTTTGGTAGGACCTTGGTGACAAAATCAAGATTAGGGGCTCATGGTTTAGATGACCATTTTCAGGGTATTACATTTGCCCCTCTTTGAATTAATGTGCGAGCAATGTGTTGGTTCAAATAAAATTTGATGTCTAGGAGATACCAATTCTAAACTTGATGGATCACGAACCAGATGAAGAGTGAGGTATTCAACTTGTTTTGAAGTGATGAAACTAAACAGAGTTTATTAAAGTGAAACCGATCCCGAACTTGATTGAACTAGGACCGATGAAGAGCAAAGATACCGAACATGAACTTGATTGATCAAGAAGCAGATCTTACTGATCTAGAACTTGATTGAACTAGTCACAATGAGCAAACATAAAATTGATCTTGAACTTGATGGATCAAGATACGATGAACGAAGATAAACTGAATACCTGCTTAGATTGAGTGTGATCAAAGATAATCTTTAAACCCTTGATTGAGTTTAAATGAATAATTAGCTTGATGAAAAGTGATGAAACAAATTAACGTTAAGAACTGATTCAGATGAAGGCAAATATCAGCTTGATTTGAAGCAATGAAACTGATATGCCCCTAGCGATTGATTCGGTGAAGCTTAGTTGCTCAACTTGTAACTAAGGTTTTTGAAAGAAATTCTCGACTTTGAGGTCATGAGTATGCCCTCTCGGGAGAGAAATCGAAAGATAGAGAGGGTTGCACAATGATTTTAAGAATTTTTTTTGTAGCGATAATAAGTTATTTGAGTACGAAAATAATTTAGGGGAATATTTGAGAATTTAGTGTTGGTTGACAAGAGATTGAACACAAATTGAAGAAAGAATGAGCTTTTAATGAAAAGCACTAAGTGGTCCAAATTTTAGAAATTGACTAGTAGAATGATCTTGAATTTCGATTTCGATCCCAAAAATGGAATCAGAACATGAAAATTAGCTAACGGTACAATTTTCATGTCCATCGAAGCAAGTTGAAAAATTAGGGTTTTGGGCTTTATAAGGGGTAAAAGTGTCATTTTTAATTCATTTTAACCCTCTAAGTTTGAAAATTCAAAAAGCCTTATGTGAAGAAAAATGGTGGTTCCCACACATGAGCATCGATTTGAGTGCTAGAGATGATATAATCGACCATGGAACTATGAGCCAGCGGTAAGCAATCGATCTAATGCCTTTTAATCATTTCAAAATTGAATTTTTTTGTTGAATTTTTCATTTTTCTGGCATGTTGAAGTTGAGTTTCATCGTTTTGTCATGCGAGGCAAGATCCTATCTCATACGAAAAATTGAACAAGTTTGTTTTATCATTTAAAGTCACAAATTTTGTCATTCTAGACCTACCCTTATGTCGTACGAAAAACTTCAAAAGAGCCCATTTTGTCATCCTGCGACTACTCTTGTGTTGTATCAGGCAGTTTTGTCATATTAGACCAATTCCTGACTCGTACGAGTTGCTGCCTCTGTGATGTTTTGTCATTTGAAAAAAAATGAGCATTTTTGAAGGTGCAAACTTGAAATTTTGGTTTTGCAGTTGATGTAGTTAGATTTGCATGATGTTTTGCTTCCTTTATAGTCTAATTTGAAATTTTTCTTGATGCATTGTTGTTTGATTTTTTCAAGTTCGATTGCCTCATGTGTTGTTTAGATTTGTATATCCACCTATGATAACATTAGTTAGTTAGTTATCAGATGTAGACCGGGCACATATTGATGCATGCAGATTGACTAATCTTTTTGGGTTGCCTAATAGCTATGTGAATCACGGTATGCTCACTGCATTAGTTGAGAGGTTTCATTCAGAGCATAATACATTTCATTTACTAGTTGGGGAGATGACCATCACTCTCGAGGATGTATACAGGATTCTTCGTATCCCTTTTGCTGAGGGTAAGGTAGATTATGATTCAGCACAACATCTTGGCCTTCTAGTCTTGAGGCAGGTACTTCATGATGTAAACATTCTAACATAGTATATCAGTTGGGATGACATGATGACCAGATACTGTGAGGATTTTCCACT
Organism: Cryptomeria japonica; assembly: GCF_030272615.1. NCBI lineage: Eukaryota > Viridiplantae > Streptophyta > Pinopsida > Cupressales > Cupressaceae > Cryptomeria > Cryptomeria japonica. The sequence continues at coordinate 360,141,756 of NC_081407.1, read as the reverse complement.
GGCTTGCATCTTGGTAGGTTTCATCGGCTATTTTCTTATGCCAGATAGGGGAGAACAAGGGTTTTTATGTGGATGGGGAAGGATGTTGGAGAGACTTGTTGAGCACCCCTAGAGATTAGGATGGGGTTCATGTATATTGGCACACATGTATCGTGAGATGCATGAGATCATCTATCAGGAGGGGAAAAGAATGGCAGTTGGGGTGTTGATTTTATAGGTATGGGCTTGGGAGCATTTCCTAGTATGCAGAACAATTGTCGATGAGGCCAGAGATCCACAAAAACCTATTGTTTACAGATATTGTGGATGCATTACGCAGCCCCATCTGGACAAGATAGATTATTGGAGATGACAAGTGGATGATCTTATAGTTGTCATATGGAGACCTTACAGGGGTCTGAAGCCTTGGGATGATTGGAGAGTTGTGCGCAGAGACCTATTCATTATTAGGATTCCCAAAGATACTAAGAGGGGGGGTGAATTGGTATCTTGTCAATCAACATATTTTCTTATCTTATTAAATAAATTGTATTCCAAAATAGTGTACCGGTAAACCAGAATTAATGCAGTAAATAAGAACAATAAGCACAACATAGAAAGCACACCATAACACAATATTTTTAACGAGGAAAACCGGTGTGGGAAAAACCTCGGTGGGATTTGTGACCCACAATATTCACTCACTAGCCAATAAATGAATATTACTTACAATAGGGGCATGCACATGCAGGAAGGCCAACTGCCTAAAGCTCACTGCTTAATTAAAAAAAGTAAGTCTCACTGACTTACAAAATGGATTATGAAAATCCAATATAATGTACTACTTCTGTTCAGCATCTTCTATGCCTGGTTTACTATCGGTTTAAGCTCATACAATAACCATAAACGTTACTCCAAAATTTGCCTTAAGATTCACATGTTCGCATCTACCTCTTACATTCTTACACAAATGAACTACAAGATCTGATACTTATATATGAGTCTTATTACAATTCACCTTGTCGAATTACAAAAAGATATTACAATTAAATAAAATGTAATAAACAAAATCTTGTCGGCTGGGGTGCCGGTAATCATTTTTGCCACTATCGGTAAACTATCTGCCAGTGCTGATGCCAAAGGATTGAAAGGTTTCCATCAATGACAATACCTTCAATCACCTACAATTTCTCATTGGAGTGTACATTTGCCAACAATCTCCCCCTTTGGCATTGATGGTAACACCCATAAGAAAAAGTCAAAAAATGTATCCAAAATATGTTGTCCAAAAATCTTGCTAAAAATTGTACCAAATGTGTGCTCCCCCTAAGAAGATAATCTCTCTTGTCCATTATTTTTCTCATTCCTACTACTCCCCCTTTGACATCAATGACAAAGGTTGTCAAAAATTTCAACTGAGTGGAGTTCTCAACTGGATTCCTGAAACCGGTTGGTCACAATCTAAAATAGATCTGCTGATAGTTCTGATACTTAATGTAAGTACAGATCTAATAGCCAACAAGATGAGATGGGGGGGGTGAATCATACAAACTTAATGTTCCATAAAAACATCAGATTCAACCTTGGTAACATATACTTTAGTAATATAACCAAAACTGCTAAACATGCAAACTCAAAAGCATATAAACATCATAAACCTCATAACACCAGATTTAATGTGGAAAATCAAATAGGGAAAAACTACTATAGGATTTCGGACCCACTAAGAAATATACTCTTCTAGAGTATGCTCGGTTAAAAGCAAATCCTATTAAAGATTACAAACACATTGCTAGATGTGACCCAGTTAAGCAATTTTCCTCAGATCTGTTAGGAATTTCACCTTGTTAGAAGTGATCTTGTTAAAGGATTTCAAACACTCAATCAGAATGTCACCTTGCTAGAGGGTTTTACAAATAAGACTATAAAGTCCACTCAGTTAAGAGATTTTCTATCACTTCACAAAATAACAGTAATAAAAATCTATCTGCAACTTCACATCTAAAATGCTAAAGCAGATTCTTATTTGCTCAATATAATCTAGACATAGAACTAATTGTGTCCATCTGCTGGGCTTCTATACTTTGTTATTCAAACAGGTCTTCAAGCTTCTGTGCTTGGTAATCACTATGTAGCATCCCTATGCATACATTTGCCCGCATACATTGTTTATCAATAGTTCCCTATTTATAAACAATTCACCAACCACTTAATCTCCTTGATCACATTTCCCATGATCAATCATAGCCATTAGATCTTCAAACTTTGACCAAGTTCAATGTATCCTTCGATCTGAAAATGTTTTACCCGACCTTGGAACTTGCATACATTTCTTGGAACTTGTGCTAGGGTATTGCGGTTCAATCTGAGCTATAGATCTTCATGCCGATTTTCTTTTGCCATAGATTCATTAACAAACTTCATGCATGACATACCAATCATTTAATCAGTTCCATCTCATCAGCTTCCTTTATTAAATAACGCTTGTAACCATTTAATGTATTCTATTACAGCTCGGTTACAACTCGGTAACAACTCGATAAATACTAAACTTCACTCGGTAGACATTCTACCTTCATTAACCGATAGTGATAACCTTAGGGTTTACCGACTAGGCTCTTTGCTCGGTAACATAGTATAGTATTAACCTTACAATTTACAACATATGTATTATGTTTAAAACAATCTAAACATCATGGTCTCATCATTATCTAACTTGGTAATAGTTTCCCATTGAATACCTTATTCATCCCCTTTATTCATCATATTCTTTCTATGTCTTTTACCGACATCTTTATACTCTTCAAATCATACTTCTCAAGATATGGCAACATCATACTAAATTAGAAAATCAATTTCTTGACATCAATGACAAAATAATAATATCAAGACAGTAAACATCCTTAATTAGTTATATCCATAATCATCAACAACCTTCTCAATATCCTTATTGAAATGACAACAATCTCCCATTGTTTGTTATAATGTCAAATGCCAACAATCTCCCCCTTTGGCATTGATGACAAAACCAATTGATTTGACCTTAAAAAGATTCAGATTGCTGTGATTCTGAAATGCTAAAATGCTCTGTTGCTGTCAACAGACTTCTCCTATTTTCTTCAGTCTTCTCCCCCTTTTTCAGTCTTCAGTTTCAGTCTTTTTAATCAGTCTTCTCCCCCTTTGACAACAATGCCAAAAAGTAAAGAACTAAAACATAATTTCTTCCTGTAGGAAGTGATTTCCTACTGTTGTGTATCAACTGAGTCTTAGTCAAAGCATTTTGTCTTCAATTCCTGTTCCCTGTATTGTATCCTACATTATTTCCTACCCACCTTTAGAAAACATCCTAAAGTGTCTAAATCAGCATCAACTCTTAAAAGATATTCGATAGAGTCATTAAATTGATGCTTTCACCGAACTTGGTTAGTGAGTAGAAGATAGGGGTAGGACCCCTAACTTACTTCTGAGATATTCAAAAGTGTCCCTTGGTAGTGGCTTGGTGAAGATATCTACTATTTGTTCCTTTGTGCTAACATATTCCAACACCACTTTCTTCTCTTGAGCTTCTTCTCTAAGATAATGATATTTGATAGAGATGTACTTTGTCTTAGAGTGCATAACAAGATTCTTTGAAATGTTAATGGCACTAGTATTGTCATAGAATATAGTTACTAGCTCAGTAACTTTCTCATTTATACCCTCCAATAGTTGTTTGATCCATGCTATGTTGGTACAATTCAATGCTGCAACAACGTATTCAACTTCTGTTGTTGACTGTGAAACACATCCTTGTTTCTTGCTAAGCCAACTCACTAGTCTTTCTCCTAAAAAGAAATCTCCTCCACTTGTGTTTTTCCTTCCATCAATGTTGCTTGCCCAATTAGCATCAGTATAAACTTTTAAATCAAAATCATTTCCTTTTTGATATACTAAGCCATAATCCTTTGTGCCTTTCAAGTATCTAAAAATTCTTTTGATTGCTGTCATGTGTGTTTCCTTAGGATCTACAGAGAATCTTGCAACTATACCTACTACATGTGCTATGTCTGGTCTATTGTGAACAACATATTGTAGCTTTCCAATCATGGATCGGTAACGTGTCTCATCAACAGATGCAGATTCATCATTCTTTGATAGTTTACAGTTGGTAGTCATAGGAGTACTTACTGGTTTTGAATCCTCCATTCCAAATTTCTTTAAGATTTCCTTTATGTACTTGGATTGAGTAATGAAAATCTCATTTTTCATTTGCAGTATTTGTAAACCTATAAAATACTTTATCTCACTGATTAATGACATCTCAAATTCTTTTGTCATTTCATTTCCAAAATTCTTGCATAAAGAGTCATTTCCACAAAATATAATATCATCAACAAATATGGCTGAGATCAGTATTCCATTTTCCTCATTCTTCATGTACATATTGCTATTCTCACTTGTCCTTATAAAACCAATCTTAATCAAATAAGAGTGCAATCTTTCATACCATGCTCTAGGTGCTTGTTTCAGACCATATAATGCTTTGTTCAATTTACTTACCTGATCTTTATTGTTGTCTTCAACAAATCCTTCAGGTTGTTTAATAAAAACTTCTTCTTCTAATATTCCTTTCAGAAATGCAGATTTGACATCCATTTGATATACCTTGAAGTTTTTGAAAGCAACATATGCCAATAGTGTTCTTACTCCTTCAAGTCTAGCCACAAGTGCAAAAGTTTCACCATAATCAATTCTTCTTCTTGGGCATAACCTTTGCAAACTAGTCTTGCTTTATTTCGAATGACCTCACCTTTTTCATTTAGCTTGTTTCTGAAAATCCACTTTGTACTGATTACATTTTTGTCCTTTGGTCTTGGGATTAGTGTCCATGTGTCATTCTTCTTGATTTGATCAATCTCTTTTGTCATAGCATTTATCCAATCTTCACTGTTAAATGCCTCTTTCACTATTCTCGGTTCAAATTTAGATATCAGACATGTGTTCTATCTCAGTTTGTTCCTTGTCATCACTGGATCATCCTTATCTCCTATAATCTGACTTGGTCCATGATGTCTTCTGACATATTTGGCTAATATAGGCTTGGTAGGCTCTATATGATCTTCTTCATCACTCGGTAACTGGATATTTTCTTCATTTTCTTCAACAGTTTTCTCGATAAAACTTGTCAGTTGAACATAGACAAATTCATCATAATCTTCTAGTTCTTTGGAATTTCCTTCATCATTTCTTTCTGCAAATTCATCAATTTTCACATTTGCAATTTCTACTATTTTGTTAGATGATTTGATTAGACATTTAAATGCTTTGCTTCTAGAAGAATAACCTAGAAATGTTCCTTCTTCACTTTTCTGATCAAACTTGCCATTTCTATCATCTTTGTGTACATAGCATTTACTTCCAAAGATTTTAAAATAACTTACATTAGGTTTCTTGCCATACCAGATTTCATATGGTGTCTTCAAAGTACCTTTCTTTAGTTGTACTTGGTTCAGGGTGTAAACTGTTGTGCTTATTGCTTCTTTCCAAAATGTTTGTGGCACTTTCTTTTCAATCATCAGTGTTCTAGCACAATCCACAATAGATTTGTTTCTTCTCTCAGCTATTCCATTCTATTGTGGAGTTCTCGGTACAGAGACTTGTCTTTTAATACCATGATCATTGCAGAATAAGTTGAACTCATCAGATGTGAACTCTCCTCCTCTATCTGATCTAAGACATTTCAATTATCTTCCTGTTTCATTTTCAACTCTTGCCTTGTACCATTTAAACATTTGAAAAGCTTCTGATTTTTCTTTTAAAAATATTACTGACATCATCCTTGAATAGTCATCCACAAATAATATGAAATATTTATCACCATAATAACTTTGAACTTTCATAGGACCACAAAGATCAATGTGCACAAGATCTAAAATTCCCTTAGAAGTGTAAGACTTACTTGTAAAGCTTTATCTTTTCATCTTACCCATCTGGCATCCTTGGCACATAGCATTCTCAGGCTTTTCAAGACTCAGTAGACCTCTTACTTGGTGCTTCTTACTTATTTTGATCAGATTATCAAAATTTACATGACAAAACCTTTTATGCCATAACTAGGTATCATCTATCTTTGCATACAAACATTTATTCTGAGTTGAGTCAAGGTGAAATGTATTACCTTTTGTTTGTGTCCCAATAGCAGCTAACTTTCCATTCTTGTCATGAACTTCGACAATTCCCTTCTGAAATTCTATTCAATAACCTGTATTGTTTAGCTGTGCTACACTCAACAAATTGTATTTCAAACCTTCAACCCAATAAACATCATTGCATCTTGCATTGTCAAGAAGTATTATAGATCCTTTACCTCTTACCAGACATGGTGCATCATTACCAAATCTTACATAGCCTCCATCATAATCTTCTAACATAACAAACTTGTGTTTATCTCCTGTCATATGATGTGAGCATCCACTATCTATGATCCAAGAATCATTAGTATTTATGTGAGATATTAGGGCTTTTTCTTCATACCTTTCTTCATCTGATCCATCTTTGATAGCCACATAAACTACTTCCTCTGTATCAGTTTCATTTGATTTATCATCATTGAATTCCTCATCAGCTATTAAGCATGTCTTTCTATCTCTTCTTCTGAAGTCTCAGTGTCCTCTATAATGATTGTCTTTCTGTCTATCATCTCGGTAATCTATCTTTTCAGTAGATTCTTTGTCAGGACAGTTAGAAGCCATATGTCCTATTTTATCACAATTGAAACATTCCAAAGGTAGTTTTCCTTTATACTTACCTTTGCCTCTCGATAACCTTCTGGCTAATAGTGCTTCAAACTCTTCCTTCTTTCTGATTTCCTCATATAGTTTGTGTACTTCTTCCATGTTCTTATGAAATCTTTCACTTGCTCCACTATGATCTCCTTCAGAGTACTTATACTTTCTTTCATTGTAATCATTAGATTCATCAAGATGAAAAGAACTAAATGCATCTTCAACTTTATTTACCAAAGATCCACTGTTATCAAAGTTACTTAACTCAAATGCATGTAGCTTACCAATAGTAGCATCTAAAGAAACTGGCATATTAGGTACAAACCTCAATTCATTGATTGTAGAGAATTGGATTGCATAAGCCAGTAGAAGGGTTCTTAACAACTTACTTGTTATATCCTTTTCTTCAATAGTTCCACCTTCTCCTATGATTTGATTGACAATCTCCTTTAGTCTTGTATTGTACTGAGTTATGTTCTCACCTTCATTCATCCTCGTAGATTCAAGTTGTCCTCTTAGACTATCTACTTTTTCTCTTGGAACATTTTCATCTCCTCCATATACTGATATGAGCTTATCCCACATAGCCTTTGCATCATTGTAGTCTTCTAGATCATTAAACTCTGATATACTCAATGCAGGTGTTATTTCAATCATTGCTTGGATATGTTCTTGCTTTGCCTTTATCTCTTCCATTGTCAATGGATAGGTGCTCGATGTGATGAAATCATTCTCCGGATAATATACAACATATTCTCTAACTCCTGATAGGTGCAGCTTCATCCTTTTCTACCATGTAGAGAATCTTGACTTGTTCAGCTTCGGTGCATATTTGGATCTTTGCCTCAAGTACCTTTAAACTTTTCTTTTGGAGTCCAAAGCTCTGATACTAATTGATAGTTCTGATACTTAACGTAAGTATAGATCCAATAGCCAACAAGATGAGAGGGGGGGCTGAATCATACAAACTTAATGTTCCATAAAAACATTAGATTCAACCTTGGTAACATATACTTCAATAATATAACCAAAAATGCTAAACATGAAAACTCAAAAGCATATAAACATCATAAACCTCATAACACCAGATTTAACGTGGAAACACAAATAGGGAAAAACCATTGTGGGATTTTGGACCCACTAAGAAATATACTCTTCTAGAGTATGCTCGGTTAAAAGCAAATCCTGTTAAAGATTACAAACACATTGCTAGATGTGACCCGGTTAAGGGATTTCACTCAAATCTATTAGGATCTTCACCTTATTAGAAGTGAACTTGTTAAAGGATTTCAAACACTCAATCAGAATATCACCTTGCTAGAGGGTTTTACAAATAAGACTGTTAAGTCCACTTAGTTAAGAGATTTTCTGTCACTTCAAAAAATAACAATAATAAAAATCTATCTGCAACTTCACATCTAAAATGCTAAAGCAGATTCTTATTTGCTCAATACAATCTAGACATAGAACTAATCTTGTCCATCTGCTGGGCTTCTATACTTTGTTATTCAGATAGGTCTTCAAGCTTCTGTGCTCAATAATCACTATGTAGCATCCCTGTGCATACATTTGCCTGCATACATTGTTTATCAATAGTTCCCTATTTATAAACAATTCGCCAATCGCTTAATCTCCGTGATCACATTTCCCATGATCAATCATAGCCATCAGATCTTCAAACTTTGATCAGGTTCAATGTATCCTTCGATCTGAAAATGTTTTACCCTACCTTGGAACTTGCATACATTTCTTGGAACTTGTGCTAGGGTATTGCGGTTCAATCTGAGCTGTAGATCTTCATTCCAATTTTCTTTTGCCATAGATTCATTAACAAACTTCATGCATGACATACCAATCATTTAATCAGTTCCAGCTCATCAGCTTCCTTTATTACATAACACATGTAACCATTTAATGTATTTTGTTATAGCTCGGTTACAACTCAGTAACAACTCGATAAATACTAAACTTCACTCGGTAGACATTCTGCATTCATTAACTGATAGCGATAACCTTAGGGTTTACCGACTAGGTTCCTTAGTGTTTACTGACTAGGTTCTTTGCTCAATAACATAGTATAGTATTAACCTTACAATTTACAACATATGTATGATGTTTAAAAAAATGTAAACATCATGATCTCATCATTATCTGACTCAGTAATAGTTTCCCATTGAATACCTTATTCATCCCCTTTATTCATCATATTCTTTTTGTGTCTTTTACCGACATCTTTATACTCTTCAAATCATACTTCTCAAGATATGGCAACATCATACTGAATTAGAAAATCAATTTCTTGACATCAATGACAAAATAATAATATCAAGACAATAAACATCCTTAATTAGTTATATCCATAATCATCAACAACCTTCTCAATATCCTTATTGAAATGCCAACAATCTCCCATTGTCTGTTATAATGTCAAATGCCAACATCTGCTAGTACAAAATTTAAGTTGTTAGTGAACCTTTCACTATCTTTTAATGTTGCTTTCGTCCTTTGTATTATACCAGTGAGTATGTGCATTTTCTCTTCCGGTGTCTTCAATCCAAGAACAAGTGCCTCTTTTCTCAAAGAGATGAGGATGTCAAGTTTCTGACCAAGTCTACATTTCAGTTCCTTAGTCTTGAACTTTATTCTTTCCTTTTCCTTTTCCAACTTCTCAAGTTTTTCCTCAAATCCGCCTATTTCCTGCTCTAATTCATGACCCAGTCTCTTCTAAGTAGATCAGTGTCAGTGGTTGAGCATTTTGTTGTTACTCGAGTGATGAGGCAGTATGGTAGACCTCAGGGGATCTCACAGGAGTTTACTGCATACGCGCGTTATGTAGATGAGGAGAGGCAGGGATAGGGACCAAGGATATCATACGTCTTGGGCATGCAAGAGTTGACTGGGTTACAGTGCCTCAGATGGGATTATTTAGATGATATTGCAAATACGGGGGTATTACCCCAGTACAAGGATTGGTTTCAGTAGCATCCATTCCCAAGATTTATGGATCTGGCTGAGCAAGCACCTCGCATAGAGGAGGTAGAGGATGATGCCCCCATGCAGGCACATGAGCAGGGGTAGAGGTAGGGATAGAGAGTTGAGGCTCTAAGATGGGCAGGTGGTGATCCTATTGCTAGTAGCAGTAGGGTACCAGTTGGTGGCAGGCAACAATAGAGAGGAGAGGGTGGATCCCTAGGGACTATTGGGGTGAGACTTAGTGGAGCGAGGGTGCCAGAGGGTGGTGGAGAGGAGGAGGGAGCAGCTCTGAGACATGTTAGACAGAGGGGGGAGGAATAGGGGGATCTAGAGGGGGTGATGGAGGTGGAGAGCCTATGAGAGACCAGGGGCTGATGTAGCATGGTCGATGAGAGCATGCCTAGCGGGTTTGTAGTCACAATTGATAGTGGCACAAACATAGCTGGTAGAGTGAGACCAACAACTAGTGGACCTTAGAGTAGAGAGAGATCATCAATTAGTTGAGGTCAGAGCTAAGCGTGATCGTCAGCTAGTGGAGCTCAGGGCAGAGCACGATCATCAGGCCAGAGTGATGAGACACTCTTCAGCAAAAGGTTCTCCATTAGATGAGTCAAGCAACCTAGTATGTTGTGGCTTACAGCGTAGCAGTTGCAGTAGCGCAGTAGGTTGTACCATATTCTTAATATATGGCCGATTGGAGGGATCTTGGGCACCTAGGTAGGATCTGGGTCAGCAGGCTCCACCTCCTCCACCACCTAGGGATGAGGGAGAGGCAAAGAGCTAGATCTTCTTTTTGTAGCTGAGATTTTTTTGTAGCCCTTACAATACTTGCTCCGATGGGAGTTTGTATATGTCAGTTGACATTATTTGTACCCTGAGATATTGACTTCATTGTACTGGTTTTATGAGATGATTTTCTATATGCTTTATTCTATATGTATGCATATCTGTTCAGTATGGATGTATGTAATGAAAATGAATATGGATGTTTGTTTTTGTTTCTTTCATATGTAAATAAAATGAATGAAAATGAGTAATGAGTAGTGCAATTTTTTTAATTTTTCAATGTAATAAAATAAATTTAAATGAGTGATAATGAATGTATGAATCTATATAAAATTCTTATGTATGCAGCTAACATCTCAATACACAAGTACTCAATCGGAGAAGTGATGAAAATGAGACCACTTAGCTAAGAAATGATGAAGCTTCAAACTCTCATTTAGAAGATAAGAGATCATTGTTATCATGCCGAAATCACTCGAAATTCACAAAATGTAAAATGAAATGCAAAATGAGATGCAAAATGAAATGCAACCTAAACCTACTCACCAGATTCAGAATGCTTAATTGTCATCACTGAGTACTTTACAAACACAGTAAGCAGAATAGAGTTCATTTCTTTGTATATGCAATATTAACTATCTTGTCCGCAATGACCCTTTGTTCGTTCATAACCTTGGATAGATTATGCATGCATCCAAATTGCACATTAAATAAATTCCCTCAAACAGACAAAGAAATGACTCCAACCTCCCTGTAGCATACAAATAGGCGGAGTCGAGGTATGTGTGGTGATTTCACCTTGATGTGAAGGCATTTATCATAGACACCTAGCTGATTAGATGTTTCCAGACCGTCGGATTCATTCCTACAAGCAAAAAACAAAGAAAATTATTATGCTCCCAATCCTTCCTCCTCTTAGTCAAGATAGACTTCCTTGAGTTACTCAGAGGGAATAACAATTAAAAACCAATATAAAAGACAACACACAAAGAAAATTTCATTCATAGCTCAAACTATTTAGTGATTGTTTTTAGTAATGTTTTCTTGCTTGAGTACTCAGTGATAAAACTCTTTAGTAGTTGGGAGATAGGTGACTAACTTAGAGTGGATGACCAGGTACCATTGACTAAAAGATGACTTGGTTGATACTGCTTAGGATATGTAATTTTCTTAGTCGATTAGCCTAAGACTAGGACATTGATCAGTTTCAAGCCATGAGGGTTCCAACAAGCCAGGATGTCACAAAAGCGACTAAAATATCTACAAGCGAAATAAACGATGCATGAAAGTGGGACTGCCAACATTGCATTGATAGATGGAGCACTTGAGTATAAGAGGCACCTGTTTGGAAAAGTTTTAGGACTTTCTCTGATTTTTAGGATTTCTTCAGGACTTTTTATGATTTTTAGGATTTCTTCATGACTTTTTATTTTATTTTTAGGATTTCTTCAGAACTTTTTTTTTATTTTTAGGATTTCTTCAGGACTTTTTCTTATTTTTAGGATTTCTTCAGGACTTTTTATGATTTTTAGGATTTCTTCAGGACTTTTTATGATTTTTAGGATTTTGTTCATGACTTTTTATGATTTTTATGAGTTATTAATGTTTTCCCCTAGTGTCTAGCAAGGCAAAATGGATTTTGAGTACATGAATGGGTAAGCAAATGATGGTGGATGTTTTCAAGAACTATCTCACAATGTTAATCCAACACAGGGACCAAATATAGCAATATATAGCAAGGATTTTAGTGATGTAAAGAAAGGATTTTAGCAATGTAAAGCAAGGATATAGTGTAACGAAGCCATATGGTCCAAAGAAGTGGCCATGTCAAGAGGTTTGTGGAAAGCATGTTTTTGCATTTTGTCCATAGTCTTAATCAAGATCAAGGAATAGATCTGGATAGGGGACAAATAGGATAATCAAGATCAAAGGTGGTAATGAAGGATGTAAGAAAGCAATGGATAGGAGCTAAAGGGTCTGGATCAATTGTAATAGATAGGACACATGAAGCCTACAAAGATCCTTAACCTTGTCAAGATCAAAGGTGGAAAAGGCATATGAATGCAGATAGAGCAAATGAGCGATAATGGAGGATGAAAGATAATGGAGGAAGAAGGATAATAGATGGATGTGCATGGATGGAACTTGCCCTAGTGTAAAGTAAAAAAGGATAATGGATTATGCATGATGCCTATTTGTCAGGTTTTCATCATGGTACTTTCCCAAGGCTCCACAAGAAGTGGTTTTCACACAAGAACAAATTTATTTCTCTTTACTTTTTTTCTGATTTTTTTTTTTCACTTTTTCATCATTTTTTTTCTTTTGGAAGATAATGGAGGCATGATAGGGGATGGAAGAACCCCAACGTCTTGCTACTTTGGATGGTACCCTTAGAATATGAGTTGCAGTAGACCATGGCTATGAAGGTATTCTCAAAGATGTTGGCAAGATAAAGAAATGAAACTAAGGCAAGGACTTATGCAAAGGATTGGATAAGAGGGATGGAAGGGTGGAAAAGAGGTGTTGGATAATAGATGGGATGTTGGAAAAATTGTGTATGGCTAGATGGAAATGTTGGAAAGATCAACATTGGCACATGCCTTGAGGGATGGTGGACATATGGAGGAGAAGTGAATCTTAGATTTTGATATTTGGATGGAGGAAAGGTTACAAATTTTGGGGAATAAGAACCCAAAATGGATGAAGGAGGTGATGGAGGAATAGACTCAGAAGGTTTGGATGGAGGAACAACAATTTTGGATGCCATTTTTTATTTTTCTTTAGACTGTTGTGCTTCAAGCAGCCGCTTAGGTATCTACATGGTTTTTTATTTTTCATGCTTTTGTAGTTCCTTAGAGCGCATTACTTGTACAAGTTCCTTAGGAACCCATATAAATTTTGACTTTTCTTCTTTCTTTGTGGGCCTTTGTGAAATTTTGTATTTTTCTTTTTCTTTTTGGATCATATTTTTCTTTGTTTTGACATGTCAATTAGATGGGACATGTTGATCCTTTGAATAGATGTGGATTAGATGACTTATGGATTTTATGCTTGGCATCCAAATTTCTTGGAGGGAGATGTGTGGATAGATAGGAATGATATGGAGTTCTTTTAGATGGATGGAAGGTACTCGAAGATGTGTCCCTTTGTTGATCTTTCACAAGGGATGGAGGAATATAGGGTCCTAAAATGGATGGAAGAGATGAAGGGGAAGGCGTGTACTTGGATTTTGATTTAGTAGCGATACAACCATCTTTAGGAATGTCATTGAGGCCATCACCCTTCATATTGTCTTTAAAATGGAGGGGTTATTTCTTGTGAAGGTCTACCCCTTTGCGTTTATAAATATTTTGATTTGTAGGATCATGAGAATGATTTTTAGGCATGACGGATCCTTAAGGTTGTTGGTATTTTGGATATGTTGATATGGTTTTGTCATTGATGTCAACACCTATCATCACTTGTCAACACTTATCAACACTTGGAGATTTTGGTTATGTTCACCGATAAGTCAGAGACTTATGCACAGTCACCTGTATTTGGTTCATTGATAGATTATATTGTTCACTGACACTTGGAATGACTTGGAGACTACTTGGTTATGTCGAAGACATTATTAGATCACTTGGTTTTGGAAATTTGGTTATTTGTTTATTTGGGTTTGCATATTTTCTATTAATGGCAAATAGGTCTAGGATATGCACCAGCAGACATATCTATTCCAGGTCAGCATGACACATTATGGAGATGATTTATTATTATTGTAAATGCATTTGAGCCAACATCTTGCATCGGATATTGATTTATTTGTAACTGATTATATTGTAATATCTTTTAGTGAGCCAACCTATTCAATTGGTCTTAGGTTATGGTATAAATGTAAGATCTCATTTATGAGATTGATATGCAATTGGGAAAAAGAATTATAATAAGGTATATGCAAAAATAAGTAGAGCTATACACGTAGACATCATTTGAAGGTTGAAGGAAGGTTTTGTGAAGGCAATCAGAACTAAACCAGTACTGAATCCAACATATGAAGATGCTATTTTATGCAATACATTATCATTGGATTTAACCATCCAATTGTAGTCAATGTGACTCTCATTTTGTGATTGAGCAGTGAGCTCTAGGCAACTGGCCTTTCTGTATGTGCAGAATCCATATTGTACACACATACTATCTGCAGTAGTATCATTTGATTATGGGTAAGGCTTCCCACCATAGTTTTCCCCTTACAGGTTTTCCACGTACAAATATTTGTGTTATGTGTTGTGGATGTTGTTGTCTTTTTATTTCATGCATTAATATTTATCGGTACTAAAATTAACTGATAAAACAATCTACCAGTATTAAGCATTAAGTTTTGGTTAAGTTAATTTTGGTTGAATTTATTGGACAACTGATTCACTCCCCCCTCTTAGTTGTCTCTGGGACCTAACAATTGGTATCAAAGCATAGTCCTATTTTTGTATAAGTTTAACAACTTGAGGAGATCCAATATCTTCTAACTATTTTAGGAAGGATAGTTTGAAACTTGATGGAACTAACTATAGCATATGGAAGATCGGGATGGAGACATTTTTGAATTGCATTGGAAAGGACATATGGGATGTTAAAAAGAATGGCTATACTTCTCCTACTCAAGGTCAACCTATTCCACCTAACTTGGCTAAAGATGAGGAAAATGATTGCAAAGCAAGAGAAGCACTTTTGAGGATATTATTAGATCAGCAAGTCATGGGATTGTTAGACAGATCTATTGCTAAAGCTATTTGGGACAAACTAGAAACATTGAATGAAGGAGATTCCACAGTCAAAATTACAAAAATTGAATTCTTCCAGGTCAGGTATGAAAGTCTGAAAATGGAAGAAGAAGAAGAAGAAAGAATCTCTTCTTTTATGGAAAGAGTAAATGGAATTATTTTGGGTATACAATGTTGTAGAGTAACCTTAAGTGAAGATGAGATTGTTTCTAAAGTTATAAGAGCTTTGCCACTGGCATATAAAATGAAAGTTACTTCTATAAATGAATTGAGAACAATGCCTAATGCATCAGTATCTAAAGACACTTTGGTTGGAAAACTTTCAACTTTTGAGCTTGAGGAATTTGGTCTTGTTACTACTATTAAGATAGATCTAGCTTTCAAGGCATCATCATCATCATCTGATAAATCTGATTGGAAAATCTTCTATGCAAGAGAACTTGAAGAAAGCAAGACAAAAAATGAAGAACTTGAAGAACTTGAAGCACTATTTGCAAGGAAAATGCCTAGAGGTCCAATTGGAAGTAAGTATGAAGGTAAAGCACCCTTTAAATGTTTTAATTGTAATAAGATTGGTCATGTGGCTTCTAGATGTCCCGATAGACATGCAAGATTAAGAGAAGAAGCTAAAAGAACATATATGCCTAACCCTGACTATCAAAAATACAAGTTTAAGAAGAATAGAGACAAATCTCTTTATTATGATGATGAAGGAGTAACTGATGACTCTAATGAGGATCCAACAGACAATGGATGGGCTTTTGTTGCTATAATAGAAGACCAACCGACACCTACTGTTCAATCGGTAGGGCAGGTCCTGACAGTTAAAGTTGAAGATAAGGATAAATGGATTATTGATTCAGGATGTTCACATCATATGACTGGTGATAAGAGTAAATTCTTAATCTTTAAAGAATACAATGGAGGTCTAATAAGATTTGGAGATGATAAAGCTTGTTTGATCAAAGGAAAGGGCACTATATCTTTTGATGGTAAGCACAATATTGATAATGTTCACTATGCTGAAGGTTTGAAGCATAATCTTTTGAGTGTTGGTCAATTAGTTGAGAAAGGATTTCAGTTGCAATTCAAGAATGGTAAATCCAAAATCTTAAATAGAACTGGTTTGGAAATTACAACTGGTAATGAGACTAGAGGTGATATCTTTCATTTGAACAACAATGAGAAAGCATGTTTGATTGCACATATTGATGAAAGTTGGTTATGGCATAAGAGACTTTGTCATGTAAATTTTGATTGCATTGTGAAAATCAGTACTACTAAGGCAGTAAGAGATTTACCTAAGATTGTTAAACCTCACAATCCGGTATGTAAGGAATGTCAATTTGGAAAGCAAGTTAGAGAAACTTTCAAGAGTATTCTAGAGAAATCTAACAATGTTCTTGATTTAATTCATACTAATTTATGTGGTCGAACAAGAACTAGAAGTATACAAGGAGATAGGTATTTTATAATAATAATTGATGACTATTCTAGAATGTGTTGGGTTACTTTTCTCAAGGAGAAATCTGAAGCATTTGAAAAATTCAAACTATTCAAGGTGATGGTAGAAAATGAAACCGACAAGAAAATCAAATGTTTGAGATTAGATCAAGGAGGTGAATTCACATCTAAGGAATTTAATATATTATGTGAAGTGAATGGGATCAGAAGATAGTTATCATCACCCCAGACACCCCAGCAGAATGGAGTCATGGAAAGGAAAAACAAAACTATCTTGGATGTAGCCAAAAGTATTATATCAGAAGCAAATCTACCTCATATATACTAGAGAGAAGTAGTCAATATAGATGTTTATACATTCAACAAAGTTCACATAAGAGGTGAAACCGGTAAGACCTCACATGAACTATGGTTTGGTAATACTCCTCTTAAATATTTCAAAATATTTGGAAGTAAATGCTATATTAAAAGAGATGAGTATATTAGAAAATTTGATCCTAGAAGTGATGAAGGAATATTTCTTGGTTATTCATCTAAGAGTAAGGCATATAGATGTTTTAACAAGAGATTGCAAAAAATTGTTGAGAGTGCAAAAGTGAAGATTGATGAATAGTTTAGAGGAAATTCAAGGTACACAGACTCTGAACTGGCAATAGAGATAATCACAAATGAACCTACCGTGAATACACCAGTATAGAATGGTGATCCATTTACACCAGCATCATCTTGAGATTCAACAGTCACTGAAGAACAACAGTAAGAAAAAACACCCTAGTATGTAAGACTAGATCATTATGAAGATCAGATAATTGGAAACAAATTTGAAGGAGTCATGACTAGAGGAAGATTGGCAAATGAAGAGGTATGTCTCATTTCTGAAATTGAACCTACATCAATTAATGAGGCATGTGAAGATAAATATTAGATTAAAGCTATGGAAGATGAATTGGAACAAATTGAAAGAAATAACACTTGGTCATTAGTTCCTTGACCTAAAGACAAAAATATAATACGAACGAAATGGGTTTTCAGAAATAAACTTAATGAAGATGGTAAGGTAATTAGAAACAAAGAAAGATTAGTGTGTAAGGGATATTCACAGAAAGAAGGAATTGATTACAATGAAACCTTTGAACCAGTAGCTAGAATTGAGGCAAACATACTTTTATTGGCTTTTGCAGCACACAAGAACTATAAAGTATATCAAATGGATGTTAAATGTGCATTTCTAAATGGAGATCTTGAAGAAGAAGTTTATATTGAACAACCTGATAGATTTTCTTTGACAGATAACAAATACATGGTTTGCAGGTTAAGGAAAGCTTTATATGGATTGAAACAAGCTCCTAGAGCTTGGTATGCTAGATTGGACAAATATCTTTTGAAGCTTGGATACACTAAAGGTAATGTTGACATCAATCTATACTACAAAGTGACTAATGATGACATCTTGGTTATTGAAGTTTTTGTTGATGATATAATCTTTGGAGGAGAAGATGGATTGTGTAAAGACTTTTCTAACAAAATGCAACAAGAACTTGAAATGTCTATGATTGGAGAGATAAAATTATTTTTAGGATTATAGATTTCGCAGACTGATAAAGGTATATTCCTATGTCAATCTAAGTACTTGAAGGAATTACTAAAGAAATTTGGCATGGAAAACTGTAAACTGGTAAGCACACCTATGACTACAATTGATAAATTATCTTTGAAGGATGAATCAACACCTGTTAATCTGACTAGATACAAGTCTATGATAGGAGGTTTAATATATTTGACACAAACAAGACCTGATATTATGAATGCAGTATGTATTGTTTCAAGATTTTAGAGTAATCCTAAACAAGATCATGAATCAGCAGTAAAAAGGATTTTTTCGGTACCTACAAAGCACTACAAATCCTAGTTTATGGTATCCTAGAGATGAAAATTTTGACTTATGTGCATACATAGATGCTAATTGGCTAGGAGATGTGGATGAAAAAAAAAGAACCACCGGTGGAGTTTTTTTTCTTGGTAGCAGACTAATTTCATGGTTGAGAAAAAAACAAAGTTGTACAAGCGTATCAATAGCAAAATCAGAATATGTTGCAGCAACAACTAACTGTACATGGGTACTACGGATCAAACAAATGTTGAAGGACATAAAGGTAAAATGCAAGGAACCTATAACTATTTACTATGATAATATGGTAGCAATTGATATATCAAAGAACCCGGTATTTCACTCTAAAACTAAACATGTTTCTATCAAATTCAATTTTCTAAAGGAGAATGTTGAAGCAAAAGAAGTGAAATTGGTTTATGTGAATACTATAGAGCAGATTGCAGATATTTTTTCAAAGCCTTTGCCTAAGGAGACTTTTCAATATCTCATAGAGCCACTTGGAGCCCTACCCCTACCAGTAGAGACTTAGATAGTTGATGTTTCTCATCAACTGACAAAATTAACTGAGAAATCTTTTATTCTAGCTTTGATGAGGAGAGATACTTCTTAAGGGAATAGTTGGTATTTTGTATAATGCTTTGGAATTTGATGTCAAAGGGGGAGAGATTGATATGGAAAAACACATTATCCCTTGGGGAAGAGATTGTTGCTTTGGGGAGAGATTTTTGGAGAGATTGATTACTCTCTGTACCTATATTTTCATTTCTGGTTAATGATCTCTTTGGGAGATTGTTGGTTTTTCATTTTTGGCATTTCTATTTTGGCACTTTGATGGTTTTTCCATCTTGTGTTGCCATCAATGCCAAATGGGGAGATTGTTGGTATTTTGGATATGTTGCTATGGTTTTTTCATTGATTTCAACACCTATAATCACTTGTCAACACTTATCAGCACTTGGAGATTTTGGTTAAGTTCGTCGACAAGTCAGAGACTTATGCACAGTCACCTGTATTTGGTTCACTGACAGATTATATTGTTCACTGATAGTTGGAATGACTTGGAGACTACTTGGTTATGTCGAAGACATTATTAGATCACTTGGTTTTGGCAATTTGGTTATTTGTTTATTCAGGTTTGTATATTTACTATTACCGGCAAATAGGTCCAGGATATGCACCAGTAGGCATATCTATTCCAGGTCAGCATGACACGTTATGGAGATGATTTATTATTATTGTAAATGCATTTGAGCTGACATCTTGCATCGGATATTGATTATTTGTAATTAATTTTATTGTAATATCTTTTAGTGAGCCGACCTATTCAATTGGTCTTAGGTTATGGTATGAATGTAAGATCTCATTTGTGAGATTGATATGCGATTGAGAAAAAGAATTGTAAGAAGGTATATGTGAAAATAAGTAGAGCTATACATGCAGACATAATTTGAATGTTGAAGGAAGGTTTTGTGAAGGCAATCAGAACTAAATCGGTACTGAATCCAGCATATGAAGATGCTATTTTATGCAGTACATTATCATTGGATTTAACCATCCAATTGTAGTCAGTGTGACTCTGATTTTGTGATTGAGCAGTGAGCTCTAGGCAGTTAGCCTTTCTACATGTGCAAAATCCATATTGTACACACATACTATTTGCAGTAGTATCATTTGATTGTGGGTAAGGCTTCCCATCATGTTTTTTCCCCTTACAAGGTTTCCACATACAAATATTTGTTTTATGTGTTGTAGATGTTGTTGTCTTTTTGTCTCATGCATTAATCTTTATCGGTACTGTAATTAACTGATAAAACTGTCTACCAGCATAAAGTTTGGTTTATCGGTATTAAGCAATTAGTTCTGGTTAAGTTAATTTTTGTTGAATTTATTGGACAACTGATTCACCCCTCCCTCTCAGTTGCCTCTGGGACTTAACGGAGGTGAGAATGGAGGATTATGACAAGAAGATGAAGGGATAATTTGATCTTGACATGGAAGAGGACCATTGGATAGGGTGTTTGACTCTTCATTTTGAATAGGATTGTTTGAAAAGGTGGAAGAGGCATCATGATCTTGCTTAGGAAGTGGATTAGGAATGGGATTTGGAAGGATGGTTTGTTCTTTAGATGGAAGGATGTCATCTTGGAAGAAATGGAAAGGTATAAAGGGATCATCATGGGATTCTAGTGAAATAGGATCTTTTTCAATCATTAGATGGGATTGGGGAGTTTTGGTGTCTTGATCTTGATTTATGATAGGACTTGTTTCTTCATTTCTTAGATTATCCTCTTGACATGGAGTCACTTATAAGGAAGGGATAATATTGTTGATATGCATGGAGGATTCTTGGAAGGTGTTCATGTTTTGGCATGTTGGGGAAGCATTTTGATTGGGACTCTTTGGAGTGGGTACATTTGGAATCGGAGTGCATGATGGCATAGGATCTAGGATTTTTAAATCTTTAGGGGAACTTGTAACAATATTGGCATTAACTTGGATTTCCAGAGGAGATAGCCCTTGAAGGTAAACATGAGAATTTTTATTGTTTGAAGGAGATGAAGACATCATGGAAGGGATGGAGGCCACATAGGGAGCCTTGCTAGACATAGTTTCATGATTTTGAGAAGTAGTTCCTTCTTTTTCTTTAGGTGAGTCATTAGGATCTTTAATTTTAATGACACCATTATCAATGAGATATTGAATCTTATGTTTTAATTCCATGCATTTTGAAGTCTTATGTTCATTTTGTCTATGATATGCACAATACTTACTCACAAATTCACATCCCCATGTGGTCTTGTTAGGCAATATGATAAGATTATGCTCAAGAAGCTCTTTCAAAGTCGACTCAATAGATTGCCCCAAAGGTGTAAACTGTCTATCTTGAGGATATTTGGAGGAAATGTCTTTATGTCTAGGTGAAGGTGTCTTGTGAGCTTGTTTGAGATTTGGCTTTAGATTGTTAATTACTTGTTGGTTTTGGATTGTCAAATCATATAATCATTTTAGCATACCTTGAAGTTTCTCACTCTTGATATCATGCATTTTTTTCTCAAATGGAGTCATTGATTTATTTTGTTTGATTTTCATGTCATATATTTCTTTCTTGATATCTTGAGTCATTTGAGCCAAGGTAGCCATGGGAATTGGAGCTAAGGTAGCCATTTATAGTTGATAGCAAGAGGTGTTACAGATCTCAAGGTGAGATCAAAGCTAGTTGTTTGTTGAGGCTAGAGGTTGATGTTCAAACTTATGTAGGTGAGATACACTGACTTTGATTTTGAGTCGAGGCTAAGTAGCCTAAATGATACTCGAGAATGAAGTTTGGACAACAGATTGGTTGATTGGATTAGGTTGATTGAGCTAGCTAAGAGGTAACTGAAAAAATCATGCAACGTAATTGCAGGGGTAGACTATCAAGATTGTTTATGCTCACAATTACGATGTCCATTTTTATGCTTGTTGTAGACTAATTTGAGTAGGTTTGACTATTTTGATTGACAAGAATAGGAATTCGTACGACAGAGTTTGCAGACCCAGATGGTAGTTTAGCTATTTATAGACGCTAAAGACAGTATTTTGTACGAGTGGCTGCCTGATTTCATATGACAATTGGGTAGACTCCAGACGATAATATGTTGAATGCTATGTATTTTCGTACGAAAAAGTTTAAAAGGACAGATGACTATTTCTGAGACTCATATGATAGAGTTTGTAAAGCTAGACAGCAAACTATGAGGATTAATGAAAGCTCATACGATAGTAGGTATGTAACAAGATGATATTTCAGCAGGATCATATAATAGTGTAATAGCTTCAGGATGATGACAATAATATTTCGTATGAGTTGCTGCTTAGTACCATATGACAAATGGGTAACTCTGAAATGACAAATTGATCAATGCAATAATTTATCGCACGACACAGAATTCAGGCTCAAATGACAGTTCCCTAAACAAGATGACAGATAATCAGGTATTGTACGACACAAAATGCAGGCCCAAATGACAAACTGTTAGGATTGAGGGAATCTTGTATGAAAGTAGGTATGTAACAAAATGATATTTCAGCAAGCTCATTCGATAGTTTACTGGATAGAGACTAGATTCTGACAGACAAAGTTTTCAATGATTGACGAGAGCTAGGTTTTTACAAGGGCTAAGTTTTCGATGATTGGCGAGGACCAGTTTTGGCCTAGAACATAGTTTTGATTACTGAGCTGTTGATTTTTTTGATTTGTTCTCTCCAGTTTTAGTATTTTAGTTTTAGTTTCAGGGATGAAAAACACAGAAAACACACAAGATGTTCAATAATTCCAAGCACAGCATGCTAACCCTATGGAAGTTGGTTGAGAGAAGAAAATCTTTGTTTGCTGACTTAGGTACACACCTAATAGCTAATCAGAATATGATCGCTGGGTCTCATGCAATAGATTCTCAACACCATATTAACCGACTCCAAATGCTAATGGGGGCGCGATATGGAAAGTGTCTTGGGAGAGTTACTATGTTTCTTGTACAAAGATTATACCCCTTTTAGAGGTGAACCAGGTAGCTTCTAATTTGAATTGGAACTAGTAAGGGGTCTGCTTGGCATGTCGAAGTATAAACTCAATTAAGAGGTCTCCCAGCCTTGAAAACCAAGGTTTAATATACCCAAAGTTACAGAGGAGAGCCATTCTTGAGCACTGTCGTTGACTTGATTTTCATCAAATCATGTTTATTTTATAGTGGGTTGGAGTACTTGGTGTTTAGCCATTCCCACTTGGGTTGTTCCCCTCTCATCAACCGTAATGGCTATAGAGTTATTAGCTCCTCGGGAAGGCAAGCCCGGTAAAGATATACAAATCTCAAACTTAAAGAAAATGCCTCAAGGGTCTGGATTTCTGATTGTCTAAATAGACAAGAGAATACTCTCCTACTCCTTAGAATTTTCTTAAAAGTGAAATACAAATTTGTTCTTTAACCAGATAGAAATTTAGGTGCCTAAAAATGAATTTAAAGAATGATGTTTGGTAGATTTTCTTTAGACAACCTGCAAAAACAATGCATCAGTAGTCATGTTGTTTTTATTCTTTGATAGGCATATGTGTGATTGATAAATCCTTTGACAAGAGTTCTGCAAGAATATGGCTAGGCCATGACAATCTCAGGCAGACAGAAGACAATTTAGGGTTAGCGTCAGTATCATCAAAATTTAATTCAAGAAACCCTGAAAAGTAATTTGTTTTCCAAAAAAAATCCTAATCTAACTCCTCCAACCTACAAGAAGAAAAAGTTAGTGAAATATCAAATCTCTTGGTAGGCTTAAACAAGCCTAATTTCAAATCGTGGTTACAAATTTTTCACTCCTAATGCTGAAATGCCTTGAAATTTGACTAAGTCTGAAATTTGGAAGATCCTCCAAAAACTAGATTTTGCATTATAACTCCTGGAGGTTCGAAACCCCTCTCAAAAATCCTGACAATATATATGGAATATAACTTAAAGTATAAGAAAGAGAAAAGAGAAGAGGAAATGTCAAGCAAACTCCTAAAAAAAAACTCTTTGTTTTTCATACGACAGAACAGTAACTCGTACGAGTATTCTCACCGACTATATGAGAATTCTCATAGAACTGAACGAGTAAACACATAAGAAAATGACAAAGTAGTTACTCATATGACTATTCCCACAGAGTCGAATGACAAAATACAAAATCAGATATTCAGAGCAAAAATTCGTACGAGCCCCTTTTCTAATTCATACGATAAAACAAAGACCTTGATAGAATGTCGTACAATGCAGTAATAATACTCATACGATATTTAGTAGCGACTATACAAACGAGACTTGTCAGATAAAAAAAAAGTGATTTTGAGGCCGAAGTATTGAATTTTGTGCCCCATGGTGGGCGCCAAAAATGTGTGTGAAAAGTGGGCCTGTATCTGTATCTGGAATACACAACACTTCAATTAAGTCATTAGATACATGGTTAGTAAATAAATAATTGATAAATAATAAACCATTACAAAGAGACCCATTTCCTTCTAATAGATGCGAGTTTAGATTGCTCTCAGATTGCTAAGCTATCCAGTGACTAGACAACGCCTAAATGAAGGATTTTTAAATCTATATGAGCATGAATATGATCTAAATGGATGCAAGATGTAAACTAGATATGCAATATTAATCTAGCATGATTTAAGCAATATATGAATATTTAAATTGAATGATTTAAACAATATGAAATAACTAATATGCAATATCTCAATGTAGGTTTTCAATGAACCTAGAGTAAAAACAACATAATAACAATATATTCTCTAGGATCTTTGAATGAGAGATGAGAGCCTGAATTTATAGAAAATTTAGAAAGAAACCAACGACTTAGATCAAATGATGATGAGCGGTCAAGATTTTCCAAGAAGAGGCACAATCCAAGTGAATTGATGTGATTGGATGCGTTTTCTCAGTTTTAAAGGAAATTGAACTAAAATTGAGATAAAATCAAGAAAAAACTAATTTATTCTCTATTTCATTCAATTTTAATATTTAATTGTTTTAATTGCTTTCTTTAAGATTATTTATCAATTTTTAATTTGTTTTTCAAGATTATCTCCAATTGATTTCTTTTCTCAAATTTTAATTCTTTTTTGTCAATTAATTCTTTTTTTTGATGATTTAATGGAAAATTGATTTATTTAATTAAATATGCTAGGATATTCAATAAAATAAATAGGATAATTGTTTAAAAATGATTTACTTGGAATGATCAATTAATTAAGTAAATATTTAATTAATATTGGTCGATTAATTTTCCATGTGACATTGATGATTTTAGAAATTAATTGTGTGCTCAAGATTTATTTAAATGCCTTTGGTTAGGACCTTGCTGACGAAATCAAAATTAGGGGCTCATGGTTTAGTTGACTATTTTTAGGGTATTATAGGAGATTGTTGGTATTGTGTTGTTATTGATGTCAACCGATATAGCATAACTGGTGTGGGAGATTGAAGTGTATTGGTGACATTGATGTCAGCCAAGTATTGCAAGTCACCAGTACACAATTCAGTGTTGGCATGTGTTGTAGACATGCACTAGAGAGTGGTATGGTATGATGACTGGTAAAGTAATGTGTTGGCATTGGGTAAGCATGTGAAGACATGATGTGCTACCGAGGTAGAGAAGAAAGTGTTAAGATGGTGAGTTTTCCTTCTTGGCAAACCGGTTGAGAAGAGAACCACTCAAATGAAAAATGAGGCTCTGCAGTTGCCCACATGGAGTTATCGGTATGTAGATGGAAAGTGGTGTTTCCATAGATGCATAATAGATGGACAGAGTTGGCATGAAGATATCATGCACACTACTGGTATGAAAGTAAAAACATGCAAATTTATAAAAAAGGAGGATACCAACATACATCCAAGTGGATAGATAGACAAAGATAAAGTGCTCTCAGTCTGATGAAGATACACATGATGTGTCATCCAATATTGTTGCTGAAGACTAGCATGATTGATGACCGTGCTGACAAGATCCACCAACACAAGGAAGGAGAAGACAAGAAGGTTAATGAATAGGCAAAGAGGCACTAGTAGTATGAAGCATACACCAGTTGTGTGATATTGGTTGGTGACCATGTTCATTTGACATAGTGAGCTAAGGTGGATGTCAAAAAAGGTGCTAAGAGAAGACATACCAGCAAGGTTACTAGAGAATCAGTAGGGTTAGATGTCTGGTACGAGTGCACTAGTTGAGTTTTTTGTCATTTATCCTGTCTGAACCAACATAGAGGTCTAAGTTGAGATGGATACCAATAGGGGTGTTGAAGTGGCAAGCTTGCAGAGGTCGGTGAAGTGTCGTGACGGTGAGGTTTTACCAGAGTTGGTTGACATTTAATGTTGATTATGACTATTGTGGGTTGAGTTGTAGAGGGGTTGCATCTCGAGGCAGGATGTATCTGATCAGATCCATGAAGTGCACTGATTGATGCAGGATGTCTAGATACAGATCGAAGTAGGTGAAGAAAATCCTCAAACCATTTATGATGATTGACCAAAAAATGAGTTGATAGATTGAATGTAGATTGCTAAAGATGGAAGGTGTGCACTGAAAGGCATGATGTTGGGAGTGATGTACAGGAAATCATCTTTGAGACATGATTTGAGGAGATTTGATTGGATATGGTATGGCTCATTGGTCAAAGAAGAAACTCTAATCACGACAGTGTTTGAATTTGTGTTTTAGAGGGAACACCTTGATATATGTATGCAAACCAAAGACTAAGAGATGATGATGTTGAATGTCAAATATTGAAGAGTGGAGTGTGTAAGAGCAACAGAGAGCCAACCATTTAGTGACTTCATCGAAGATTATAAAAACTATGTGTTTGAGATGCAACCAATCAGAGGGTTTAGTAGATGCTTAACCGACAAGATCAAAGCAACTGGTAAGCAGAAAAGAGGCTAAGTGCAGGGGAGAACCAATGGTGATCAAGTCTGCCAGAAGGTAGCTCAAAGTGAAGAAACAGTGTGTGAGAGTGGCAAAGAATATTTGATAGGCATAGAACAGAGAAGGGATTAACCGGTAAGTTGAGTAACTACTAGTCAAGTGCAAATTTTATTAAATAAACAACCGATAGAGGCTCAGTCGGCAATAGAGCAGCAAAGACAGAAGGAGGCAACAATGAATGAGATAGAGTGTGATCTGGTAGAGAGGAGACTGAGTGGAAGATAGAACACACTATCGGTAAAGTTGTTAAGAAGGGAAATCAACAAAGAACTGAATCATTAGTGGTTATAGAACTCATTTATAACTGGGATATTACTTTTGTTATGATATATTGTATTGTGATCACTGAGTTGGTGCTCAGTGCAGGGGTTGTAGCTCCTTTGGGTTGGTGCCCATAAATAGTAGGGGTTAGTGCTCCTTTGGGTTGGTGCCCATTAACTATCAGGGGTTGGCGCTCCTTGGGTTGGTGCCCTAAAATTTTAATATATTGATTTTACTATGAGGTTGGATTGGAGCAGTAGACTCCAGTAACATTTCCCACCAAGGTTTTTCCCATCTTGGGTTTTCCTCGTATATACTGGTGTTATGGGATGTCCCATTGTGTATGCTTGCATTGGAATATCTCAATTTATCTTACCAGTAGACCCACTAGGTATTAGGATGATAACCGGTATTCACACATAGGGTAGATAAAGCGAAAAGTTTGTAAACCACTAATTCACCCCCCTCTTAGTGGAAAATTGTGTCTAACAATCCAATCAAAATGCAACTGTCTATATATTTCTAGATGAATAGGTCTTCTTTGGAAGTGCCCAACAACAACTTGTTCTGCAATATTTGTTGTGGTATTAGTCACAATAGTATTTGTTCTAGTGCTAACCCCAACAGTAGTATTAAAATATTTAGAAAGTTGGGGCTGACTAATGCTTTGAGTAACCGGTTGACTTCCCTATCCAATAATTGCAACTCTAGTATTATGGGTATTCTGAAAATTCTGGGTAGGATTATTTGTATTGACATTTGGTGTTGTTGTAGAAACCACACTAGAAATAGACCGAATTTTAGATGTATCGGCAACAAATGAAACACTATTAAATGTTGAGAACTTAAGGAAATCAATCTTTCTCTTCATTTCTGCACTTGAAGCTTCCATCTCAATTCTCTTCAACTCTTTTGCAAGAGTTTCATTTTCTATTCTAGCTCTTTCTAGCTCAATGTCAACTTGGGATAATTCTTGACTCAGATCTAGGATAGTTAAAGATATTTTATCATCTATCTTAATACCAGATACTTTTTGTTTTCCTTTATCCAGATCTAATTTAGGAATCTGAGCACTTAGCTGAGTAGAATCTACTAACCTTTGGTTGTCTACATTACTCTTAGCCTTGTTAGAATCAATGACAGTCCTAAAGACACTAAGAGGGGGGGTGAATCAGTGTCTTACCGGTTAGTAGAATATTTAAACTTATTCAGAACTTTGTATCGAAAAATAGTGTACTGGTAAATAAGAATTAATGGAGCAAGTAAGAATAACAGAGACAACATAGAGAACACACCATAACATGAGATATTTAAAAAGGAAACCCGGTGTGGGAAAAACCTCGGTGGGATTTGTGACCCACAATATTCACTCACTAGCCAATGAATAAATATTACTTACAATGAGGGGCCTGCATGTGCAGGAAGGCTAGCAGCCTAGAGCTCACTGCTCAACTACAAAATAGAAGTCTCGTTGACTTACAAAATGGATTATCAAAATCCAATACAATGTGTAATACCCTAAAAATGGTCATCTAAACCATGGGCCCCTAATCTTGACAACATCACCAAGGTCCTAACCAAAGGCAATTAAATCAATCTTGAGCACACAATTAATTCTTTAATCATCAAATGTCACATGGCAAAATCAATCACTCAATATTAACTAAATATTTATTTAATTAATTAAATCATTCCAAGTAAATTATTTTAAACAATTATCTTATTTATTTTAATTGAATATCCTTGCATATTTAAATAAATAAATCAATTTTCCATTAAATCATCAAAAAGAGGAATTAATTCAATTAAATAGATCAAATGAGCACAAATCTTCAAAAAAGGAAATAAATCAAAAAAATGAATTAATTGACCAAGAAAGGAATTAATTGAGAAAAGAAATCAATTGGAGATAATCTTGGAAAAACAAATTAAAAATTGATAAATAATCTCAAAGAAAGCAATTAAAACAATTAAATCTCAAAATTGAATGGAATAGAGAATAAATCAGTTTTTTCTGATTTTAATCTTAATATTAGTTCAATTTCCTTTAAAACTGAGAAAAGCATCCAATCACATCAATTCACCTGGATTGTGCTTCCTCTTGGAAAATATTGACCACTCATTATCATTTGATCTTAGCCGTTGGTTTCTTTCTGAATTTTCAATAAATTTAGGCTCATCTCTCATTCAAAAGAGGATGGAGAATATATTGTTATTATATTGTTTTTGCTCTAGATTCATTGAGATATATTGCATATTAATTATTTTATATTGATTTAAATCATTTAGCTTAATATTGCATCCATCTAGCATTCATCATGTTCATATAGATAAAATCCTTCATCTTGATGTTGTCTAGTCATTAGTATTGCTTATAATCTAAGAGCAATCTTATACTCGCATCTTTTAGAAGGCAATGGGTTGATTTGTTATGGTTTTCATATTCATGTCTATATTTGTCTAACCATGCATGTAATAACTTGATTGAAGTGTTGTTCTTACATATTCTTAGTCCACTTTTCACACACGCACAATGTACTGCTTCAGATCAACATCAACTATGCCAGGTTTTAGTACCGGTTTAAGCTCAGTTTATAACCAGAACCTTCACTGTCAACTATATCACCTTATACAAAATATCATCTATACTCTCTCTCTCTCTCTCTCTCTCTCTTATATCTATCATCTCTTTCTAAATGACCTATAAGTTCTCATACATATATGAGTCTTTTACAATAAGCCATGTTGGCTTTTACAATGTAAAAAAATAAACAAAATTTTATTCCATGTCATCTTGAGTGTCGGTATGCATTATTGTCACTGTCGGTGAAGTGCCTGCTGGTGTAAGTAGAAGTCCATAGCTGGTGTTGGTAACTGTTGGCGGGTTGCCAAGTGATTTCCAGTTGGTTGCCATCAATGACAACATCAACTATTCTCATAAGAGTGTAGAATGCCAACAATCTCCCCCTTTGGCATTGAAGGTAACACTCAGGAGAAAAATCCAATAATTGTTCCAAAAACTGAAGTCCAAAATGTTTCCAAAAAGATGTGCTCCCCCTGAGCAAATGATCTCTCTGAGTAAGCATTTTTCTCTCCACTACTCCCCCTTTGACATCAATGACAAAGGTTGTCAAAAATAGTCAAATGAGTGCAAAAATTTCATCTCAAAGTCTATAACTGGTTGGTTACAATCTGTAAGATATCTGCCAAAACCAAATTCAGACTCTGCATATACCTTTTGTTGTCATTCAAAGTTTGCTCAGTCTGTTGGATCGTGTCAGTGAGATAATGCATGTGATCTTCCAGTGATCACTTTCCCTGAAGTAATGCCTTAGGTATTTATATTCCCTGAGAAATAAGATTGTCCAACTTGGGACCAAGTTTATTTTTAAGCTCTCTAGCATTAGACCTTATCCTTGTCTTTTCTTTCTCAAGTTTCTCTAGTTTTTCCTCAAAACTTGCCATTTCTTGCTCAAAAACTGATATGTGAACGGATGAACCAATTATGTTATCAGCTATGTCATCAATTTCTTTCTGTGTTCTAATGATTTCCTTGTCTATGTCCTCTATCAGAAGGTGAGGTTTGCATGTTTCCCTATAAATCTCTTTGTACTCCAAAATTGTAGAGTTCAGTGCCAGTAGTAATTGTATTCAAGTGTTCTGTGCTCTTCTTTATGGTGTCATCAAAACATTTGTCCTTCTCTTTTTCAACTCTCTCCTTTATTGTATCTTCATTCACTTTATCAATGATTAGTACATTTTTCGGCCTCCAAAGACTAACTTTTTATTTTTGTTATTTTTCAGGTTTTTTGACTTTTCAAATTTTTGGTCGTACAGCCTCTGCGTAATCTCATACGACATTTGTCATAGGTTGAAATGACAAACTACATGTGTCGTACGAAAAGAAATCCTCTGTCCTGTGAGAAGCAATCCTCTGTCGTACGAGCATAAATCCTCTGTCGTATGAGAAGAAATCCTTTGTCATACGAGTAACTGATTTGTCATTTTTTTTTGTTTTTACTCATTTGGTTTGGTGAGAATTGTCGTATGTTCAGGTGAGAATATTCGTACGAGTTACTATTTTGTCGTATGAAAAAATAGATAGTTTTTGTTTAGGATTTTTCTTGCAATAAGGCTTGTGGAAGGTCAATATATATGGAATATAACATTTAAGTATAAGAAAGAGAGAAGAGAAGTTATATTCCATATATATTGTCAAGATGTTTGAGAGGGGTTTCAGACCTCCAGGAGTTATAATGCAAAATCTAGTTTTTTGGAGGATCCCCCAAATTTTAGACTTAGTCAAATTTCAGGGCATTTCAGCATCAGGAGTGAAAAATTTGTAACCAAGATTTGAAATTAGGCTTGTGTAAGCCCACCAAGAGATTTGATATTTCACTAACTTTTTCTTCTTGCAGGTTTATAACAATTTCTTATAGGTTGGAGGAGTTAGATTAGGATTTGTTGAAAAACAAATTACTTTTTAGGGTTTTTGTTGAATTAAATTTTGATGATACTGACACTAACCCTGAATTGTCTTCTATCTGCATGAGATTTTTACAACCTGACCAATTTCTTGTAGGATGCTTGTCAAAGAATCTATCAAATCAAACATACGCCTATCAAAGAATAAAAACAACATGACTACTGATGCGTTGTTTTTGCAGGTTGCCTAAAGAAAATCGACCAAATATCGTGTATTCTTTAAATTCATTTTTTTTAGGCACCTAACTTGCTATTTGGTTAATGAACAAATCTGTCTTTTGTGTTTTTAGAAAAATCTAAGAGGTAGGAGAGTATGCTCTTGTCTTTTATAGACAATCAGAAATCAAGACCCTCGAAGCTTTTTTCTAAGTTTTGAGATTTGTGTACCTTTTAGTGGGCCTGTCACAGTGGGAAAAAGTAATCACCCTATGAGAATGACCCAAGTGTGTACAGCTAAACCTGAGCATTCCAACTCACTATAATAAATAGGTCTCTGATGATTAAAGTCTCAGAGGATGGGATTATTTGAGTTTTCTCTTTGAGATCTCTCATATCAGGTATTTTGTAGGGCCTCACGGTCTCAATCGCGTTTACGTGACTACAGCTTGTTTCGGTACCTTGTCAGGCTATAGGCCATAATCATGCTTGCGTGAATTCAAGGGGTAATTTCAAACAAAATTCCTATCTAAGAACTATAAGATAGAAGCTACTTGATTCACCTCCGAAAGGTTGATAATCTTTGTGCAAGAAAGATAGTAACTCTCCCAAGATACTTGCCATATCGTACCCCCATTAGCATTTGGAGTCAGCTAATACGGCGTTGAGAATCCATTGTGTGAGACTCAGTGGCTGTATTCTAATTAGCTATTGGGTGTGTACCTAAGTCAACAAGAAAAGGTTTTCTTCTCTAAGCCAACTTCCATAGGGTTAGCTTGTTGTACTTGAAATATTACATATCTTGCATGTTTTTTGTGTTTTCATCCCTAGAATTAAAAATGAAATACTGAAACTAGAGAAAACAAATCAAATAGATCAAACAACTCAGTGACAAACTCTATTTGTGTAAAAAACTAGCCTATCCCTATCAAAAAACAGTCTATCTCAGAATTGGTTGTACTCAGTTATCATGCTTAGTCATTGAAAAACTCGGAATTTTAGTCTCTGCTCTGCGAATAGTCATACAAGTCTGCTGAATTGTCATCCTTCACCAAATCCTATGTCACACGAGTATACTAAATTGTCATCCTGTGTCCAATCTTGTGTCGTATGAAACCAAATAGTCTATCATTTAAGCTAAATCCTATGTCGTACGAAATAGAACCAAACAAAATTATTTGTCATCCGGGACCTACCCATTTGTCGTACGGTACTAGGCAACAACTCCTACAAAACAAAATTGTTATCATCCTAAACTTGTTGAACTGTCGTATGGTCTCAAAAATTATGTCGTACGAGTCTCTAATTTTGCCAATCCAGAATAGTTAAACTTGTCCAAAATAGTCTATAGTGAGCCTAAAACTGGTTATCATCCTCATAAGCATAAACAACCTTGATAGTGTACCTTTGCAATTGCATTGCACGATTTTGTCGATCATTTCTCAGCTAGTTCAAACAAACATTTTATCAAACCTAAGTCAACTAGATCATTCCTAAAACCAAACCAGATTTTAAGTTACTTCTCTTAATTACTACGTTAAACAAACTACTAGCTACAATTTGATCCTGACTTCTGCAACACATCGCACTCTTGGTCCTGTCAGTTACAAAATGCCTATTCAAACTAGAAATTCTCGCAACAAAAAGGACAAAGAAAAAGAAATGCCCTTTGTGTCAAAAGACAATCCATTCTTTGTGGAAGACCCCTTTTACAATAAATCATCCTCGTCACAGATACAAGTTTACGACATACCAATCTTTGGTCAGCCCCTATCTCCCACCATGTATGGAGAAAGACAAGAAAGAGAAGCTAATAAATGAAACACTCATGATGACTTTAGAAATCATGCCACTAACAACAATTCATCAACTGAATCTGAGCTTCCTAAACCTCCTAAAGATGAAGTACATAGATGTCATAATAATAAAGAATTCCGGAAAATGATGAAGTTCATCATGGCTAGGGAAAAAGAAGACTATTTCCTAGAATTAGCAAAACAAGGTTCCAAACTCCCTACTAGCTATAATGTGGAGGCCCTCATTGCTAAGGAGGAAGAGACATCATGAGGAAAAATGAACAAGCAAATGAAATCATTACAAACTGTGGTCACAAAAATAGAAAACAAAGACAAAGCACCAAAACAATATTCTCTGGACACAATATGCCCATTCCCATTTGACAAAAATCTTTACATGTCTCCATTTCCTTCATGAGTTGAGATACCAAAATTTGACAAGTATGATGGTACCTCAGATCCTCAAGATCATGTCAGAGAGTTTTGTGCCACTTGTATGGATTTTATGCATGATCAAACGTAACTCATGCGCTTTTTCCCAAGGAGTTTAGGGGGTCAAGCAATGGAATGGTTTGCAAGCCTACCCAAAGGGATAAAAACATTTGAAGAACTAATCCAACTATTTTTACAACAATACTCATAAAATATTCATCACCCAGTCACTATGATAGAGCTTTGCAATACCAAACAAAAGAGAGGAGAACCCTTTCTCACTTTCCTCCAACGATGGAGAAATATGTTCTGTAGATATTCACGGACTATCCCAGATCTTGAGAAAATGGATATCTTTGTCAACAACTTAGTCCCTGAATTGAAGTATAGTGTCCAGATGCAAGTACACCCTTCCTTCAACAAAATGGTAGATAACGTCCTCAGAATGGAAGATGTGCTTATCAAAAAGGGAGATATATCACTTTGGAAAGAGATATCGCAAGGTTCTAGCTCTAAAGAAAAGAGTAAATACTGGAAATATGGAAAAGATAGCAACAAGAACGTCGTTAATGATGGAGTGGTAGATATTGTCCAAGTAAAAACAAAATCCACAATATTTAACTTGGCCAGTGGCACACAAGCACTCAAGGCAGCTGAAACTACAATGAAAAACCCTCCAAAGAAACAAGAGAATGGTTTAAAGACAAACCTTGGGTCTCAAAGCCTAAGCGTGAGTTTACTCCTTTAAATGAATCATATGAGTTGGATTTTAAAACTTTATTGGAAAATAATCTGATAACATTGCCAAACAATTCCAGACCATATGACCCAGAAATTAGACCCAGATGGTGGAGAGGAAACGAATACTGCGACTATCATCGGAACAAGGGACATAACATAAACAATTGCATGAAACTCTGGCATGAAATCCAAGATCTCCTTGACACGAGCAAGTTCATTGTTGGAAGTCACGTGACTAATGTTGATCATAAGGCTTTTAAAGATCCCTTACCCAATTATGAACAAGGGGAATCCTCAAAATCCAAGGGAGGAGCTAGAGTCAATTATACTTACACTAATCATGATAGTGTGATCAACATGATTGAATCTATGCAACCTGAATATTGCAACATGATCATCATCCAAGATCACCAGAGCCAAGCATAGATTGCTAATGTTGTGACTCGCACTCAAAGGAAGATTTCTCTCCCAGGAGCTAGTTCCTCCACTTCTGATCAAACAACATCAAAACTGCCAAATAAACAAACAGACACAATCATGGCCAAATCAAAGCAACCAGTTTCATTGTCTTCTCCTGGTTATAGTATTGTTGAACAATTGAAGATAACCAATGCTCAAATCTCCATTCTAGAACTGCTTAAGATCTCTTCTACTCATAAAGAGGTCCTGGACAAGGCCCTACTTACCACCAGTGTTTCTAAAGAGTTAGACATAGATCGGTTTCAATCTATGGTAGGTCACCTGACCTCCCCTCATTACCTCATGTTCTCTGAAGAAGATGATAACTCATTGAGTCATCCACATAACCGACCATTACACATTGAAGCCATGATCCATAAATACTACGTTAAACGTGTTTTGATAGATGGAGGCATTGGGTTGAATATTTGTACTTACAGTCTATTAACACAGCTGGGATTCTTTGAAAATGTTATTGATCCAACAAAGAAGATAACAATCAAGGCTTATGATGAAGAAGAAAGAACTTCTAAGGGACTGGTATCATTACCAATCAGAGTAGGACCTGTGGAAAGAGATGTCATTTTTTAAGTCCTGGATCTTCATCTTTCATACAACATCTTACTAGGTAGGCCATGGATTCATGAAATGAAAGCAGTACCATCTACGTACCATCAATGCCTAAAGTTTCCTTATAATGGAGTAGAAGTCATTATTCTTGTTGATGCAAGCTATACCTGCAATGCATTAACATAGGGTGTTGATGCTTTTGTTCCAAATAATAGAGCAGCTTCTGCAGCTGAAAGTTCAGAATCTCTGCTAAAAGATTTGAAAAAGAAACTGAAAATCACAAACACTAGCATGGATGGCTACAAGATAGAGCCTATACTCTCAATGATGTCTCTTCCTCCATCACCAAGATAGTTGGGAAAATCATCAAAGGGTATGAAGCCACAAATTTCAACCCCAAAGGTCATTTATGATGGCACCTTTATACAGTCCTCTACTTCTCTTGCAGGTGAAATAGAAGGAGATGATGTCCTTAAATCACTTTTCAAAGAAGACAGTGTAGATAAAGAAGTACGACATTGTGCGATTTCTCCGACATAATATGGTCCAGGCTATAAGATGCTTCAACACATGGGATATTCAGGTGTTGGTCCTCTAGGAAAGCGTCAACAAGGTATTGTTGAACCCATTGAGCTGCAAACTAAGTCTGTCAATGATAAAGCTGGACTAGGATATGATCCAAGCAAGAAATCAGATCAGAAGCACACACCTCACTATCAACATAAGTGGAAGAAAAAGGTACCACCTTTAACCATACAAGAGATTAATGCTCACCAAACTCAGGAAGAGTGTGACGTTGAACAACAAGAATTGCCTACCTAGAGAAAGGAAATAGATGGAAATCAAGTTCCAGTCCTATCAGCTATCATACCACAAGAATTAGAAGTCCTAGAGGATATGAGAGACGAGGTATACAAGATTAGAGAATTGTTTGCACCGCTAAATGTTCCAGTCACATATACTGACACACAACAAGTAGATGACTCAAAAACTAATTCAAATGAGTATGAATGGGTTCCAAATCACATCTCAGATACATCTACTATAGAAATGCTTGAAGAACTCAGGGATACTGTAGATGACGCATAAGAGATGATATGCCTAAGAATGAAAAAGGAAATAGAAGAAATTAGATTAAAATGACAAGAAGACTATGAATGATAGCTAGAGAAAGAAAAGACACAAATAAGTCCTTCACTTACCAATTCTCCTAATGAGATAGGACAAATCAGTATGGAATCACACAAGAAGAACTAGAAGCTACAACAAACAAACCAGTTATCAGTCCAGAAGAAGCTGAATGGAACAGACAACAGGGATTAACAGAACCTTCAAAGTCATGTCCACAAGTGTGTCAAATGCAAGCAATCAGTGAACCAAATCACGAAGGAACTTGCAGCATCAAGGATGTGGGTGTTGATACTATGTATGCCTTCACTAAACCACTTGAAGATGAGTCAGCAACTCCATCCTATGACTCTGATGACTCAGACAGGAGCTCTATCTATGACGACAACTATTCAACAACGCATTATGACTACTTTGTCATGAATGATGAGATACTGTCTACTGTTATATCATGGTATGTAGTCCAGTTTGCAGTAGGTGACAATTCTAGAAGTAGGTCGATTGAGTTAGGTCCAATAAATACTAACATGAATGATGATAATCATGTCATAATTCTTCCTGGTCTTGAGATACATAGGCAAGGTAGTATTCTGGAACTCGACTGGTCGGTTCAAAACAATGATGATAATATCATGAACTCCCTTGAGCATGTTCCAACCTTATCCTTAATGCATCCAGAACTGATTGATTGCACCCTTTATGACCAACCCTTGAACGTGCCTACTTTTGTCAATGACTATACACTAGCCTACTATGTCAATGCAGTTGAACCCATGTGCTCTTCCACCAGTGAACATAATGAAAACATGACTGAAGCGGATATCAAGTATCTTAGTCGCAAAAACAAGAAAAATAAGAATAAAAGATCTGATGGCAAAAACCACATTGTGGCGGTGTCAGACTCTAAAAAAGAGAAAATAAAGAACGAAACTAAAGGTGAAAACCTCTCTAAGGCACCTACAAGTAAGATACTTGATATACTGCCAAGTCACTTCCAGGAGAGATCTTCCATATTGATCGAGCCAACTCAGCCAGTGAACATTGGGAGTCAAGAGATACCGCATATCATTCATTTAGCTCAATCATTGTTAGCAAAAGAGTTAAAAGATTTCAGTGATCTTTTTTTAGAAGAGAAGATCAACTTTGCATGGACATACTCAGATATGCCAGGACTAGATCCTGATCTCATCATGCATCATATCTCTATTATGCCAGGAGTTAAACCAGTCAAACAAAAACTCCGAAAGATGCATCCTCATGTGGCACTACTAGTCAAGGTTGAACTAGAGAAATTGCTAAAAGTTGGATTTATCAGAGCTATAGACTACACATAATGGATATCCAACATAGTACCTGTATCAAAAGAAAACAAATCTATTAGAGTTTGCACAGATTTCAGGGATCTCAACAAGCCATGTCCAAAAGATGAGTTTTCATTGCCCAACATTGACATGATAGTAGATATGACTACTGGATACAAGATGTATTCATTAATGGATGGATTCTCTGGTTACAATAAGATCAAGATGGCACCTGAAGATCAAGAGAAGACAACTTTCACATGTGCATGGGGAACCTTCTACTGGAATGTTATACCGTTTGGTCTAAAGAATGCAGGAGCAACTTACCAAATAGCAGTAACCACTATTTTCCATGATATGATGCACAAAAACATGGAAGATTATATTGATGACACGCTGGTAAAGACTATGAAGAGATCTACACACATCCAAGAGCTAGGCCTCATATTAGATTGTATGGAAAGATTCAAGCTCCGCTTAAATCCAAAGAAATGTGCATTTGGGGTAACATTAGGAAAATTACTTGGGTACATAATATCCAGAAAAGGAATTGAGGTTGACCCTGAAAAAGGTCCAAGCTATAATGGAAATGCCTCCTCCAAAGAATATCAATCAGATGAGAAGTCTACAAGGCTGTCTTCAGTCCATAAGATGTTTTATATCTCAGCTAGCTGACAAAGCTCAACCCTTCATGAAGGTATTAAGGAAAGGGATTCAATACAACTAGGATAAAGATTGTGAACTACATTTACAACAAATTAAAGAATATCTTTCTAATCCACCCAAAATTAATGCCATCGATTCAAGGTAAGCCACTGATCCTATACATATCAGCTACAGATACTTCACTGGGGGCACTTCTGGCACAACAGGATGACAATAAAAAGGAACAGGCTATCTATTACATCAGTAGAACATTGGTGTCATATGAAATGAATTACACTATAATAGAGAAAGAATGCTTAGCATTGGTCTTTGCATCACAAAAGTTAAGGCACTATATGTTGGCACACTCTATTAAGCTAGTAGCCAAGATTGATCCACTTAAGTATCTTCTCAGTAAAGCAACACTTACAGGAAGACTGACCAAATGGGTCATGGTCCTTACAGAACTTGACATTGAATATGTGAAATGTATAGCCATCAAAGGACAGGTTATCGCAGACCAACCTGTTGAAGCTCCACTTGAAGATGATCAACCTCTGCATATAGAATTCCTAGATGGATCAATCATGCACCTTACTGAACAATCATGGAAGATGTTCTTTGATGGGTCTTTTACTCAACATGGCTCTGGTGCTAGGATACTTTTTATTACTCCCCAGAAATACTCAATTCCAAAAGCTTACAAGATTCTCTTCCCTTGCACAAACAACATTGCGGAATATGAAGCTTTGGTAAACGGGATCAAGTTGGCCATCGAGTGGAAGATCATTGAATTACACATCTATGGAGATTGTCAACTCATTATCAACCAGATCAATGATTTATATCAAACAAGAGATGAGAAACTAATTCCTTACAAGAGGATGGTGGATGACCTCAAGAAATATTTTACCTCCATATCATTTCAGAAGATCCCCAGAACA
The DNA here is from genome assembly GCF_030272615.1 of Cryptomeria japonica. Taxonomy (NCBI): domain Eukaryota; kingdom Viridiplantae; phylum Streptophyta; class Pinopsida; order Cupressales; family Cupressaceae; genus Cryptomeria; species Cryptomeria japonica. Next base: position 360,101,722 of record NC_081407.1, on the reverse strand, counting down.
ACAAATAGAGCAGCAGATGCAATGGCCACTTTGGCATCTATACCACAACTATAGGAGTCTAATTTTTGCTTTGAATTCCTGGTGGAAGAGTTACATTACCTTGCCTATGATTCTCCCGACTCTCAAGTAGTTTGTTCTATTATTGGACATGACTCATCTCATTAAAGCCACATTTACTCTTACTTGCGTGACCAAGTTATCCCTACCAATCTTTCCTGAAATAAAAAACAGAACCTAATCTGAAATGCATCATGGTATGCCATCATTTCTAATGACCTATTCAAGTGAGGTTTAGATAGTACTTTGCTTAGATGTCTAGAAACTAAGGAGTCCCAACACGCATTATCTGAGGTTCATGAAGGTTTTTATGGATCCCATTCAAACAGTCTGACTTTAGCATGAAAACTACTAAGGGCTGGCTACTACTAGCCAGACATGGAGAAGGAAGCCATAAATTTGCTAAAACCTATGAAAAGTATCAGTTACATGGGTACCTTATCCATACTCCTACAAGGGATCTTATACCATTTGTAACACACTGGCCCTTCTAATAGTGGGCGTTTGATCTGATAGGCCAAATATATCCTATGTCATCTAATGGACATAAATTTATTATCACTGCCACCGAGTACTTCACTAAGTGGGTAGAAGCGGTTCCGTTCATCAAGGCAACAGACAAACAAGTGGCTCTCTTTATTCTTAATTATATCATCTGCAGGTATGGTATACCTTCGTCCATTATAACTAACAATGGAGGACAGTTTAAGAACAAAGATCTGGATGAACTCTGTGAGAAATTTAAAATCAAGCAACACTGGTCCTTAGTATATTACCCTTAAGGTAATGGACAAGTAGAGGCATCTAACAAAAACTTATTGACTATCTTGCACAAAACAGTGAACAAATCTAGGAAGGATTGGCATCTGCAACTCAATCCTGCATTATGGGCTTATAGAACAAGTATCAGAACACCTACTTGGGTTACACCTTTCTCTTTGGTGTATGGGTCCAAAGTAGTATTACCTATTGAGGTGGAAATACCACCTCTAAGAGTTTCCTTGCAAGGTCTTATTACTGATGAAGACTATAGAATATCTAGGTTGCAAGAGCTCAAGTTGTTGGATGAGCATCGACAAGTGGCATTTGATCATCTCAGAGTATATCAAAAGCGCATGTCCAGAGGATATAACAAGAAAGTTTGACACCAAGAATTTCAGGTTGGTGACTTAGTTCTAAGGGAGAATCCTAAAAATCAACAGTTTCGAGATAACAAAGGGAAGTTTGAACCCAACTAGCTGGGTCCCTATATCGTTACTGCAGCTTTTGGCTCTAGTGCTTATCAACTTTCAACATCGGAAGGAGAACAGCTCTGTGAACTAATTAACACCATCCATCTGAAGAAATTCTTCACCTAAATATTCTTTGCTCTAGCAGCTTTTAGAGCGGAAAAAGTCTAGAAAAAAAAATCAGAAAAATCAGAAAAAGTCTTGAAAAACATCAAAAAAAGAAAGAAAGAAAAAGAAAAACAGAAGAAAAAAAGGAAAAAAGAGAGAAAATGCCTTGGTGAAAACCTAGTAAACAGGCACCTTGGTAAAAAAATATATGAATCTCTGCCAAGTAGGTGTAAACCTGGCAAACAGGCGCCTCTTGTACTCAAGCACTCCATCTATCAATGCAATGTTGGCATTCCTGCCTTCATGCATCTTTGCTTTCACTTGTACATATTTTAGTCACTTTTTTGATGTTGTGGTTCGTTGGAACCCTCATGGCTTGAAACCGATCATTATCGTAGTCTTAGGTTAATCAACAAGAGCACATTAAATGTCTTAAGCAATGTCAACCAAGTCAACCTTATGTCAGTGAAACCTGGTCATCCACTCCAAGTTAGTTACCTGTCTCCTGACTACTGAAGAGTTTTATCACTAGGTAACCAAGAAAAACAACAAAATGGAAAACAATCACTAAACAGTGTGAGCTATGCATGGAAATTTTCTTTGTGTGTTGTCTTTTATATTGGTTTTCTATTATTATCCCTCTAAGTAACTCAAGGAAGTCTATTGTGACTAAGAGGAGCAAGCATTGGGGGCATAATATTTTCTTGTTTGATGCTTGTAGGAATGATCCCAATGATCTGGAAACATCTAAATTAGTTGGGTGTCTATGATAAGAGCCTCCACATCAAGGTGGAATCGCCTCACATACCTCGACTCTACTTATTTGAATGCTACAGGGAGGTCCATATCATTTCTTTGTCTAGTTTGAGGGAATTTCTTTATCATGCAACCCAAGTCCCTATGAAATATGTCCAAGGATATGAACGAAAAAAGGGTCATTGCAAACAAGATCATTAATATTGCATATGCAAAGAAAGGAACTCTACTCTGCCTGCTATAATTGTAAACCGCTCAATGATGACAATTAAGCTGTTCAAAGTCCAATGACTAGGTTTAGGTTGCATCTCATTTTTGCATCTCACCTTGCATTTCATTCTGCATTTTGTGTTTTTAACGTGATTTCAGTATAGTAATAATGCTTCCTCTTTGTCTTCTGAATGAGAGTTGGAGCATCATCATTTCTTCGCTAAGTGGTCTCTTTTCATGATTTCTCCGATCGAGTACTTGTGTGTTGGGATGTTAGCTGCATACATAAACATTTCATATAGATTCATATATTCATTATCATTCTTTTGCATTCATCTTATTGCATAGAAAAATGAAAACATTGTATTATTTACTCATTTGCATTCATCTTATTGCATAGAAAATGAAAAAATTGCATTCATTACTCGTTTGTATTATCATTTACTTGCATATGAAAAGAAACAAAAATAGACATCCATGATCATTTGCATTCATACATTCACACTGAAAAGAAATGCATACAACATATAAAAGACATCTCATAAGCAAATCAACACAAGTATGATGAAGTCAAATCGGATCTTGTATATATATCATGTCAAGTCTCAAGGTACAAAATGATGTCAAAAGACATATACAAACTCCCATCGGAGCAAGAATCACATAGGCTACAAAAAATAGGTGTGTCTACAAAAAATAATATCCGAGCTACAAAAAAAGAAATCATCTAGCTCGCTCCCTCTCCCTCATTGCCTAGTGGTGGAGGAGGAGCCTCATATCCGGGATCCTGACGAGGTGCTCATGCTCCCTCTGACCATGCCATATACTGTGAGTAGGGTATCACCTGCTGAGCAATAGGAACTGTGACACTATATGCGGCCACATAGTAAGATGCCCTACTAGACTGGTCAAGGACCTCTTGTCGTAGGGGCTCTATCTCTACTCTCATCTCCACCCTCAGTCCTCACCTCGACGATCTGATGATCATGCTCAGTCCTCATCTCGGCCAGCTGCCGGTCTCGCTCTGCCAGTTGAGTTTGAGCCACTAGCAACTGTGACTATAGCTCTGCAAGACGTGCCCTCATCGATCATCCAACGTTTGTCCCCTACTCTCTCACAAGCTCTCCACCCCCATCTCCACCTCCATCTCCACTTCCACCTCCACTCTGCTCCCCCCTCCACTTCTGAACTTGCCTCAGTGATGCTCACTCCTCCTTCATCCCCCCCAATCTCACACCCACTCCTCCTAGGGATCCACCCTCACCCCTATGTTGTCCTCCCTCAGCTGGCACCCTACTACTACTAGCACCTAGATCACCACTACCCCATCATGGAGCCTCAGCTCTCTATGCCTGACCCTGCCTCTGGCCTTGTCTCTAGCCCTCTCCCTATGCCAGTGCGGGGGCATCATCCTCAAAAACCTCAATATGAGGAGCCTACTCACCTGGTTCTGTAAATCGTGGGAATGGATGCTGCTGAAAATGATCTCTATTCCCACCTCAGATGGTGTAAACCTTTCAACTCTTGCATCACCAAAGTGTATGATAACCGTGGAGACCATCCCTGTCTCTCCTCGTCAGCATACCGAGCATATATTGTATACTCATGTGAGATCTCCTGAGGCTGGCCATACTTCCTCATCACCCGAGAAATGATGAATCACTCCATAATGGTCTGTGACCTCCCAATCAGTGGGCGTGTAACAAACATGTCCCTGCAAACTAGCCACTAGTCATCCCACAGCTCCAAACCTCTATATGGTCTCCATACGATGGCTATCAGGTCATCGAGCTGCCATCTTCAAAAATCTGTCTTGCCTAGATGGGGCTATGTAATATATCTGACATACCTATAAATGATTGGCTGTCCAAGCTCTCTATTGTCCACTACTATCGGCCGACACACGGGAAGGTGCTCCCAAGCCCACACCTGTAGAATATACACACTAGTGGCCATGCTATGTCCCTCTTTGTATACAATCTCATGCATCTCTCAATACGTGTGGGCCAATAAATAAGATCCCCAGCCAAGTCTTTGAGGGGTCTCTATCAACCTCTCTAACATCCAACCCCATCCGCACTGGAAGCCCTGTTGCCCTTTGTCCAACATCAAAAAACAACCTCTATCAATCCTGCTAGGATGCATGCCAAAGGATACTCCTTGCTGTACCTGCTCATAAGTATGTCCCAACTCATGGAATGAGTTAAAATATCAGGATCCCCAAAGACATGCCTGACTGCCTGCAAACCTGGAAGGTGCCCTAAATCATAATCCACCTTATCCCCAGCAAAAGGGATATGGAGGATCCTATATACATCCTCAGGAATGATCGTTAACTCCCCCACTGGAAGATGAAATTTGTTATGCTCCGAATGAAATCGCTCTACCAATGTCGTGAGCATCCCATGGTTCACATAGATATCAGGTACTCTCAACAAATGAGTCAAGCCGCACAAGTCAATATGAATCTGCTCAACCTCAGATAAATCTCACACTAATGTCATCATGGGAGGATACACGCATCTAAATAACATAGGACGTAATTGAACCTGCAAAAAAACCCAACAATGAAGCATTAGAAAACATTCCAAATGATCCTACAAGAGAAGTAAAACATCACGCAAATCCAACTAAGTCAAATGCAAAATCAAATTTTCACGTTTACATGCTAAAAAATGCTCACTATCTCTCGAACGACAAAACACAGAAAAGCAGCATCTTGTACAAGTCGGGAATAGCTCTAGTACGATAAAACAGGCTAAAACAATAAACTTTTAGACTCTACACGAGAAAAGGGTCTTTTTACAGACCTATCGTATGACACATGGGTGGCCCTAGAATGACAAATCTAATGGTCTGAAACAACAAAACAAATTTTTCCAGTTTCTCATACGAGACAGGATCCTGTCTTGCACGATAAAATGTGACGCCCGACTTCAAACATGCGGAAAACTTGAAAAATGAACAAAAAATTTCAAAATTGGAAACATAAACAGGCTTAAGATCGATCACTTACCACTGGCTCATAGTTTCAAGGCCGATTATGTCTTCTCTGGTGCTCGAATCGATGCTGACGAGTAGGGACCACCATTTTATTCACATAAGGTTTTTTGAATTTTCAAACTTGGAGGGTTAAAATGAATTGAAAATGACACCTTTGTCCCATATATAGCCAAAAACCTAATTTTTCAACTTGCTCTAATGGATAGAAAATTTGTACCTTTAGCTAATTTGACCATCCTAAGTCCATTTTTGAGATCGAAATCGAAATTCGAGATCATTTTGCTAGTCAATTTCAGAATTTGGACCAGTTAGCGCTCTTTTCATCAAAAGCTCAATCTTTCTTCTAAATTACGCTCAATTTCTCATGAATCAACGCTGAATCTCAATCTAATTTCTACAAATCAACTTTGCACTCAATTTCTCACTAAATTTTCAAAAATTCCTCTGAATCAATTTGTGCTCAAAACAACTTATCATCGCTAAAAAATTGCCTATCATCATGTACCCTCTCTATCTTTCGATTTTGCTACCAAGGGAGCATACTCATGACCTTATGACCTCACATCTTCAAATGTCGAGAAAATTTTCAAATCTTCATTGCAAGTCAAGCAGCTAATCTTTGCTAAACATCAAATAAGACCTCATCTCTAGGGGCATCTCAACTTCATCGCTTTATATCAAGTTGAGATTTCTCGATCATCTAAAACAAATCAATCTCTAGGGGCATATCAGTTTCATCGCTTCATATCAAGCTGATATTTGTCTTTTATCTGAATCAATCTCTTAATGTTAATCAGTATCATCACTTTTCATCAAGCTGATTATTCATTTAAACTCAATCAAGGGTTTAAAGAGTATCTTTAATCACACTCAATCTAAGTAGGTGTTTAGTTTCATTCATTTCTTGATCAAGCTAAACAGTTTATCTTCATTGTATCTTGATCAATCAAGTTCAAGATTGATTTTTATTATCACTCACTATGTCTAGATCAATCAAGTTCTAGATCAGCAAGATCCACTTCTTGATCAATCAAGTTCAAGTTCAGTATCTTTTGTTTTCTATTGTTCCTAAGTTCAATCAAGTTCCAGAACGGTATCGCTTTAATCAGACTTCATTCAGCTTTGTCACTTCGAATCAAGCTTAACACCTCGCTTTTCATCTAGTTCATGATCAATCAAGTTCAGAACTGGCATCTCCTAGACATCAACTATTCTTTGAACCAACGCGCTGCTCGCACATTAATTCAAAGAGGGGCAAATGTAGTACCCTAAAAATGGTCATCTAAACCATGGGCCCCTAATCTCGACAACATCACCAAGGTCCTAACCAAAGGCAATTAAATCAATCTTGAGCACACAAAAAACTTATAATCATCAAATGTCACATGGCAAAATCAATCACTCAATATTAATTAAATATTTATTTAATTAATTAAATAATTCCAAGTAAATCATTTAAAAAAATTATCTTATTTATTTTAATTGAATATCCTTGCATATTTAATTAAATAAATCAATTTGCCATTAAATCATCAAAAAGAGGAATTAATTCAATTAAATAAATCAAATGAGCACAAATCTTCAAAAAAGGAAATAAATCAAAAAAAGGAATTAATTGACCAAGAAAGGAATTAATTGACAAAAGAAATCAATTGGAGATAATCTTGGAAAAACAAATAAAAAATTGATAAATAATCTCAAAGAAAGCAATTAAAACAATTAAATCTCAAAATTGAATGGAATAGAGAATAAATCAATTTTTTCTAATTTTAATCTTAATTTTAGTTCAATTTCCTTTAAAACTGAGAAAAGCATCCAATCACATCAATTCTCCTGGATTGTGCTTCCTCTTGGAAAATCTTGACCGCTCATCATCATTTGATCTTAGCCATTGGCTTCTTTCTGAATTTTCTATAAATTTAGGCTCATCTCTCATTCAAAAGAGGCTAGAGAATATATTGTTTTTATATTATTTTTTCTCTAGATTCATTGAGATATATTGCATATTAATTATTTCATATTGATTTAAATCATTTAGCTTAATATTGCAAAAATCTTGTTAGATTAATATTGCATCCATCTAGCATTCATCATGTTCATATAAATAAAATTCTTCATCTTGATGTTGTCTAGTCACTGTTATTGCTTATAATCTGAGAGCAATCTTATACTCGCATCTTTTAGAAGGCAATGGGTCAATTTGTTATGGTTTTCATATTCATGTCTATATCTGTCTAACCATGCATGTAATGACTTGATTAAAGTGTTGTGCTTACAGATTCTTAGTCCACTTTTCACACACACACAATGTACTACTTCAGATCAACATCAACTATGCCAGGTTTTAGTACCGGTTTAAGCTCAGTTTATAACCAGAACCTTCGTTATCAACTATATCACCTTATACAAAATATCATCTATACTCTCTCTCTCTCTCTCTCTCTCTCTCTCTCTCTCTCTTATATCTATCATCTCTTTCTAAATGACCTATAAGTTCTCATACATATATGAGTCTTTTACAATAAGCCATGTTGGCTTTTACAATGTAAAAAATTAAACAAAAGTTTATTCCATGTCATCTTGAGTGTTGGTATGCATTATTGCCACTATCGATGAAGTGCTTGCTGATGTAAGTAGAAGTCCAAAGCCAGTGTTGGTAACTATTTGTGGGTTGCCAAGTGATTGCCAGTTGGTTGCCATCAATGACAATATCAACTATTCTCATAAGAGTGTAGAATTCCAACAATCTCCCCCTTTGGCATTAACGACAACACTCATGAGAAAAATCCAAAAATTGTTCCAAAAATTGAAGTCCAATTTTTTTTCAAAAATATGTGCTCCCCCTAAGCAAATGATCTCCTCTGAGTAAGCATTTTTCTCTCCAGTACTCCCCCTTTGACATCAATGACAAAGGTTGTCAAAAATAGTCAAATGAGTGAAAAAATTTCATCTCAAAGTCTGTAACCGGTTGGTTACAATCTAAAAGATATCTACCAAAACCAAATTTAGACTCTGCATATACCTTTTGTTGTCATTCAAAGTTGCCTCAGTTTGTTGGATCATGTCGGTGAGATAATGCATGTGATCTTTTGGTGATCGCTCTCCCTGAAGTAATGCCTTAGATATTTCTATTCTCTGAGAAATAAGATTGTCCAACTTGGGACCAAGTTTATTTTTAAGCTCTCTAGCATTAGATCTTATCCTTGTCTTTTCTTTCTCAAGTTTCTCTAGTTTTTCCTCAAAACCTGCCATTTCTTGCTCAAAAACTGATATGTGAATGGATGAACCAATTATGTTATCACCTATGTCATCGATTTCTTTCTGTGCTCTACTGATTTCCTTGTCTATGTCCTCTATCAGAAGGTGAGGTTTGCATGTTTCTCTGTATATCTCTTTGTACTCCAAAATTGTAGAGTTCAGTTCCGATAGTAATGTATTCAAGTGTTCTGTGCACTTCTTTATGGTGTCATCAAAGCATTTGTCCTTCTCTTTTTCAACTCTCTCCTTTATTGTATCTTCATTCACTTTATCAATTATTAGTACATTATCAACAATAAATTTGGAGAATGTATCGAATTTGCCTAAAGAATCCTTAATATGATCTATGTTACAATTTGGTGCAATCAATTTAAGAATTGGTACAGTGCTATCAATTTCCTTGTAGGCCAATGCATTGCAATCCTTTATCTTTTTGATTGAATCCAAAAGTACCTCTGTAAAATTGGTAGGTCTAAATTCACTTGCTAATGTGTCAGATGTCTGACCAATTGCCTTTATTACCTCTATGCTTCCATCAGTTGTAACCTTTTTACTTGCATTTACCTCCGGTGGATTAGTCTGGGTTTGTATCTCAACTTGCAAAGGTTTATCAAACTGCTTTGATGTCTTAGTGATTGTCGGTTTTTCTGCCTCAGTGTGTACCTCTACCTTAGTAGGTTTCTCAGTAAGTTCAACTGTCAGTATCTCAATCTCCAGTGGCCCTGTGCCAACATCTATTCCTTCAATAGGTTTCTTAGTTTGTAATGGTTGGTCAGGTTAAGTTATGATCTCAACTTCAATAGTCTACTGGTTTCTCTACCAAGTTGCCACTATGAATATTGTCTTCCTTAGTCTCTGAACTATCCTTCTCCACAAAAAATATTTACTTCCTGAATATCCACATTCATGGTGAAGAGTATCTCAGATTCAAGAATTGTATCATCATGTGTAACACCTTCAGTTTCAATAATCGGTGGATCATATGTATGTACTGGTGCAGTATCCAAAGGTGGCAGTGAATTGTCAGTGATCTTGATGTTTGGAATACCACGAATTTTTCCTTTTCCCTTGTCCTTATCCTTCTGATACACTTTAAATGTCTTCTTTGGTCGGTTCATTTCCTCTTGTTTTTCCTTCTCCACAAAAAATATATTCCAATTATCAGCAGTTTCATTTGCAATCTCTTTTACTCTTCCTACCATTAAACTTACTTGCCAGTGTCCACTAAGAAAAACAATTTGGTTAGCATCAAAAATTAATTCATCAATTTCCTCTTTTGAATTTACAGGATGTACAACTAGATGTTTTTCAACTTTCAGTTTCTTATCTAGCTCCATCATTGTAATCCTTTTTGCTTCCAATCTTCTATACAGTTCATTTGGTAAGTCATCCACAACTTCAATTAGAATCTTTTTATATATATCCAAATGTAAAATTATACTATTCTCAATGCTTTCCCTATCAAAATCATTAAATGTGTTATATAGTTTGTGCACATTAGCCAAATTTCCATCATCAGTTATCTCATTCAGTAAATCATTCAAAGAAGGGGTAACAAGTTGTTGTTTCTTCTTTGGTGTGAGTTTCTTGGGTGGTCCCCTTACTACCTATTGTTTCTTCCTCAAAGTCCTTATTCTCTTAGGTGAAGGAGAGGGTACTGGTGAATTTTTTCTCTTCCTCTTTTCAACTCTTTTAAACTCTACTGGTTTCTCACTGTCGGTTCCAAAAGATGTGCCAACTGGTGAAATATGTGCCTCTCGTTGAAGTCCTTCAAGCTCATTAGCTGAAATGCCACTAATGTTCATTACATTTTCTTTAATTTCCTTCACTTTCTTAGAAGCATCTCTGATATATTTTTCTCTTTTCTTTCTTTGCTTCAACATATTTACATCACTTTCAATAGTCTCAGCACTACCAAAAACCTATTATGATGGTTCTCTTGGTGCATCTAGTAAAGCTTTTGCATATGTCTCCAGAATGTTAAGATCTACCTCATATCCCATTTCGGTGACCCAGATAGTCCTAGGGAGTACAACCTCCATCCAACATCTCATCTCTTTTGATTAAAAAACAAATCTCTTTATCATATTTGTCCACTACACTCTGTGGTAGTCTTTCTCTAGTTCTCATTTTAGCTTGGAAAGTTTTGAAGTATTTAATTATGTTGTTGTCTCTAGCAGTTCCCATGTTGGTAAAAGCTTCCTAAAGTTGTTTTCCTACCAGTATATCATATCCAAAGTCTTTAGGTCCAGTAGCGGGGATCTCCTTAAGGAAATACAACATTAAACATACCAAAAGATTTCCAAAGCGGAATGTCCCTTTCTTATCTCCTTTAATCTTTTTCAAATTGTCAATGAGTTTATCTTTTAGCCATTCACACACATCTATTATCACATTGTTATTAACCATCTCATAAGCATTGTTTATACAAAGACTAGAAAGTGAATTTAGCCTATTAGCATGTGTGGTCTTGTAGCCTAGCACCATACTTACAAATCTTACATTGATGTCCTTAATATCATTCACTCTCAGTGATCTATTGTCAGATGTTGCTCTGGTTAGGGTAATCACTTTATTGTTAGGAATATTCTTAGTCTTATCAGGTCTACTACCGGTTGAGGGCAAACCAGTTACTAGCCTAATTTCTTGTTGGGTTATTTTGTAGACAAAATCCAACCATATGAATTCTCCATGTGCTCTACTCAAAACAATTCTTACTACTTCCTCAAGAAATTGGGGAATGTTCAGTATCTCCACAAAACCTAGAGTTTCTACAATTTTGTGTTTGGGCTTAACAACACCATGTTCATCACAAATTACCTTAGTAAACATTTTCATCAATTCTTCAGAACCTAGTTCTTCTATATTGCAATGTATATAAATCCTAGGGTCTTCTGCAAATGCTACACCTTTAGGAATTTTTGAAATTGCCCCTACAGAGTCATCTTGCTTAGCAACTTCAGGAATTATTTTAAACATGGGCCTAAGGCATTTCACATTTTCCACAATAGTAGGGTTCAGAATAAACTCGAGAGCAGAAGAAGCCATTGAAAAATGCCTTTTACTGCTTGAAAATATTTTGAATGCCTGAAGAAATCATTTCGCACCTTCACCTTGAATGCTTTCACTCTGTTTTCATGCTCTCTGCTAATTTGAATGCTCGATGAGTCAAAAATGAGGGAAATCAGCTGATTTATAATGACATTTCTCTCACCAATCACATTAAATTCTTGTCGGTTAAGTGAAAAATTAACACATCTGCTGGTAAGGAAGAAATCTATCTTTTCACCATCGACTGACGATAATCTGCATGATTTTCAACTTGCTGCAATACCCCCAAAGGGTTACTTCTTAGTTGGATGAAGAATATTTTGCCTATGGAGGATTACTCTATTCTACTAGTATAGAGATAGTTTCATCAACTTTCTGATCTCTCTTCCTAATCCATTGTTTTGGAAATTCTTGCTTTACCTCATCTACCTTTTCTTTGCCTTTCAAACTGGATCCTTTATTGTTCGCCGGTGAAGTCTTGCTTCTACAAAATTTAGCAATGTGTCCAATATTGTTACAAGCATAACAAGTCATATTATTCCTCTAAATAGCCTTTCCATATCCTACACCATTTTGTGTTATGCATTGATTAGATAAGTATCCATATCTTCCACAAACATAGCATTTCACATTCATTCTACAATTTTCTGAATTATGACCAACTTTGTTGCATTTGGAACATTGACCGGTGGGTGCATTAATATTTTGATTGTTTCTAAATCTACATTGATTTTCTCTATGACCATATTTGTTGCAATTGAGAAATTTGTCATTAAAATTATAAGCATTAGGTTGTCTTACCGTTTTGTTCTGATCTAGGTTGTTTCCAGTATCGGAACTTTGTCCAACTTCAAATCCAAGTCCATTTGTATCTCTATTAGGTTTCTAACTTTTCAGCAAGTCATCAAGCTCCTCTGAACTTTTCTTGAATTTATCTTTGTGTTGATTTGTAGTAGCCAACTCATTTTCCAGAATTCCCTTTTGTCTCATAAGCTCAGTTCTATCATGTTGCATGTGAATTAGATTTGTCTTTAACATATCATTTTTATGACTAAGTCTTAAATTTTCATTTCCAGCATCATTGAGTCTCCTAGTCAAGTCTTCTTCATTCTTTTTCCTGTCTTCAATAGCTTTGCATAACCTCATATTCATATCTTGCATTTCATTCTTCATACTATTGTTTTCTTATCTCAACTTATTTGCAAGTTCTCTAAGTTTCCTTTTCATCACCATCTTTCTGCATCTTCTCATGAAGTTTTTTTCTTTTATTTTTTGCTATAGAAAAGTTCTCCTGAAGTCTTTTAATGAATTCCTATGCAGTCCTTAGATCACCTTCAAGTTTGATATTCTTTAATTTCTCTACATCATAATCTATAAGAGATCCTTCCAATCATTTTCTTAAGTTCTCCATCTGTATCGGTGTCAAAATCTTCCTCAAGTTGTTAGGCTTTTGAAAATAGAGGACTAGGCTTTGATACCAATTGTTAGAATCAATGACAGTCCCAAAGACACTGAGGGGGGGGGAATCAATGTCTTACCGAATAGCAGAAAAATTTATTAATAACTTTGTATCCAAAAATAGTGTACCAGTAAATAAGAATTAATGCAACAAGTAAGAATAACAGAGACAGCATAGAGAACACACCATAACACAAGATATTTAACGAGGAAACCCTGTGTGGGAAAAAACTCGGTGGAATTTGTGACCATGATATTCACTCACTGGCCAATGAATAAATATTACTTACAATGAGGGTCCTACACATGTAGGAAGGCTAGCAGCCTAGAGCTCACTGCTCAACTACAAAATAGAAGTCTCACTAGCTTACAAAATGGATTATCAAAATCCAATACAATGTACTACTTTAGATCAGCATCAACTATGCTAGGTTTAGTACCGATTTAAGCTCAGTCTATAACCAAAATGTTCATTGTCAACTATATCACCTTATACAAAATATCATCTATACTCTCTCTCTCTCTCTCTCTCTCTCTCTCTCTCTCTCTCTCTCTCTCTCTCTCTCTCTCTCTTATATCTATCATCTCTATCTAAATGACCTATAAGATCTCATACATATATATGAGTCTTTTACAATAAGCCATGTTGTCTTTTACAATGTAAAAAAATAAACAAAAGTTTACTCCATGTCGACTAAGTGTCGATATGTGTTATTTCCACTACCGGTGAAGTGCCTGCCAATGTAAATAGAAGTCATTAGCCGGTGCTAGTAACTGTCAGTGGGTTGCCAAGTGATTGCCAGTTGGTTGCCATCAATGATAACATCAACTATTCTCATAAGAGTGTAGAATGCCAACAAGCCTTTTCTTTTGTAATATTTTCAATTTTTTATCTAAGATCTCTCTTAGAACATGACCCTCAACACTAGGCTTAACATTTTACTAAGTAAATGCTTTGAGTGTTTCCAATTATCATATTAGACCATCTCTTTCTATTACAGCTCCAATGACTTTAGATTCCTTTTCCTTTTCTCTCTTCTTTCTCAAATTTTTTTTATCTTCAAGTTCCCTTCTCAATGTGTCTATATCTCAAAAAAAATCTTCAAGATCTAGTAATGTTATCTCAGATCCAGAAGTATCATCTAAATCAATTAAGTTCACATTACCTTGTTCCTGAATTGACTCATAACCATGAGAAAAATTTGTTATGAGACCCAAATGAGGAGGTACACCAATAGAATTTTCACTTTGGTGACTTCTACTTCTACTCTGACCTCTCTTCTTTTTTGAATACTGAAATTGAGTAACTTCTTTTCTATGTGGTTGCTCCTCTTCTTGAATAGGTGTATCAAACAAGGAATTGAAAAATCATAAACTATATAATTCTGAACTTTTAGAAGATGGAGTATGAACTTCAGGAACAGGATTTAAATGTGACTTACTTGCATTCTTGTACTTAGGTTTCCATGATGAGGGAGTGGTGCTAGTTTATGCATTTCTTCTTGTCTTGTTTCTCTGCAGAGCTCCATGAAGCTCTTCTAGCTTCTCTTCAAGATGCAACCTCATGTAACCTTTGGTGTTCCTCACTTCACTCAAAGTAACAAAATCCTTCAAATATTTGTTAGAATTATTCAAAAATATTTGCACTAGTGCAGAGACCTTAGAGTCACCACCCAAATCAATTTGCGATGCCAAATAATATACTACTTGGTAATCTTTGAAAGAAATTTGTGAACCTTGCTCACAAAAATGTAGAACACTTTTTTCACAGAAAATCATGATCCAGAAATACCAAACTACAGGCTCAAAAATTGAACCACAAAAACACTATGAAAATTCAATGCAAATTTCCTAAATGGACAACAATACTTACTACAACTATGCATTATTCCCCAGTAGAGTAGCCATTTTTGTTGGTACCCGAAAATGGGTTTACACTGCAACAATGCAGAAACCAAGTTGATTACTCAAAATACCTATGGAAAGCCAGTTCCAACTATAAATACTCTTCAGACTTGGACCAACTGCGATAAGGATTTACAAATCCTTCTACACTTTGGGCTCTGCAAGAGCCGAGAAGGTAATCCCTTAGCAAATTTGTGATCTCTACACCACATTCATTAACTATGCTAAAAAAAAAAAGTAGATAATCTCATATATTGGCTCAACAATAGGGAAAATGATCAAGAATGGAGAATTCTTCAGTGATCCTCAACCTTATTTGGAGTATGAGATAGTAGGACAACTCAAACATACATGAAAATGTTGGCAAATGCACACTCCAATGAGATATTGTAGGTGATTGAAGGTTTTGTCATTGATGGCAACCTTACAATCCTATGACACCAGCAAGACATTTTACTGGCACATAGACCACCGGCACTGGCAATGAAAGGAAGTATAGCGACACAGAAGCTGACAGGAATTTTGTTTGTAATATATTTTGTTAATTATTGTAAAATCATTGAAAGTCGACTTGGTAAATTGTAAAATGACTCACATATATAAGAGATCATTATAGAACATTTTAGTAGAAGATGGAAGACTGTAATTAGGCAAAATAAGGCAGACCTATAATGCGAATTATAGGTTAAGGGTTTATGTATGAAGCAGAGCTATAAACTGGTACTGGATCTAGCATAGTAGATGCTATTTTGAAGTAGTACAAGACAATGGATTTACATAATCCATTTTGGAAGACAATGAGACTTCCCATTTTGTAATTGAGTAGTGAGCTCTAGGCACTTGGCCTTCCTGCATGTGCAGGCCCCTCTTGTAGTAGTAATATTCTCTTATTGGCCAGTAAGTGAATATTGTGGGTCACAAATCCCACTGAGGTTTTTCCCACATCGGGTTTCCTCATTAACCTACTGTGTTATGGTGTGTTTTTATGTGGCTGTTGTTATCTTTGTTTATTACATTATTTCTTGTTTACCGGTACACAGTATTAATATGCTTTACATGTTTTAAGTTAAGAAAATATTTTAACCAGTTAGATATTGATTCACCCCCCTCTTAGTATCTATGGGAATCCTAACAATTGGTATCAGAGCTTGGTCCTTTATTTTTAGAAGCCTAACAACTTGAGGAAGATCTTGACACTGGTAGAGATGGAAAACTTGATGAAGCAATTAGAAGTAGCTCTCTCAGACTATGATGTAGAAAAATTGAAAAATATCAAACTTGAAGATGACCTAAAGGCTGCATAGGATATTATCCAAGCACTTCAAGAAAATCTTACCATTTCAAGAAATAAGAGAAGAGAACTTTGTGAAAAGATGCAAAATGAGAATGATGAAAAGGAAACTCTTAGTGATCTGATAAATAAGCTGAAACAAGAAAACATGACAACAAAGAATGAGATGCAGGATATGACTATGAGATTTTGTAAAGAAATTGAAGATAGGAAGAGGATTGAAGAAGATTTGACTAGAAGACTAAGTGATGCTACAAATGAGAACACAAGACTTAGCTATGAAAATGATTTGTTGAAGACAGATCTGATGCATACACAGAATGACTCTAATGAACTTATGAGATAGAAAGAAATCTTGGTAAGAGAACTAGATGCTGCAAATCAGCACAAAGAAAAATTCAAGAAAAGTTCAGAAGAACGTGGTGACTTGTTGAAGAATCAAAAACCTAATGGTGACACTTGTGGACTTGGCTTTGAAGCTGGTGAAAGCTCTGGTACTACAAACACACATGATCATGGCAAACCGGTAAGACAACCTATTTCTTATAAATTTAATGGCAAATGCTTTAACTATAACAAGTATGGTCATAGAGAAAATCAATGTAGATCTAGAAATTATCAAAATACCAATACTCCCACCGATCAATGTTCAAAATGCAACAAAGTTGGTCATAATTTAAAAAATTGCAGAATGAATGTAAGATGTTATGTTTGTGGAATATTTGGACACTTATCTAATCAATGCAGAACACAAACCGACATAGGATATGGGAAAGCTATTCAGAAAAATAATGTGACTTGTTATGCTTGTAACAAGATTGGACATATTGCTAAATTTTGTAGAAGCAAGTCCTCACCAGTAAATAACAAAGGTCCTAGTTTGAAAGGTAAAGAAAAAGATGAAGAAGTTAATCAAGAATTCTCAAAACAATGGATCAAGAAGTCAGAACTAAATGTTGATAGGAATACTCATCCATTGGCAGAACAGAGTAATAGTCCACCGACAGGAGACTCTTCATCTAACTGAAGAAAATTCCTTTGAGGGTTTGGCAATCAAATGTGAAACATGCTATAATTCTCTCGATTGATGGTGAGAAGTTGAAATTACCTCTATACCGACAGATAAGTTAAGTCATCACTTAACCGGAAAGCGTTAAATGTGGTGGTTGGAAAAATTAACATTATAAATCAAGTGTTTTGGCTCCATTTTTGTTTCATCGAGCATTCAAACCTTTGAGAGTGCAAAAATTCCTGAGCAAAGGCAATCTGAGCAAAGAAGTGAAGCAATTCAGCAAGCAATCATTCCTAAGGTAGATAAAGGTATTTATAATCATGGCTTCTTCATCTGTTCCTAAATTTATAGCAAACCCTACTATAGTCGAAGTGATTAAACGCCCCAAACCCATATTTCATTTAGATCTCGAAATTGCCAAGAAGGATGATAATGTTGGTGTTTTTTCTCAAATCCCCAAAGGAGTAGTTTTTGCTGAAGACCCTAGAATGTACATACATTGTCACATAGAAGAATTAGGTGATGAGGAAATCAAGAGCATTTATAAGACTATAATTTGTGATGATTTCAGTAATGTTAAACCTGAACACAAGATAGTAGAAACCCTAGGTTTCACTGAAATTCTCAGTATTCTCGATTTTCCTAGGGATGTTATAAGGATAGTTCTAAGCAGGGTACATGGTGCATTCTTTTGGTTGGACTCAGTTCACAAAATCACTAAAGAGGTAGTAAAAGCTATGACAGGGTTACCTTCCACCGGTAATAGACCTAATAAGACAAGGAAGGTCTCAAATGACCTAGTAACTAACCTAATAGGTTCAACATCTGATAAGAGATCTTTAAGAGTAAATGATGTAACCGACATCAATGTCAGATTCATTAGTATGATTTTAGGCTACAAAACCACACATGCAAATAGGTTAAACTCGGTCTCTAGCCTATGCATAAAGAGTTCTTATGACATGATTAATGATAATGCAAAAATAAATGTGTGTGAATGGCTGAAAGATGAACTAATTGACAATCTGGGAAAGATTAAGAAAGATAAAAAGGGGACATTTAGATTTGGAAACCTACTTGTCTGTTTAATGCTGCACATAACAAAACAAGTTCCTGGTATCGGTAACAAAAATCTTGGTTTTGATATACGGGTAGGCAAACAGTTATCTAATTTACTAAATAACACCGGAGAGACTAGAGAAAAGAACATAGATGAGTATTTTCAGGCATTAAAGGCCCAGATGAAGACAAGAATCAGATTATCACAAGAAATTGTAAACAAGTACAAGGATGAAATCTGTTTTGTTGTTAAGAAGGTTGAAATTTAGAGGGAGGTAGTTATCCCAAGAACCATTTGGGTTACTGAAATGGGCTATGAAACTGATGATCACATAATTGAAACATATGCAAAAGCCCTCCTAGAAGCACCCAAGGAACCTAAAGAAGAGGTATTTGGTAGTGCTGAGACTATTGAAAATCAAACTCAATCAAAGAAAAGGGTAAAGAAGGTCAAAGCAACAGTTAGAAGAGGATCTAGACAAGCTAAAGCTATTAAGGATGATGTACTAAAAAAAACAATATTTAACTAAAGATGAGTTAGAAGCACTTCAACCGGAAACTCACCTTTCACCAATTGCAACTTCTTCGGAAAATGATATGCTATCTGCATTGAAAAGAGTTGTGAGAAAAAGGGAACCTTCATCAGTATCTACACCTTCTCCTAGAAGAACTAGACAGAAACAACAGGCAGTAAGGCCCCCGGCTAGGAAAGTAACTCCAAAGAAGAAGTTAACCCCCAAGAAAAAGACTCAACAAACCATTGCTCCAATTGACAAACTTCTAAATGAAATAATAGAGGATGGAAAGCTGAAAAACATCAAAAAATTATATGATTCATTAACAACTGATGACAAAGAAAAGGTTGAAAACAGTGTAATACTACACTTGGACATTTACAAGAAATTTCTAATGCAAGTTGTAGATGAATTATCGACAGAACTGTTCAAAAGACTTGAAGCTAGAAGGCAAGCTATTGTAGAGCTTGATAAGAAAATAAAAATTGAAAAACTACTTGTTGTATACCCAGTCAACTCACAAAAATAGATAGATGATTTGATCTCTGAGGCTAATCGGTCAGTATTCTCAACTGCACACCGGTATATAACACTTATGGCTAGTAGAGTGAATGAGGTTGTAGAGGAAACTACTAATGCATGGGACATATTCCTTATAGAGAAAGAAAAGAAGGAAGAATATAAAAATCCTAAACCCATCAAAGTATACCAAAAAGATAAGGATAAGGGAAAAGGAAAGGTTGGTGGACCACCTAGCATAAAAATAATAGATAATCTATCCCCACTGCCTTTGGATACTCCACCGGTAGTTACCACTGAAAATCAATTGACTAGTGAGAGTATGGACATACCACAAGAGGACACAAATCCCAACTCTGAGGTGTTATATACAGTGGACATTGACACTCAGAAAGTCAATATTGTGGTAGATAAGGATTCAACAAGGAAAATAGATATGGCTAATAAGCCACTGGTAACAGATAGTACTGAAGGTAAACTGACAGATGACAACATTGAGAAACAAATAGAGCAACAGGCTCACTCAGAGCAATAGGCTCCCTCTCAACAACAAGTTCATACAAAGACAGTGCCATCGGCAACAACTGAGCAATCCAAACCTTTGCTTAAAGAAATTGAAACACAAACTAACCTACCAAAGGTCACCACAAGCAAGGAAATTGCTCCCACCGATGGAATAGAGATTGTTGGTTTATCAAGTGCAGAATTCAAACCAACTAATGTGACAGAAGTTCTTCTGGATTCTATCAAAAAGATAACAGAGTGTAGCTCACAAGCATACAAAGTAATAGATGATACCATTCCAATTTTGAAATTGATAGCACCTAAGTGTAATATAGATAATAAAGATTCTTTGAGTCAACCTGACACTTTGTCTAAGTATATTACTGACAACACTATGGTAGTTGAACAAATAAAAGAGGAAGCACTCAAGGAGAGACTAGAAAAGGAGAAACGCAAATTCTTTGAGGAAGAAATAAAGAAGTGTACAAGACAATTTGACACACTTTTACCGGAACTGTGTAGTACACTAAAGGAATTTAAAACTTTGTATAGGGATACATGTAAAACTAACTTTTTGACAGTTGATATAGACTGGAAGATCAGCAAGATACAGGAACAAATAAATCAACTAGTTGATAATTTCATTAATTCATCTGATTTATTATCAGTTTTTTAGCAGAAAATAACAGGTTTTGAGGAAGAACTCCTAAAGTTAGAAAGAGAGAAGGAAAGAATAAAAGGAAAGGCTAAAGATCTAAAATGGAGACTTAGTCCAAAATTGGACTACCTCGCCTCCTTAAGTAAAGAAATATCTGATGCTTTGATGCAAGGACAGAAAACACCGGCAGAGCAAATGCAACACCTCACCAATACAGTTCAGAGGACAGAGGCCACATTAAAAGATAGCAAAAAGTTCCTTGAGAGCCTGAATCTAGTTTTGGCAGATCTTTTTCAAATTATAAACAACCAGTTACAAGGGTGATATTGGAAACCACACTCAATTGAACCTTTGAAAACCTTTGTCATTGATGCCAAAGGGGGAGTAGTAGAATGAGAAAAATAATCAGTAAATGACTCATCAACTCAGGGGGAGTTCACATATTCATTTGGTAGTACATATTCTTTTGGTACAAAATTTCTTGGTAAGGAAATTCTGGCAGATTCTTTTTGGATGACAGTTTTTGGATTTTTCTCATGAGTGTTGCCATCAATGCCAAAGGGGGAGATTGTTGGAAAATGCACACTCCAATGAGATATTGTAGGTGATTGAAGGTTTTATCATTGATGGCAACCTTACAATCCTATGACACTGGCAAGACATTTTACCGACACCAGCAAGGTCAGACTCTACAACGGCACATAGACCACCGACACCAGCAGTGAAAGGAAGTATACCGACACAGAAGCCGACAAGAATTTTGTTTGTAATATATTTTGTTAATTATTGTAAAATCATTGAAAGTCAACTTGGTAAATTGTAAAATGACTCACATATATAAGAGATCATTATAGAACATTTTAGTAGAAGATGGAAGAATGTAATTAGGCGAAATAAGGTAGACCTATAATGCGAATTATAGGTTAAGGGTTTATGTATGAAGCAAAGCTATAAACTGGTACTGGATCTAGCATAGTAGATGCTATTTTGAAGTAGTACAAGACATTGGATTTACATAATCCATTTTGTAAGACAATGAGACTTCCCATTTTGTAATTGAGTAGTGAGCTCTAGGCACTTGGCCTTCCTGCATGTGCAGGCCCCTCTTGTAGCAGTAATATTCTCTTATTGGCCAGTAAGTGAATATTATGGGTCACAAATCCCACCGAGGTTTTTCCCACATCGGGTTTCCTTGTTAAATTACTGTGTTATGGTGTGTTTTTATGTGGTTGATGTTATCTCTATTTATTACATTATTTCTTGTTTACTGGTACACAGTATTAATATGCTTTACATGTTTTAAGTTAAGAAAATATTTTAACCGGTTAGATACTGATTCACCCCCCCTCTCAGTATCTGTGGGAATCCTAACATAAAATCCTGGAAATATGTCTTTATTTTAAGGATTTATTATAAACCATACGTGAAATAGATGAGAAATTATTAAACTAATGATGCCTACTAGCACATACCAGTGTCTTATTCTATTGGGATCTAAATTTCTAAAATATTATTGAGACTTGATAGAAATTTATCTGATAGCTGATTAGATCTTAAAACATACTGCATTGCAATATCCTTTCATCTACAATTTCTTAAGAGAGATTGTTGGCATTTCAATAAAGGATATTGAGAAGGTTGTTGATGATTATGGATATAACTGATTAAGGATGTTTACTGTCTTAATATTATTATTTTGTCATTGATGTCAAGAAATTGATTTTCTAATTCAGTATGATGTTGCCATATCTTGAGAAGTATGATTTGATGAGTATAAAGATGTCGGTAAAAGACACAGAAAGGATATGATGAATAAGGGGAGGAATAAGTTATTCAATGGGCAACTATTACCAAGTTAGACAATGATGATATCATGATGTTTAGATTGTTTTGATATCATACATATGTTATTGATTGTAAGGTTAACACTATACTATGTTACCGAGCAAAGAACGTAGTCGGTAAACTCTAAGGTTATCGCTATCAGTTAATGAAGGCGGTATGTCTACCGAGTGAAGTTTAGTATTTACCGAGTTGCAACTGAGCAATAACAGAATGCATTGAATGAATAAAAGCATTATTTAATGAAGGAAGCAGATGAGCTGGCTATGATTAAATGATTGGTATGCCGTGAATGAAGTTTGTTAAAGAATTTATGGCAAAGGAAAATTGGCAGGAAGATCTACAACTCAGATTGAACCACAATACCCTAGCACAAGTTCCAAGGTAGGGTAAAACATTTTCAGATCAAAGGATACATTGAACCTAGTCAAAGTTTGAAGATCTGATGGCTATGATTGATCATGGGAAATATGATCAAGGCGATTAAGCGGTTGATGAATTGTTTATAAATAAGGAACTGATTGATAAACAATGTATGCGGGCAAGTGTATGCACAGGGATGCGACATAGTGATTAATAAGCACAGAAGCTTGAAGACCTGTTTGAATAATAGAATATAGAGCCCAACAGATGGACAAGATTAGTTCTATGTCTATATTGTATTGAGCAGATAAGAATCTACTTTAGCATTTTAAATGTGAAGTTGCAGATAGATTTTTATTACTGTTATTTTGTAAAGTGACAGAAAATCTCTTAACCGAGTGGACTTAACAGTCTTATTTGTAAAACCCTCTAGCAAGGTGACATTCTGATTGAGTGTTTGAAATCCTTTAACAAGGTCACTTCTAACAAGGTGAAGATCCTAACAGATCTGAGGGAAATCCCTTAACTGGGTCACATCTAGCAATGTGTTTGTAATCTTTAACATGATTTTCTTTTAACTGAGCATACTCTAGAAGAGTATATTTCTTAGTGGGTTTGAAATCCCACAGTGTTTTTTCCCTATTTGGGTTTCCATGTTAAATCTGGTGTTATGAGTGTTATGAGTGTTATGATGTTTATATTCTTTTGAGTTTGCATGTTTAGCAGTTTTGGTTATATTACTAAAGTATATGTTACCGAGGTTGAATCTGATGTTTTTATGGAAGATTAAGTTTGTATGATTCACCCCCCCTCTCATCTTATTAGCTTGGCATAAGTACTTAACATTAAGTATCAAAACTATCATTGCAATATCCTTTCATCTACAATTTCTTACCAAACTACTTATCAAATCCTAGTACAAACTTTATCCATCTATGATCTCATTCAAGCATTTTAATTAACCCCTTGGATTAAAGCATGAAATGAAAGACTACATACACCATAACAATGCAATGAACAAATGAAACCCTTGGTTCCATTTACCCAAAAGAAAATAAAATCATACATAGGAGAGTAAGGATTTGAAATTATATCTGTATTAATTCCAAATTTACCTTCTATAAAATGACAAACTATATTTCATTTACAAGATAACCCAATTGAAATATGAAACCGATCACTATCTTTTATTTTGCTATGTAAAGTGACATTACATTTCTCTACTATTTTCTCATAACTTATCGAAAATGGAACCTAATCCTGTCGAATGGACCTACACAAAGAGACCCTATTCAAAGATTTCATTACCCTTTCAAATGGCCCTGATTTCCCTTTTATAGAAAATAAGGGAGAAAAAAAGCTTAAGGCCAATAGACACATGTCATCAGGATGATTAAACATACCTAAAGTTTGTTACAACAATATTCCATCCTCAGGAAATTTATAACCAATATTAGAATCTACGACCGCTTCTCTAAAATTCATGATGTATTTTATTACCATTGTTGTTGTTTCGGTTCAAAAAGATATCTGCCATTAGAAGACAAAAACAATTATATCAAACTTTTTACAACCCTTATTCATCGTTCAGATACATCCTACTCCATCCATTGTACTCTTCATCAGATGGTCATTCATAACTCATGGATTCACCATCTTTAGCTCTGTATGGAGTTATTTAATGGCCACTTGATTTGCCTTTGTTTCAAAAGATTCAAAAAATGACCCCATGACAATTATTTTGTCCATGCTATCCTCTAACATATCCATGTTCATCCCTTCACATATTAAATTTACCTAGGTATTGATGACTCTCTCTACCTCCTCTTTTAAAATTGTAGAGGCTTGAATACCCTATCTCCATCCTCAATATCTAGCAAAAGAGTTTCACTCAACTCACGAAAATTTCTCATCAGCTCCCTTATCTTTCTTTCTATATTTTCTGGCAAAATTTGGGCCTCCAGCATTGATTTTATGAACAAATAAGTTGGTTGGAGTGCAGGTGGCCTCTCAACATGATACTTGGAAGCCATATGCATTATTCTAAGTTCATTTCCCCTTTGCAACCATTTTGTGAACAAGGGAACCACCATCTCTTTATCATCATCAAATTTATGAATAGTATTAAATAATAAAGAATACAAGGTATGAATGTTGTTAAGTCTACTATCATCCTTTTCATTTAAATGAGTTAGCACTGAGTTAATTATCTCCTATTGTTGCTAGGCTGATTGATCTTTTGATTCCTTCTATTAGACAGTTCAAATAACTTGAAGACAACTGAGAGAGGGGGGAGGTGAATCAGTTGTCACATATTACCAAAACCTTAAGCAATTTAAAATTTAATACTGAAACCCAAAATATTAATACTGAAATGCTTAAACAAAATACCAGAATAGCAACTAAACTAATTAAGCATAAACAATAATCATAGAATAAATACCATCCACATGACACCAAGATTTATATGTGGAAAACCTGGTAAAGGGAAAAACCATGTTGGGAAGCCTACCCATAGTTAGATAATACTTATGTAGTAAGTATGTGAATTACAATTGAGGGGCCTGCACTTGCAAGAAGGCCAACAACCTAGAGCACACTGCTCATCACAAAAGGAGTCTCACTAACAACATATAAATCCAAACTACAATCCAGAGAAGTGTTGAACTGCAAAGATAACATCTCATATGCTTGAGTACAATTCCAGTTAAGCTCAATACTGGAGGACTAAATCCTCTTACATAAACCCAATCCAATCTCCAATGGTTGACCAAATCCTTTACCTGAATGATATTACATTATTCGCACATTACATATCCATATCCCATTCCATGATGATCTATAATGAGATCTTACATCTATATACAAACCCTCGACCATAAACAATCAGGTCGGCCACCAAACAATAAACCAAATACATAATTACAAAACATGTTAGCCTTAGACCAAACAAATAATATCCAACACATAAGACATCCTAGAAACACATTGAGAGGTCCAATCCACATGTTGCATTAAATCGGTCCATAACCTAGATCAACCAGGACCCAATATAGGTCCATATGCTAAAGAAATGAGCTCCATCTACCAAGTCTCAAACATGATCACCAACAACATCCTAAAACTCCACCAGAAAGTGCACCAACACTACTTATGCATATCATCAAAGAACTTCATTAAAATCTCTGCCAGTGAAACCCTCACTAGAACTAGAAGCCAAGATTCTAAGTAAACAGGATAGCATCT
The DNA here is from genome assembly GCF_030272615.1 of Cryptomeria japonica. Classification (NCBI taxonomy): domain Eukaryota; kingdom Viridiplantae; phylum Streptophyta; class Pinopsida; order Cupressales; family Cupressaceae; genus Cryptomeria; species Cryptomeria japonica. The sequence continues at coordinate 360,075,678 of NC_081407.1, read as the reverse complement.
AATCACCAGACCAAAACCAACTTACTAAATATTAACATGAATATAATGAATAATTCATTTCCATAACCAAACCATACTGGAGCCTACCGGATCATTCTGGATCCAAACCAACCAGAAACTACTCAACCTACCAGGACCAGAAGGGTGTTGGTAAAGCATACAAATAGCTAGTGTTGGCATCAATGAAAAAACATCACTGTAGCACATAATCAATTTCTCCAAATGGCCAACAATCTCCCCCTTTGGCATTGATGGCAACACTAGATGTGAAAAACATCTAAGTACCAAGAAATGCCAAACAAGTCTTCCTAATGGAAGACAACCAACAATCTACCACATATAGATGTAGCAATGAAGTTCTGAAACAAAGACTAAACTCCCCCTTGTGAATAATATCTCTATTAAGAATTGAATTTTAAATATATCTCTCCCTAATGTATATAACTTCTTAAGTTTTTCTTTTTCACATCAATATCTCTCCCCCTTTGACATCAATGCCACAAATCTGACATAAAAATAAAAGAAAAAATATAAACCACTGAAACTCAAAGCTGACTACTCCCCCTGAGTAGTAGCATCCCCACATCAGTGTTGAAATGAAAGATATATCTGATAATGCATACTGAACTAATGCCAAACCGCATCAATCAGTTCTTTGTCAGAGGGGCAGGACCCCCCAATTTGTCTCTAAAATATTCAAATGATTCCTTATGCAAAGGTTTAGTGAAAATATCTCCAATCTGCTCTTTAGTATTCACATAAACCAGTCTAACTTCATTTGCCTCCACATTTTCCTTCAAAAAGTTATACTTAATAGATATGTGCTTTATTTTAGAATGAAATACCAGATTCCTTAATATATCAGTAGCAACAGACTTATCATAGTGAATAACTATCGGTACATCACAATCCACCTTTATATCGTTCAACATTTGCTTGATCCATAAAACTTGTGTACAGTTAGTAGGAGCAACAACATACTCAGCTTCAGCAGTAGATAAAGAAGTACATGATTGTTTCTTGCTGATCCATGAAACCAACTTTTTTCCAAGAAAGAAAGCTCCACCAAAAGTAATTTTCCGGTCATCAACATCTCCAGCCCAATCAACATCTGTATATGCACATAAAGTAAGGTTATCATCCTTAGGGTACCACAAACCATATTCTAATGTACCTTGCAAGTATATAAAAATCCTTTTCACCACCATCTCATGATTTTCTTTAGGATCATGCTGAAATCTTTAAACAATACAAACAACATTCATAATGTCAGGCCTAGTATGAGTCAAATAAAGCAGACCTCCAATCATAGATTTGTATCTTGTAGGATTTATCGGTGCAGAAACATCTTTTCTTCTGAATTTCTCACTTGTAACCATAGGATTACTTACCAGTTTAGAATCTCCTATACCAAATTTCTTCAACAATTCCTTAGCATATTTAGTTTGAAATATGAAAATACCTTTTTTAGTTTGAGTAATCTTCAAACCTAAGAAAAATTTCATCTCACCAATCATAGACATCTCAAATTCATTTTCCATATTCTTAGAAAATTCTATGCATAACTTACCTTCACCTCCAAAAATAATGGTATCAACAAATACTTCAATAATTAGTATATCATTAGATCAGTGATCTTATAATATAAATTACTGTCAGCACTGCCCTTAGTAAAATTTATCCAACCTTGCATACCAAGCTCTAGGTGCTTGTTTCAATCCATATAAAGCTTTCCTTAACCTGCAAACCATATATGTATTATCTGATAGTGAAAAACCATCAGGTTGCTCAATATAAACTTCCTCATCAAGATCCCCATTCAGAAATGCACATTTTACATCCATCTAATAAACCTTGTAGTTTTTATAAGTAGCATAGGCAAGAAATAATCTTACAGCTTCAATCCTATCTACAGGTGCAAAAGTCTCTCCATAGTCAATTCCTTCCTTTTGAGAATATCCTTTATAAACTAGTCTAGCTTTATTCCTTAGAAATTGACCATCCTCATTCAATTTATTCCTAAAAAACCCATTTAGTTCCAATTAAATTTTTATTTTTAGGTCGTGGAACCAAAGTCCATGTGTTATTTTGAACTTTTCAAATGCTTTAGATTTTTCTCTTAGAAAAGTAACCCACATCATTCTAGAATAATCATCAATGATTAGCATGACATATTTATCACCATGAGAACTTTTAACTATAGCAAGGCCACACAGATTGCTATCAATAAGATCAATAACATCATTTGATTTATCTCGTATACTCCTAAAAGAGGTTCTAACATATTTACCCATTTGACATTCTTTACATACCGGATTATAGGGCTTCATAATCTTAGGTATATCCTTAATAGCCTTAGTTGAGCCGATCTTCACAATGCAACCAAAATTCACATGACACAACCTTTTATGCCATAGACAACTCTCATCAATCTGTATAATCAAACATGTCTTCTCACTAGAGTTTAAGTGAAATATATTACCTTTTGTCTATGTACCAGTTGCAATCTCCAAGCCAGATCTGTTAATGATTTTGCATTTTCCATCCTTGAATTGTAATTGAGATCCCTTATCTACCAATTTTCCTACACTCAAAAGATTATGCCTCAAACCTTCAACATAACAAACATTGTCACTATTGTTCTTACCATCCAATGATATAGTTCTTTTTCCTTTGATCATACATGCCTTGTCATCTCCAAATCTAGCTAGACCACCATCAAATTATTGCAAAGACAAAAACTTCCCTTTATCTCCAGTCATATGATGTGAACAACCACTTTCAATTACCCATTCATCCTTGTATTCAATTTTAGCAGCAAGTGCCTTCTCTTTAGGTACATTCTCTTCTAGTGCCAGATCATCTTTCTTGATAGCCAGGAACCCCCATTCCTTCCCATTCATAGATCCAATAGCAGAGTCTTCTACCAGTTCATCATCTAAATCGGTAATTCCTTCCTCATCCACTATATAGAATGATTTGTCTCTATTTTTCTTGTATTTATATTTCTTCTGATATCTAGGGTTAGGCATAAATGATCTTTTAACTCTTTCTTCAAATCTTGAATTCCTTTTAGGACATCTAGATGCAAAATGACCAATCTTATTACATGTAAAACATTTAAAAGGTGTTTTTCCTTCATACTTACTTCCTATTGGTCCTTTAGGTACTCTTCTAGAAAATAGTGCTTCCAGTTTCTCAAACTCATCATCTTCTCTCTTCATATATTCTAATTCCTTTGCATATAAAGCTTCCCAGTCTTGCTTACCAGTTGTAGATGTAGATGCATGAAAAGGGGGTTCAGTCTTCATAGCTCCAGAAGGTCCAAATTCCTCAAGCTCAAAAGAAGATAGTTTCCCAACCAAAGTATCTATGTTGATAGATGTATTAGCCATTGTTCTCAACTCATTAATAGCAGTAGCCTTCATTTTGTAAACCAGTGGTAGGGCTCTTAGGACTTTACAAATAATTTCATCTTTGCTCAGAGTTCTGCCACAACATTGAATTCCCATAACAATCTCATTTACCCTTTCTATGAATGCAGTAATCCTTTCATCTTCTTCCATCTTCATGTTTTCATATCTCACTCAATAACCATCAAGTTTAGCAATCTTCATTATATGGTCACCTTCGTTAAGAGTCTCCAACTTATCCCATATAGCCTTTCCAGATGATTTGTCAGTTAATCCCATTATTTAATAGTTAGAAAGTGCACACAAGAGGGATTCTCTTGCTCTACAATCACTCTTAAGATCCTTGTCCAAGTTTGCCAGAGGAGGATTGCCAGATACTGGATTATAGGGTGTGACACCATTCTATTTGATCTCCCAAATATCCTTGCCAAGACATCTCAAATGAGTCTCCATCTGAATCTTGCATACTATGTAATTTATTCCATCAAGCCTTGAAATATCCATTTGAAAGATAGCTCCAGAAGAACTCGATCAATTTGAACTATTACTTGCCATAGGATCTTCCTCAAGTGGTTAAGCTTTCTGCAGAGAGGACCAAAGCTCTGATACCAATTCCTAGATAGTTTAGACAATTGGAAGACAACTGAGGGGGGGGGGGGTGAATCAGTTGTCACATATTAGAGGAACCATTAGAAATTTAAACTTTAATACTGGAATAAAAGATAAACCAATAAGCATAAACAATAATCATAGAATAAAAGCTATCCACATAACACCAAGATTTGTACGTGGAAAACCCGGTAAAGGGAAAAACCACGGTGGGAATCCTACCCATAATCAGATAATACTTATGCAGTACGTATGTCAATTACAATTGAGGATCCTGCACTTACAGGGAGGTTAACAACCTAGAGCGCACTGCTCATCACAAAAAGATCCTCACTAACTACATACAAATCTAGACTACAATCTGAAGAAGTGTTGAACTACAAAAGATAGCATCTCCTATGCCTGAGTATAGTTTTAATTAAGCTCAATATCGGAGGACTAAATCCTCTTACATAAACCCAATTAGATCTCTAATGATCGACCAATTCCTCTTCTTGAATGATATTACATTATTTGCACATTACATTCCTTGATCATGACCTCTTACATTAACCATGATGATCTACAATGAGATCTTACATCTATTTATACAAACCCTCAACCATAAACAATCAGGTCAGCCACCAGAAAATAAATGAATTACATAATTACAAACCATGTCAGCCTTAGACCAAACAAATAATACCAACTGTGAGATTTTTCCACGATCAAGGGCACAATAAAAAGCACAAAAGAGAGACAACAGTATGACAAGAAAAAAATTGTATTCTCATCAATATGCAAATGATCAACTGGATTAACCAATACAATGAATATGGGCCTTCTTATAGAGGCAAGTCCATATGGATATGTGAGCACACAATCATGACATGTGTCTCAATGAGAAACAAGGGCAGATAAGACAAGTAGGGGTAGGTAGGAGAAATAATATAATATTCCACAAGAGGTGGAGGACCCATCGAATGTGGACCGTAATAGCAAGATAAGACCAAAAAAGGTGCAATTTCTCCTACAAGATATATCCCTATGTGCACACTTCTCTAAGTGTCTCATATCCAAACTACGATGAGATGGATTATCCTAAGTTAACTTAAGTAAATTGTAATAATATATATGATGAATAATTATTTACACCAACACCCACCCTTAAGTGCAACTTAGGGGAATGAAGACACAAGTCAACAATGCAAGATGGGTCCTGACTACTAGGCCATGATAGGTAGCATTGTACAATATGCAAATGCAAGCAAACCTATGCAATGCAATCTCTCACAAACAAAGAAAGGGAGAAAATCTAGTGGGAAAAAACTCCCCCCCAAAAGAGAGATGAATGTACAAATGACTCTCAAAGAAGGACAAAACCTCTAAGAGGAAAAAGTCCCCCCCATAAGAGAGGAAGGAGAAGTCAGCTGACCCCCCCAATGAGACATCCTACACCCCCAAGAGAGCTCGCAACTGCTGGAACTTACTCTCGGTGAAAGGTTTGGTGAATATGTTTGCAACCTGCTCTACTATAGGACAATACTGCAAATCAATGACCTGCTCCTGAATCAGCTCTTGGATGTGGGGCATATGGATCTCGATGTGTTTGGTCCACTGATGCTAGACCGGGTTCTTCAAGATTGCAATAACACTCTGATTGTCACAATGTAGGGCTATTGGCCATGGAGTGGTGAACCCAAACTCTATGAGAATCTGTTGAAGCCAAATGGTCTTAGTCACTGTGTTAACAGCTCCTCGATACTTTGCCTCAGTCGAAGAGAGAAATATCATGTTGCTTCTTGCTCTACCAACAAATGGGGCTTGAACCAACATGGAAGCTATAGACTGAAGTAGACTTACGATCATCAATATCACCAACCCAATAAGAGTCTTTGTAACCAACCAAGCGAATTCTTGTGCCTGCTGCATAGTGAATCCCAGAGTGATGCGTACCCTAGATGTAGTGAAGGATGCATTTGGTGGCTTTCCAATGAATCTCATGTGGTTCCTACATGAATCAAGAAACCATGCCAACTACAAATTAAATATCTGGTCGTGTGTGAGTCAATTAGATGAAACTTCCCACAAGCTGATGATACAATGTGGCATCAATTGGTGGAGAAGAGAACCTAGCCTCAAGCTTGACTCTTAAAAGAAAGGGAGTCAGTGCAAGATTACAATCAACCATATGAAAGTGTGCAAGTAGATCACGAGAATACTTGGGCTATGATAGTGTAATCTAGGAAGGTGACTGTGAAATCTCTATCCCAAGAAAGTAGTGCAAAAGACCATAGTCAATCATAGAAAATTTGTCATGCAAAGAAGATTTGACCTTTCTAATGATGGATGTGATGCTCCCTGTAATGATTAAATCATCAAGATAGAGAGCAAGTATCAAGTGAGAGTCATCCTATCATAAAATGTAGACATTTGGATTAGAATGACACCTCGTGAATCCTACTGAGAGAATAAAGGAATCCATCTTGGTGTACCAAGCCCTGGGGGCTTGCTTAAGGCCATAGAGATATTTTCTTAGTTTATAAACCAAGGAAGAATCCTGGATGAAACCCTGTGGCTACTCCATATAAATATCCTCATCAAGATCCCCATGAAGAAAATAACTCTTCACATCCATCTGATGTACAGCCCAACCATGAGCTATGGCAATAGAAAGTGTCAAGCAAATGGAGTTCATCTTGGCTATGGGTGCAAAGGTCTCAGTATAGTCAACACCTAGAACCTGAGAGAAACCTTTCACAACAAGTCAAGCCTTGTACTTATCCACACTACCATCGGCTACAAACTTAGTCTGATAGATCCACTTGCATCAAACCATCTTTCTCCCCTTAGGGAGAGGGACTAACTCCCATGTGTTGTTCCTCATAAAGGAACTATACTCTTCCTCCATAGCTTGGTCCCACTCAGGAGCCCCTAATGCTTCCCAAAATGTCTGTGGATCAGAAGTGGTAGAAATTTATGCATGTGGAAGGTCCTGATGTTGTTATCAAGTCCTCCATGTATCTAAAGGATCCCCAACAAGAGAACCTGCTAACTCAAGTGTCTATTGAGCCCAATGAGGTCTAGGTAGAGGTGGAGAACAAGGCTCCTCAACTACAAGTGGACCTTGCGGAGGTGTAACCCTACGAGTCAGAGTTGAAGGAGTCTCATCATCCAAATCACTGGCATCACTATCCACAAAGGAGGAAGGTGGAGGAGATAGAGAGGCTAAGATTGGAGAGCTTTCCTCAAAATGAACACCTCATGTGTCTTAGGATCCATCAATAAATATTCCTTAACACCCTCAGGATATCTAACAAAATGATAAGCCTACTCTGAGGTTCCAATGCCTTGCCTTTCTGCAGAGGAATGCGAGCTCATGCCAGACACCCAAAGACTCTGAAATGTCTCACAATCAGTTTCCTGCCAGCCCAAGCCTCAAAAGGAGTAATACTTATCAAATCTTTGTGAGGAACCCACTTTTGGATGTGTGTGGCACAACTGATAGCCTCTTCCCAAAAGTCAAGATCAAGAGAACATGCATGTATCATACGACTAGCCACTTCTTTGAGAGTTATATTCTTGTGCTCTGCAACTCCATTGTGTTGTGGAGTGTAAAAAACAAAATGTTGAAGATCAATCCCCTCAAATGTATAAAAATCCTCAAGCCTTTTGTTCACATATTCCCTTCCATTATCTATGCGAAGAATCTTGACCACTTTCCTTGATTGCTTCTCCACATGAGCCTTAAAGTCTACAAATCTGTTACACTTCACTCTTATGAATAAGAAAGTAGACCCAAGTGAAGCGGGAGTAGTCATCAACGAAGGTGAAGACATAGTGGGCCTTACTAAATGAAGGTGATAGAAATAGACCTGCTAGCCCATTGTGAACAAGTTGGAGAACTTCCAAAGCTCTCCAAGATTTCCCCTTATCAAACTTCTCCTCGGTATGCTTGCCCATGGAACATCCTGAACATACACCCTCTGAAAAACTAATTTGAGGTAGACCTGTGACCATGTCTTTAGTGCTGAGTTGTTGAAGATAGCGGTAGTTAAGGTGACCAAACCGCTCATGCGATAGCTTACTTTCTGAATTTGAATGAGTAAGCAAGGCCCTAGAAGGAGAACTTGGCACAAAGTGGGAGAATGAGTAAAGTATTGATTTGTCATTGACTTGTCTCACTACTACCAAGGCATCATTATCAAGTTCCTTTACTACAACTGAATCAAGTGTAAACTCAACCTTTTTCCCATTCCCATAGTGAGTGATTTGGTAGATAGAGAAAAGATTGGCAGAAAAGTTAGGAACATAGAGAACATTCTCAAATATTCCATCATACATGTCAACTGAACCTTTCCCTTCAACCTCAACTTGTGTATCATCACCTATGTAAATGTGAGGTACCTTTGATGGCTCCAATAAAGAAAACTACTCCTTTGTAGAACCCATGTGATAAGAGGCACCCGAGTCAAGTATCCACTATTATGAAGAACCTGTTGTAGCCATGAATGCTTTCCCTTTTCCCTTAGATTGTGACAAAGGGGAAGGACTTGAATCCTTCTTGTTGTAGGCAGATGGCAAATTGATGTTATTTTTCTTAAGAATATTTGTCAACTCATTAACTTGCTTGGTGTGGCATCGATTCTTATCATGACCATACTTCTTGCAATAAGCACAAGTTGGTTTATCCTTCTTAGGTGGAGTCCCTTTCTTAGAAGAGGATGAAAAATTGTCTTGGGATGGAGAGGATGTTTTTCCTTTTTCCTATTGTAGTTGTTGTTCACCAAAACTGGTTAACCCAAGTACACCTACAATTAATCTATGAAATAACCAATTTCAATCTATGAAAACTTCAGGGCTTGAACAACATAACAAGGATATGAATCCTTCTACTCTTTAGGCTCTGCAAAACCTAGGCGGGTATACCTTTGATGCTTAAAATTAAACCCATTACACACTTGCTTGTGATTTGCTTGTGGCACCACCTAGGACGACACCTCACCTATCTACCACTTCACCTGCCTTACGAACCGCCACCTGTCTACCACTGGATTACCACCAGACCTACCTGCTCATCACCACCTCACTCGGACCCACTAGCTCACCGCCACATGTACCTTCCAACTCACTTATCGCTGGTTCGTGAAGGGTAATGGTCGAGCACCTTCACATAGTGACTCAATGATGGTCATCTGATCATCCTCAACCTGCTGGATCTTTAACATGCCCTTTTCTGCACGTGCTTTGTCACTAGTTCACGATGGTTAACTAGCGTGCATCTTTGCTTTGCGACTCAGTGACAACTATTGATTGTCCTTGAACCTGCAAGCTTGTTAACTCTCCCTTCCACTACAAAACTCACTCACCTCGAGAATCATGCACACATGGGGTCCACCTGGTCATCAGCTAACTCTTTTCTGCCTCAAGAGTCATGCACACATGCATGGGGTCCACTAGGCTGCTAAGAAGCTCCCCATCAAAATCCCTTAAGCTTTGACATTATAGATATGTATGGCATTAGTTTTAAATACAAACATTTTCCTCCATACCACCAATGTGGGACAAATACTTTATACTTGGCACTTGTATTTGTTTGAAAATTTCTTTGACAACCATGCATAGAGGATGCTGGTTATGGTCATGAGTTTGGGTCTATACCTACCAAATGCCTTGGTTTGAAGATTTTGATGTCTTTTATCTGCCACACCAGAACCCACGGCAGGGACATCAGTTACTTGAATGTTTTTAAACCTTCACCAACGTTACACATCTACAGAAGGATGTTGGCACTATGCCTACCAATTGAATTTTCTTTGAAAAATTCTGCCTTTGCTTGCAACGTTAAATTTGGCAGGAAATTGGTGCATGTTTATTACAGTGTGTTGGAGGTTTCACATGGCCTGGTCTACCCGTTCCATGCTACATCTATAGATTGCATTGGTTTGGAACTTCATTTTAACCCTCCCTCACCTCCACACAGGGGCATAGGAAAAGACACGCGAGTGAGGCTCTACACCAATTGCATTTACTTGGAAGTCTCAGAATGCCTTCCAAACACCATGTAGGGGCATTGGCTTGAAACTTTAATTGCCCTCCTTTTCATGCCATTCAACACCACATAGGCCATTTACCTACCAATAGCATTTGCTAAAGGTTTATTAAACCTTTCCTAGCTACCACGTTCCTCATACACCATTTGCTAAAGGTTTATTAAACCTTTCCCAACTGCCATGTTCCTCATACACCATATGCACTTCAAAAAATCACACGCAGTTGGGGAGATGTTAGCTCTGGGCCTGCCAATGCAGCTACTTGAAAGTTTCCAATGCCTTTTCATCTAATGCAGGCCATGCACCTATCAATTTGCATTAGTTTGAAACTTTTCTCTTAAAATTTACCTCACTACGTAGAGGTAATTTGTCATTTACACCTTTATTTGAAGTTTCTAAGCCTTTTCAAACTACCACATTACACCCACGCACAGGCAAGGAGATGTTACACCTGTAGACTGCAATTTGTTGGAGTTTACTAAAGCCTTTTCAACGCCATGTTCTAACATTGAATGACCATGATATCTATAAGTGTCCATCTCTAGAATCTTAAGACCTGGAACATAATGTCCTTGCTTGTAATATGCAAAGCATTTTGCTGCTCGCCATTATGTTGTACCCATGCCATAATGATTATTCTCCCACACAAGAACTACAAGCAAGCTCCACAAAGTGACCATATTAAGAGCTTCATAAAGTTGCCCTTGATTTGCAGAACCATCACCACAAAGAGTAATTGATACTACATCTGATTTTTCATATTTAAGGGCAAAGGCCATACCACATCCAAGCGGAATGTGTGCTCCAACAATTTCATAGATGACAAGTAAAATGAAGTCGCCTCTCACCATCCAACTAGCAAATTGCAGTCTTCCTTTGTTCTTTATGTAGTCATAAGGATGAAATGAAATCTTCTCTCACCAAACTAAATTTCCAATTACAGTCAAGCTGGTATTGATATGTATTGCCATGAATTAAGAACATTTTGCCATAAAATTAATGCACGAGCATGAGCCAGGTCAGGCCCCAAAGTGGGCCTGACTAAAAAAAATTATTTTTCATGTAACTAACCTTTGAAAAACACCTCAGGAACCTTGAACATACCTCTGGAGTTGATCGACACAATTATCTGATCATTAAACCGAGTTTTGCAACTTTCAAGCGCTTGCACCACATTTTCGCATTTAAACCCAACGATGCAATTTTCAAATTGGTCAAAACACCTTTCTGGACTTCGCAAACTAACATGCGTACTATTTGATATATAAGAATTCACTTTTCCAAACCATTTCTCAAGATGAATCCCGAGTGAAGAAATATTAATGGTCAAAGATGACCGAATGGCTCTATCAGCACTATGAACCTAATAAAATCAATGTGCAGGGACCTCAAAGTGCCTTTACTAAAAATATCAAATGGTCTTCGTAGATCTCCAAATCTAGGGCATAGATACTTTGAAGTAAAAGGAAGACCATGGAATGTTTAATTTGACTAAAAGGATAACTAGGTGCAAATGGTAAGCTCATGAAAATGGCAACTTTAACAGATGCAACAATGAAAGTGCAGAAAACTGAATAAAGTGGCTCAAGAAATCATCTTGGAAAACTGATAAAACAGTCATAAAGAAATAAAACTTGGCATGTGGACTCACCTATATGCATAAAATTCAATTCACTTTTAATTTCAACATGATGATCAACTGGTCAAAAGATATAGGAGATCTAAGTAGGCTACTTGATAAAATCTGCATTTGCACCTGAGATGCACTTTCATCTCACCCCTTTAAATGGGTACCTGATAAATTGATCCAAAATGATATCTGAAAGTTGCAGAACACTTCATAGGCCAAATGAAAGGTGTAGGACACATTTCCTAAGCCTTACCCTTTGATAACTAACTGGATCCATTTTACCCTCTTTCTAACTGGGCCACTATGGATGATGAGCTAAGTGCCTTTCTGAAAATGCGGATGCAAACTTTTGAAATAGGCCTCTCAAATTCAGTCAAATTTATGAGTCCCAATAGTTGTTTTGACTTATATTGCTTCTTTTTCTTGTTTTAATCTTTTCCTTGACTCCCTTGACTCCCTTGATTAGCCACCAAAGCCTTGGACTTTGAAGACTTGAGAAGCCCAATGTTCAACAACTTAGATTGTTCCAATATCAACATTTCTATGAAAGCATCAAATGTAGGCATAGTGTAGGAACTCCCCACTTTCAAACGATGAGTTTGGAAGCTAGAAACAAATATTGCATATTCAGGTGCAAGCTTGTCCAACAAGTTGAATATTAACTGAGCATCCTTTTTGTCTGTTGGTTCCCAGAAATGGGTTTACACTGACTCAAAGGTAGAGACCAAGTTGTTTTCTCCTAATAATATCTATGGAAAGCCACTTCCAACTGTTTAATATTCTTCAAATTTGGACCAACAATGACAAGGATGCTAGATCCTTCTATGCTTTAAGCTTTGCAAACCTAGGGAGGGTGTTCCCCATGCTTATTTGTGATTTTATGCCACACTCACAAATCATGCATAAAATAAAACAAATAATCTCATATAATGACTCAACAATAAGGTAGAATGCTCAGGAATGGAAAATTCCTTAGTGATCCTCAATCTGTTTGGAGCATGAGATGACTAATACATATGATAACGTTCATATAAAATGAAAGTATTCTAATTTTCAACAAGTTATAGCAAACCAGTGGTGATTTTGAATAGTAAATAAATACCCAGGCATTGACTTAACTATGATTAGTGGCTTAGTCCATTGGGTATGTGAATTCATATTGCATTAGATTGTACTTCTGATAGAGTTTATCTAACAGCATAAAATCAAAGATAATATTGGTTTACAATATATTATATTCGCAATCCCCACCCAAAACTACTTATCAAAATCCCTGTAATGACCTCTATCACTCTGCAATTTTATTCAAGCATTTAATTGATCTTTTTAGACCAAAGCATGAACAAAAAGTTACATACACTACAACAGTGCAATGAGTGATAAAATCCTTGATAATACACATTCAAAACATGATAGAACAATATATTGGAGAGAAATGGGCTTGAATCATATATTCATTCATTAATTATGTTATCTCTATAAGAATACAATCCATACATAATTCCTTCAAGAACCTACAAAAATCATAGACACACGACTCTTTTCTATTTTTTTCTCTTTAAAATGACCTCTTACAATCCTTTTGTTTCACCTAGATTTTGCTATTTGGAAACGGAAATTTGGAATACATAAGGGACCAAAATTACGAACCCCGTCTCATAGCCCTGAATTCCCTTTTATAAAAAACAAGGGAGCAAACAAGCTTCAAGCCAGAGGAGACACCTGTCATCTAAGAATGACTATGCATAACCGCATTCTGTTATACAAAACAATCATCCTTGAACTTGCTTATATTGGATCAAAATTTGTAGCCGCCTTCTTCAAAACCCATGATGAAAATTACCCCCATCTTGTCTTACAAGTTGCAAAATATCTGTCACTAGAAAACAAAAATAGTTATGCAAACTATTTACATCTTTCTATTCATCATTTAAATACATGCCACTCCACACACTATATTCTTCATTGGATGGCCAATTGGAATTCATTACTTCATCTCCTTTTTCCCTATATGGAATATACTTAATGGCTACTTGGTTTGCCTCTCTTTCAAAATTGAAAAAAAATAACCCTGTAGCAATTATATTATCCATGCTATCTTCTAGCTTATCCATATCTAGCCCATCAGAAATCATTTCTACCTGGGTGTTGATGAATCTCTCTGCCTCTTCCTTCCAAGACTGCAAAGGCTTAACTTCTCACTCTCTATCTTCAATATCTAACAGAAGAGTGTTCTAATTCACTAAAACTCTTCATCAAATCCCTTATCTTTCTTTCTATATTTTCTGGTAGAATTTGGGATTCCTGCATTGATTTCACCAACAAATATGTTGGTTGGAGTGCATGTGCCTTCTCAGTATGAAATTTAGAAGCCATGTGCATCATTCTAAGCTCATTTCCCCTTTGTAACCACCTTGTAAATAGGGGAATTGCCACTTCTTTATCATCATTAAACTTTTGAATAGCATAAAAAAGTAAAGAATATAAGGCATGAATACTATTTAACCTGCTTTCAATTTTCTCATTTAAATGAGTTAGCACAGAGCTAACTATATTCTCCTGCTCCTTGGTTGAATGTTTCTCTGATTCTTTTAATTTATTCTCTAATTCAACAATTTTCTCTAGAAGCTGAGACTCATTTGGTTCAGCTGATCTTCTAGTATCAGGCTCATCATCATCATCATATGGGACTAATATCATGCCAGGGATATTAGTACTTTTATTTAATTGAGTTTCTTCTTCTTTCTGGATCGTAGGTGGTGACCTAGATGTTGATGGCTCAGATGGCCCTTCAAGTGCAGGATATGAAACCTTTATTTGTCCTTTCTCTAGGAGTTTCACTCTCATTTGCAACTCCACACATCTTTTATGAGATGCATTATAATCATTAACAAGCGTGTGAAATTTATTCATTAGCTCAACCCTCTCTGTAGCTTCCTTTTTCACACTCTAATGTGCCATCTTAGCAATATCAACATTCAATTTTGTAGCCTCTACACTTGATGTGTCAGCTGCCCTCTTTATAATCAAACTTCCCCTCAAGTTGGGGTTTAACTCACTAATGTCATACTTCCTAGGTCCTTCCTCTAGCGCCCATATAGATAAGGTTGCATAATCATTTACAAAGTATAATCTTTTTAATGCTAACCTTGCTTCTTTCTCCTTTGATTTCCTGATGGTGTCAAATGTCACTGCATCTGCTATAGTCCATTCTGGTAGTATCAAGACTCCATCTAGACTTAACATTTTCCTGCCCTCATCAACAGTGATTTCCTTGAAGTCTTCCTTCATTTCACTTTTTACTTCCTCTTGGATTTCTTGGTCTAATCTTTCTAGCCTTTGGGCCTTCCTCTTAGAAATTCCTCCTTGGTATTCATCAACCTTTGTTTTCCATACTAACTGTAGAAAGGTTGGGCTTTTTACAAATGCATCATCCTTAAGGAAGCTATAACATGCCTCTTTTCTTGCATCTTTGAAGGATTTACCCTGAATATCCAAGGGAGTAAGATCCAACTCGAAATTAGGAGGCAATACAGGAATACCTGGTGCAGAGCATATTTCATTTCACAACTAATTTTCAAGCACATGGTGTTGTCTATAGGTTCATTTATATTGTCATTGTGGGTTGGATCAATGATCAACCTTGATGTAACTGAATGCCTATTTTGTATGGTCAATAATCTCTTAGGTGAGCATATAAACCTAGAGGTCTATTAGGCCATCAAGGCTTGGAATTTGGACTTTGTCAAAGTTAGTATGTCTAGGATATTTTCTTAGGTGTTGGAGTAAATAATGACATTGGTTGTGTTTCCATAAGGTCTAGGTAGTTAATAACCGGTGTTGTTCTAAAATTGCAAAATTACAAAATGTTGCATTTGTTGTCAAGCAACTTTTCAAAGTTTTTGGTAGGATGAAAACTACTTCTCCAATGGTCCTAAGTATTTAAAAGTTGGTTATGGACATTTGAAGAGGTTTATATATATGTAGACTACCATAGGAAGGTGTGTCGAAGGTTTTGTAAAGTTTGGTGGAGAAAGTAAATAAGACAAATTTGATGTTTGCCATACATAGATTTTCCCATATGATTTGTACAGAGTGTGAGGATTCCTGATGAATCTTTGATTTGGTTAGGAGTAACTCTGAAACACCCTTCCAATGCACCAGGTTTGACCTCTCAAAGTAAAGTCTAGTAGAAGTTACAAACGTTTATTTTCTGTAGGTTGAAACCCTCCATTTTCAAGGGTTATAATGCAAGTAAGACCCTAACTTACAGTGTACTCATTGGAATCTGATGGACATGGGTATAATTCTAGTTAGGGATGTGTATTTTGAGATTCTAGAGGGGCAAGATTAGAGGAGTTGGTTGGTACAATACCACCAAGCCCTAGTCTAAACTGAGGGTTTAGATTAGATTAGAAGAGTTTCTTTGAGTAGATAATGAACAATATTGAAATGATGAGTTGAAGTTCTGAAACTGGGTATTTGAACATAGAAGAAACTTCCTAAAAAGTTGGAACCTTCCTGTGATCCCATTATCCATACCTCTTTTGTGAGACTGATCTAACTTGATCAATTAGGCCTCTAACCAAGTAGGTGTTGAAGAGTGCAAGAATAGGGTGGAAATCCAATCATTTTTGAATCTGATAGTGGTACCAAAAGGGTGTCAGAAACCTAAATTTGGTTAAAGTATAGTTTGGTGTTATTCGAAGAGAAGTCCCAAAAGATAGTGAAATAGGGCTAATAACTGGTAAAACTATCAAACTATCAAACTGGTATTGGTAAAACTATGAAACCTATATTGGTAAAACTGTCAAACCTGTATCGGTAAAACTATCAAACCGGTATCGGTAAAACTGTGAAACCTGTACCGGTAGACCTAGACCGGTGGGCTTGTCTAGTCCTCAAAAACCAATACTTGCCTTGTGTTTCAAATAAGCAATGTGGGAGATCTTTATTGGTCTTAGGAAGTGAGTAGGAATGTGTTTCAACCAGTTAGTGGTGAGAAGTTGACTTCATAGTTGAGGTGTGAAACATAACCAGAAACACAAGACCAGAGGTGTGTGTGTGGGTTTATCGCCCTACTATTGTCGACCTCTACATTAGGTGGTATCATAGCACTAGAAGGACTTGGGAAGAGTTTTAACCATGGGAGATAGAACAGAGGGACAAGGTGAAGAAGAGATACCCTCTAGAGTCACCAATGTGGAATTAGCTAGGATAGTCAGGGAGCAAGTAGGCAAGAAGAAAATCATGGAAGCGGAACTAGTAAAGTTGAAGAAGGATCAGGCTGGGAAAGAAGTTAGCTCATAATCAGAAGAAGGAGAAGAAGAAGAATGAGGAGAGGAACCAATTGTACTGGCAGATCAAAGGCAATTCATTAAAGGCCTTAAGAAAGTAGGTGGAAGAGATACTAAGGAAGAATCACCTATGTTTCAAGGGAATATGAATCCAGAGGATTGCATGGACTAAATTGAGGCCTTAGAAAACTATTTGGAATATGAGGAGGTGAAGGATAACCAAAGAGTAAAGGTGGCTAAGTCAAAATTGAAAGGCACGACCATTAGTTGGTGGAATGTCCTACAAAGGGAAAGAATGGTGGAAGGTAAGAAACCCATCACTTCATGGAAGAGGATGGTGTCAGAAATTAAGAATAAGTTTGTCCCTTAAGATTATGAGATAATCCTACATAAGAAACTACAAAATTTGAGGCAAAAAGATCTGGATGTTAGTGCCTACACCGAAGAGTTCCACGGAATGACACTCAAAGAAAAGATACAAAAGAGTGAGACAAAAAAGCTAGCAAGGTACATGAATGGCCTTAAGTTTAACATTCAAGATGAACTCAGTTTGTTTAATCTGGAATTAGTGCATAAGTGTTATCAAATGGCCCTTAGGATTGAGGAGAAGCAAAAAAGGTGAGGAGAACACCATAATAGAAGAAGGGGTATAAATTTCAGAGGTAAAGGTAGATTCAATAGTAGAGGATCATATCCTAAAACCCAAGGAGAAACCATCAGTCACGAACATGAGGAAGAATCAGGGAAAAAAGGTAGTTTTAGAGGGAGAAGAGAAAATGGAAGAGGAAGGTTTGGTGGAAGAGGACCTAGTGTTTTCATTGGTAGGTGTTTCTCTTGTAACTAGGTGGAACATCAATCCTTTAGTTGTCTAGAGAAGCAAGGAAATGGTGGTCAAGGGGGTGAAAGGAGAGTACATTTCATTCAAGAGGAAGACAGTTAGAGCATGACTTCCTACCACACATCAACTTCAAAGTCTACAGACCCAGAGCAAGGAGAGCTCTTGATGATAAAAATGACTCTCTTGAAGGAACCAATTAGCAAAGAACCACCTCAGAGGAAGTCTCTTTTCATAACCACCTGCAAGGTACAAGGTAAAGTTTTTAAGGTCATTGGAGATTCTGGATCCACAGATAACATAGCTTCTATTGAAATGGTTACTGAGCTTAACTTGAAAAAAATACTTCATCCCTATCCCTATAAGGTATCTTGGTTGAATATGTTAGGATTCCCAAAGATACTAAGAGGGGGGGTGAATCACTATCTAACCGGTTATTGAATTTACTTGATTTAAAACATGTAAAGCATATCAATATTGTATACCATTAAACCAAGAATAATGCAGTAAACAAGAATAACAACAACCACATGAAAAGCACACCATAACATAGTAGTTTAACGAGGAAACTTGATGTGGGAAAAACCTCGGTGGGATTTGTGACCCATAATATTCGCTTACTGGCCAATAAGTGAATATTACTCTTACAATAGGGGTCTGCACATGCAAGAAGGCCAAGTGCCTAGAGCTCACTGCTCAAGTCACACTAACTTACAAAATGGATTATACAAATCCATTGTCTTGTACTACTTCAAATTAGCGCTATGCCAGATCCGGTACCAATTTTAGCTCTGCTTCATACATAAACCCTTAACCTATAATTTTCATATTAGGTCTCCCTTATTTCACCTAAATCATTATTACAAAGTGTTCTACAATGATCTCATACATATATGAGTCATATTACAACTCACCATGTCGGCTTAAAATGATTTTACAATTAATTATAAAATACATTATAAACAAAATTCCTGTCGGCCAGGGTGCCGGTATCTATCCTTTCTCTGTCAGTGTTCTGTGTGCCGATGTAGAGTCTGTCATTGTCGATGCTAGTATATTGTCTTATTGGTATCATATAATTGCAAGGTTTCCATCAATGACAAAACCTTCAATTACCTACAATTTCTCATTGGAGTGTGCATTTTCCAACATTCTCCCCCTTTGGTATTGATGGCAACACTCATGAGAAAAATCCAAAAAGTGTCATCCAAAAATGAGTCTGCCACAATTGTCTTACAAAAAAAATATGAGTTCCCCCTGAGCTAATGAGCCATTTGCTGATCATTTTTCTCATAGCCTCTACTCCCCCTTTGACATCAATGACAAAGCTTGTCATTCGCTGTCAGTGGAGTCCTACTTGGTTTCTTGTAACTGGTGGGTTACACTCTAAAAAATATCTGTCAAAATTAAATTTATGCCGTTGCTGAATGTTTTACTATCTTTTATAGCCTCAAGGGTTCTCTACACTGTATTGGTGAGTATGTGCATTTTCTCTTCTGGTGTCTTTAGTCTAGGAACCAGAGTGTCAGATATTTCTTTTCTCAAAGAAATAAGATACTCTAGTCTTGGACCAAGTCTGCATTTTAAGTCCTTTGCTTTGTCCTTTATTCTTTGTTTTTCATTTTCCAGTTTCCTGATTTTCTCTTCCTGCTCTGCAATTTTCTTCTCTAGCTACAAAAATGAATCTAATGTTCCAATCAGATTGTCAACAATATTGTTAATCTTATCCTATGTCTTTCTGATTTCATTGTCAAGATCTTTTGTTAATACATTCATTTTGCATGTATCCCTATACAATTTCTTGAAGTCAAAAATGATTTCATTGAGTTCCAGTAAAAGAGTATCCATCTCCTCTTTGTTCTTATTCACAATTTCCATAAAGAATTTCTCTTTTTCTTTTATCATCCTTTCCTTAAAAGTATCCTCATTTATTTGATCAACAGTGATTAGGTTACTGGTGATGAATTTAGACAATGTGTCTAATTGTTCTAAAGAATCTTTATTCTCTATTTTACACTTGGGTGCAATCATCTTCAAAATTGGTATGGTGTTATCAATAGCCTTATATGCTAGTGCATTACAATCTATTATTTTCTTAATTGAATCTAGCAATACCTCTGTCATATTTGTTGGTCTGAATCCAGACTTGGAGGTTCTGGATGTCTGTCCAACTGTCTTCACAATTTGTAATCCATCGATGGTGAGAATAGCATTGCTTTCCTCTTTCACTGGAGGATCAGTTTGTGTCTACATTTCAGCTACCAAAGGTTTAGGTCTTCTAGTTGTAGCCGGTGGCACTGTCTCTGAATGTACTTGTGAATGAACCTATTTTTCTACCTATTTCTTTGTACTCTCTACCGATGGTTTCTCTAATGATGCCTCTGATGATTTTTTAGTGTTATCCACTACTCGGTTTTCTGTTTGTGACTCTGTATGTTCTACTGGTTTCTCTGTGCTTGCTCCTAAAAGTTTTCAGTTTGTTGCTCACTCCCAATTTCAATGTCTCCAACTATATCTTCAACATTTGTCTCAACTGTTGTGTCTTCTACTAGTGGCTCAGTTGCCACATCTCTTTTCTCACTTGTTTCCTTATCAACCACAATGTTGACTTCCTGTGTGTCGATATTCATTGTGTACAACACCTCAGAATCAGGATTTGTGTCCTCATGTGTTGTCTTCATACTCTCTGTTGCCAGTTGATTTTTAGTAGTGTCTACCAGTGGAGTATCTAAAGGTGGTGGAGGTAAGTTGTCAGTTATCTTTATACTAGGAGGTCCTCCAACCTTGCCTTTTCCTTTGTCCCTATCCTTTTGATATACCTTGAAGGTTTTAGGTTTTTGATACTCTTTCTGTTTCTCCTTTTCTACCAAGAATATATCCCATGCATCTGTTGTTTCCTCTATTATCTGATTCACTCTTCCTGCCATCAATGCTACATGTTGGTGAGTAGTTGAAAATACTGACTAGTAGGCCTCAGAGATCAATTGATCCATCTCATTAGGTGAGTTAACAGGGTGTACTGCAAGTAGTTTTTCAATCTTTGTTTTCTTATCTAGCTCAATAATAGCTACTCTTCTAGCTTCTAGTCTGTTATATAGATCTATCGGTATTTCATCAACAACTTGCATCAAAAATTTCTTGAAAATATCTAAGTGTAATATTACACTGTTCTCTACTCTTTCTTTGTCATCAGCGGAAAGTGTGTTATACAGTTTACTGATATTCTTCAACTTGCCATCCTCAATAATTTCATTTAGTAATTTATCAATAGGAGCTATAGTTTGTTTTGACTTCTTCGTAGGAGTCAACTTCTTTTTCTTTGGAGTTAATTTCTTTGTTGGGAGCCTTACTGCCTATTGCTTCTATCTTTTTGGTGTAGGAGAAGGTGTCAGTCAAGGTTTTCTTTTCCTCTCAACTCTCTTGAATACTGTAGGTATGTCACTTTATGAAGAAGTTCAAATCGGTGATAGGTGTGTTTCCGGTTGGAGTGCTTCCAACTCACTTTCAGTTATACCTCTTTTCTGTAGAACATCTTCTTTAATAGCTTTTGCATGTCGGGTTCCTTTTCTAACAGTTTTTGATTAAGGTAAAAGTAGGTTTTGAAGGGGCCCCAAAACCCTTTACAAGCAGAACTTAAATAGAAAAAGCAACGAGATACAAAAAGGAACAGTCCAACGAAAAGCCAGTAGAAAATCATAGAAAACGAGAAAAAGCCCCACAAAGCCAGCAGGCCATCCAGAATTCAGAAGAGATACTAGTTGATTTTTTCCAGGGCATTTGCTAGGGTGTTGCTAATTTCATGTAGCTCTTTGATGTTATCCTTAAGATTGGGGAGATCCTTTGTAGAAGCAGCCACAGCTTTCTTGACACTAGCCCTAGTCCTCTTCGCAGTGCCACCCACCGGAGTAGCATCATTGCTACCAATCTGGATAGTCTCTTCATCCAAGTCAAGTTCCACAACCGGTTTTAGAGAGCAAGTATGATCAAAGACCTTAGCGATATCCTCTAGGTTTTTAGTGACAGTAGAAAGGATACTCGGGATAACGCTCATTAGATTTTTCATCGCCTCTCTCTCATCTTCCAGTGATTTAAGCTTATCCTCCATATTCTGCTTCCAGTTTATCTGCTCTCTATTTTCATCCTCCCTCTTCTCATCTGTATTTTTCCCCTTTTTTTCCAAGTTCTTCAGGAGCTCATAGGTCCATCTGTCATAATCCATTCTTGCCTTAGAGAGTTTCTTGAGGTTATCCAAGATTAACCCTTTACCCGCGATTTCCTTATCCTCACTAACCCTGTCCTTAGTCAGGTCCTTCTTAGAATCTTTGTTCATTTCCCTCTCGGAATTCACATCAGTTTCCTCATTATCCTTGAAATCCACTTCCTCCATCAGATGGTTGTTGTCCTTACCAGGGCAATCACTGAGGATAGGGCTTTCATGACCAGGCTCATTATCACCACTTTCTTCCTCATTACCCAGCTCCTCATCGTTCCAGCTATCTTCACCGTTGGAGTCATCCATCTCCATTCTGCTGCTTTCCTTTTCAATTTCCTCTATTTCCAACCCAGGGGCACTTTTCCTTTTTTTGCTGGAGGACGCCTTCTCCTTGCTGGAGTCTCCTCCTTCCATCTTTCTCTTACTCGGAGAGGCATAAATCCTCTTATTTTCTAGCAGGGCGAGGGTTTTGCAATTCTTATAGATGAGTAGCAAAAGCCCACAATGGAGAATCGAGTTGGAAGGGTTATTCCTGTGTTTATTGAGGGACCTAGAAAGGGACCTAAAAAGGTAGTAGGGCAGGGATACCTTTTTGTCGTGTCTGAAATGGTTTAAGAGAACAAAGTGGTAGGTGTGGGCCTTGGAGAAATGGCCTTCAACCATGATGTATTCCATAATTACATTCAGAACCCAGCCCCATAGTTTCTTGATATTTGCAGCTTCGTAGTAGCCCCTAGTGGCTTTGCTGATTTTAACCCTCTCTTTCTCTTTCCGTGGGAACAAATTGACTGCATTGTTGGAGACTTTAAGGTCTCAAAATAAATTAAGCCCAGTGTGGGGCATGCCAGTCACAGTAGATATGAGCCCAGCATCTAGCTTAAACTTAACTCCATAAATTTTAAAGGAGCCATTAGACTAGTTTTCAAAAATCTTGGAAACGATGAGGTTTACCCTACCTTTGTCATTGTCCACGAGCTTCTCCATGAAGTTGGTGAGAGAACCCTTTTCCAATTTCGCCCAGACTTTTGGCATCACTTTCCAAGTCGACATATTGTCTGGTTCCTCCCACCTTAGGTCTCCTCCGATCTTCGGATTCAGGCTATCTGCTATGTTTCTCTGCAAACTAAGTCCTTCTTTCCTGATGTTGCTCAAGATTTTGAACCAGGTTACCCACAAAGCATGTGGCGAATTATTAAAGATTGTTGGAGATCTACCACTTTGCCAAGTAATGACGACCTTTCCATCAAGGCATAAATTATTCTTTTTACTTATCATGATTATGTTGTCCTTCTCTCCCCATATAACGGTTCTTTCTAAGGAACTCTTTAATGTTTAAATTGAGATCATCCTCCTGCTAGATCAATTGGGAGACAGAGTTAACCCCCTATATTCACTAAACAATCCGCTACACTATTTTTCTCTCTGAAAGCATGTTGAATAATAATTTCTTTAAAACTTGCAATGATCTCCCTAGCTTTCATGATGATATTTTCAATTGACCAAGAAGGCTCTGACTCCCCCTTAAAGCACTTAATAATATTAAGTGAATCTCCCTCAAGCCATAATTTATCATGATTAAGATTTTTGGCTATAATTAATGTGTTTAGGGCAGTTGAGGCTTTGGCGAAATGGCTAGTTTGATTCCCTAGAGGACCAGCCACGACCTTTAAACAACTTCCAGCAAAATTCCTAACAATGCCCCCATATCTAGCTTTACCCAGATTCCCTTTAGAGGCCCCATCAAAGTTAGCCTTAATCCACCCCTGAGGAGGAAAACACTAGACGAGACCTTCTCTTCCTATCTCCTTACTGGTAGTAGTGGTAGAGAGGTTCCACCTGTCTTTGAAGTTATCTTTAGTAGCAGGTCCATGATCAGTGCCATAGAGGCATTCAAAAATACTCCTAAAAATTTTATCTACCACCACTTCAGGAATAGCCCTTTTATCCCTAAAAATCCTATTGTTACGCTCTTTCCAGATATTCTAGATAACAATTGACAGAGTAAATCTCCATGTCTCCACAATTTTAGGATTAGAATTAGGGCATTGCCATTGCTGCCAAGAATCCCCAAGGGAATTCAAAAAAACCCAGCTCAGGTTCCACCTGCTTAAGATGATTTTCCAGATATCCTGACTAAAAGTGCATTGATTGAGAATATGGCAGGCTGTCTCTTCTTCCCTGCAACATAGAGAACACCTATTAGGAAAAATAAAACCTCTTTTATAAAGGTTGTCCAAGGTTAAAACCATATTTTGGATGAAAATCCAAAAGAATATATTAACCTTTGGAACTAACTTCTTGTTCCAGACTTTAGCCCAGATGGGAATTTCTTCCACCAGATCATTATGAATAGTCACAATTGAGGAAACATAATATTTCCCATCTAGGGTTTCCCTCCATATCAACCTATCACCTTTGTTGTCTCTAGGGATTTTAGTAGAGAGAGAAATCCGAAGGAGCTTGAGCCCCAGACATTGCTGGCTAAAATCAATCCAATTCCCATTTCTCCAATAATCTCTGACCAGCTCACCAAACCTTCTTTTGAACCAGTCTTTCCAATCTTTAAAGATTGGAATTTCCTCCAGAGGTTTATCTAGAATCCATCTATCTTCCCAAAATCTTATTCTCCTCCCATCCCCAAGGTTCCAAGTTCTACCAATAGCAGCCCAGCTTTTAGCAGATTGAACAACATTCCATATAGCCGATCCTTCAACAATGAAAGAATTATCAAGGAATTCTTCCTCAAAAGGTTGCATATAGAGGTATTTGTTTTTCCAGATTGAGTTGGACATTCTCTTTCTTCCCCTTTCAGTCTCCATATTTTTTTGGCTAATAAAGCTTTATTCATAGAACCAATGTTCCTTAAGCCCAACCCACCTGAGACCTTAGGGGAGCAAATTTTATTCCAGGCAATAAGGGGTATTCTATTTTTGACTTCCACCCCCAACCAAAGGAACTTTTTTTGGATTCTTTCAATGGCTTCCACAAACTTTGTGGGGATTTTGAACAAGCTGAGAGCATAAATAGGAAGATTTTGGAGAGTGGCTTTGAGCAGAGTAATTTTGCCCGCTTGACTAAGCATAGACCCTTTCCAACTAGAAAGTTTCAAGTTAAGTCTATCTATCAGCTTATTCCAGAAGGAATCCTCGAGCTTGAGACACAGAGGAAGCCCCAAATAAGTAGAGGGAAGCTCAGAAATATTGCAACCTAGAATTCTTCCAATCCTTAGTTGCCTTTGGACCAGGGTATTGATGAAGAACAAAGAGCTTTTATCCCAGTTGATTTTTTGGCCAGAGGTAGATTCATAAGTATTCAGAATATTCTTCATATTTTTAGCTTCCAAAATGGTGGCTTCCCCCATGGTAATAGAGTCATCAACAAATTGTTCATGAGAACAAACAAAATTGGAAGAAGAAGGTTTCAAACCCCTAAGATTGCCATCTTTCACATTTTTAAGAATAAATCTGCCCAGGCATTCAGCTAGAATAGTGAACAGGATAGGGGAAATGGGGTCCCCCTATCTAAGGCCTCTAGAGCTTTTGAAGAAATTGGATGGGGAACCATTGACTATAATAGCAGAGGAGGAAGTTTCCATGAGTTGAGAACAAAGCTAAATAACTTTGTCACCAAAACCAAATGCTTTCATGATCCTAAGGAGAAACTATCAATTCACTCTGTCAAAAGCTTTAGACATGTCTAACTTTAGGAAGAAGCCTTGGTTATTAGCCACTTTTAGGGAGTGGATATTTTCATGAATGGATATAATGGAATCCAAAATTTATCTTCTGGGGACAAAGCCATTCTGCTGGACAAAGATAATCCTTGGAATAATTTCCAACAACCTGGAAGTCAGAACCTTGGATAAAATTTTGTAAATAGAGCTACACAAGCTAATAGGTCTAAAATTGTTGAGAGAATTAGCTCTGGGGATCTTAGGGATAAGGACAATGAAGGTGGCATTCAGTTCCTTGAGGAGTCTTCTAGAGCCAAAGAATTCTTTAACACCATTGCAGATGTTAGCCTCCACTATGTGGCAAAATTTCTGGAAGAAAAACATTGGGAAACCATCTGATCCAGGGGATTTATCACCCTGAAAGGAGAACACCACCTTTTTGATTTCTAGATTAGAGGGAATACGGGATAAAAGGTTGTTATCAGCTTCAGTCAAGATAGAAGGAATAGCTTGTAAAAGGGTGTTTTGATTGCTGAAATCTAGGTTATCCACATCTCCCAGCAGGGTGCTGAAATGCTCGAGAGCTTCCTTCCTAATATCGCTATCCTCTGTTAGGATTCCTTTATTGCAAGATAATCTGGATATTCTATTAGGTGCTCTATGCTTAAGGGCATTTAAGTGAAACAATCAGGTGTTTTTATCGCCTTCCTTCAGGAACAAGGCTCTAGATCTTTGTCTCCAGAACGTCTCTTCATTAGAAATGATGGTCTAGTATTTAGATAAAAGAGCATTTTTCAGCCATCCTAAGATCTTTAGATAGCCCAGCCTCTTGGATTCTATCCTGAACTTCCTTTATTTCAGTTTTGACTTGAATTTTACTCTTGAATATGTCCCCAAAAATCTCTTTGTTCCAGATTTTAATTTTGGCTTTTAGGATATTGAGCTTTTTGGCAATTCTAAAAAGAGTCATACCCTCCACTTCAGAATTCCACCATTTAGCAGTACGAGCTTCTAGAGAAGGATGGGAAAGCAAAGCTTTTTCAAATCTAAAAGGGAAGTTTCTCTTGGCTGAAAAAGAGTTGGTAGTAAAAGAGATGGGGTAATGGTCTGACCCAATTTTGATAACAGAAGCAAGGGAGCAGCTATACTTGGAAAACCAGTCAGGAGAAATTAAAGATCTATCTAACTTAACTTGAATCAGATCAGCTCTGGTTCTTCTATTGGTCCAGGTGTAATTAATACCCTGGACATCCACATCAATGAGAGTTTGATCATTTATTAAATCCATTAGGTCTTGTTTCCCATCAAGTTGTAAAGGGATACCTCCCATCTTCTCTTCCTCTTTGAGCAGAGTATTGAAATCTCCCATAATAATCTAGCTTTGATCAGCAAACTTGAGTCTGTCGACTACAAGGCTTCTCCAATAGTTAACTCTCCCAGTTTTGGTGTTAGGTGCGTAGACACTAGATAACACCCAAACAAAGTTGTCCTTAATATGCTCAAGCTGAATAGAGTTCTTATTAAAAGAAGAGATGATTTCCTTACCTTTTATTGTTTTTTGGTTCCAAAAAATCGTAGTTCCTCCAGAAGCTCCCTCCGAGATAGATCCTATGACCTCATTTTCCTTGAAAATTCTAATCTTTTCAACTTTTTCCTTAGACATCTTGGTTTCCTATATAAGTACCATATCCAGTTTATGATCTCTAGTGATGTTTCGTAACACATCATGCTTATGAGGGGCGTTCAACCCTCTGAAATTCCAGGATATTATCTTCATACTTTAGCTGGGGATAGGGCTGACTCAATGGAACACTATGTTCCATCAACATGGTTCTAACAGTTGCCTCAACCCTTTTAACTCTTTTCTTTGATTGAATTTGACTTTCTATAGTTTCAGCATTACCAAATACTTCTTCTTCAGGTTCCTTAGGAGCTTCTAGGAGGGCTTTTGCATAGGTTTCTTTTATGTTGTCATTAGTCTCATACCCCATTTTAGTAACCCAGATGGTTCTAGGAACAACTGCCTCCATCCAAATTTCATCTTTCTTTATTACAAAATAGATATCCTTTTGGTACTTATCCATAATAGCATGTGATAACCTTACTCTTGTTTTCATTCAAGATTTTAGTGCTTGAAAGTACTCATTTATGGTTTTCTCCCCGTTCTCTCCCATATTTTTTAGCAATTATGATAGTTATTTTCCTATCGGTATATCAAATCCAAAATCTTTGGTGCTAATACCAGGTACTTGTTTGGTTATATAGAGCATCAGACGAACAAGTAGGTTTCCAAATCTGAATGTTCCTTTCTTTTCCCTTTTGATCTTTGCTAAATTGTCTATTAGTTCATCTTTAAGCCATTCACATATGTCTATCCTTGCATTATCATTTACCATATCATAGGCACTCTTAATACATAGGCTAGAAACTGAGTTTAACCTATTTGCATGTGTAGTCTTGTAGCCTAAGATAATACTGATAAATCTGATATTTGTATCCTTTACATCATTTACCCTTAGTGATCTCTTATCAAATGTTGCATCGGTTAGGTTTCTCACTAGATCATTTGAGACCTTCTTAGTTTTTTTAGGTCTGTTGCTAGTGGAGGGTAACCCTGCCACAACTTTTACTGCTTCTTTTGTGATTTTATGAATTGAGTCCAACCAGAAAAATTCACCATGTACTCTACTTAATACTATCCTTATGATATCCTTGGGGAAATCCAGGATACTGATAATTTCAATGAAACCTAGGGTTTCTATTATCTTATGTTCAGGTTTGACATTTCCTGATTCATCACAAATCACAGATTCATACATATTCTTAATTTCCTCATCACCTAGTTCATCAATATGACAGTGTATATACATTCTAGGTCTTTAGCATATACTACCCCTTTAGGTATTTGAGAAAATGCACCTAAGATATCATCTTTCTTCACAATTTTGGGAACTAGCTGGAATACGGGTCTAGGGCGTTTAATAACTTCAACAATGGTAGGGTTTGCAATAAATTCAGGAGTAGATGAATATGCCATAGCTATAAATACCTTAATCTACCTTAGGGATGAAAGATTTGATAGATTGCTTTTCTTCTTTGCTTGGAATGCCTTTTCTTGGGATTTTTGCACTCTCAAAGATTTGAATGCTCAGTGAAATGAAAATGGAGCCAAAACCTTGTTTTATAATGTTATTTTCTTCACCTACCACATTTAATGCTTGTCAGTTAAGTCACAACTTAACTTATCTACCGGTAAAGAAGTAACCTCAACTTCTCACCATCAATCGAGAGAATAATAGCATGTTTTTCATTTAGTTGATAAACCCCCAAAGGAATTTTCTTCAGCTAGATGAAGAGTCTCCTGCCGGTGAGTGTTACTCTATTCTGCCGGTGGAGGAGTATTCCCATCAACATTTTGTTCTGACTTTCTGATCCATTGTTTTGAGAATTCTTGTTTTACCTCTTCAACCTTTTCTTTACCTTTCAAACTAGCACCATTATTATTTGTTGGTGGTGCCTTACTTCTACATAATTTTTCAATATGTCCAATCTTGTTACAAGCATAACAAGTCACATTATTTTTTGAATAGCTTTCCCATATCCTCTGTCAATTTGTGTTCTGCATTGATTAGATAAGTGTCCAAATCTCCCACAAACATAACATATTGCATTCATTCTGCAATTCTCTAAATTATGACCAACTTTGTTGCATTTAGAACATTGACCGATGGGTGTATTGGTGTTCTGATAATTTCTAGATCTATATTGATTTACTCTATGACCATACTTGTTACAGTTAAATCATTTGCCATTAAATTTATAAGCATTTGGTTGCCTTACCAGTTTGCTATGATCATGTGTGTTTGCAGTACCGAAGCTTTCACCAACTTCAAAGCCAAGGCCATTAGTGTCACCATTAGGTTTCTGATTCTTCAACATGTCACCTAGTTCTTCTGAGCTTTTCTTGAATTTTTCCTTGTGCTGATTTGCAGTAGCCAGTTTTGTTTCCAAGATTCCTTTTTGTCTCATAAGTTCATTTGAGTCATTTTGTGTATGCATCAGATTTGTCTTCAACATATCATTTTCATAACTAAGTCTTGTGTTTTCATTTGCAGCATCATTCAGTCTTCTAGTCAGATCTTCTTCATTTTTCTTCCTATCTTCAATTTCTTTGCAAAATCTCATAGTCATATCCTACATCTCATTCTATGTTGTACTGATCTCTTGTCTTAGTTTCTTTACCAGATCATTAAGAGTTTCCTTTTCATCTCCCTCTTTCTGCATCTTGTCACAAAGTTCTCTTCTTTTATTCCTTGCTATAGTGTAATTCTCTTGAAGTGCTTGAATGATATCCTGAGCAACCTTTAGATCATCTTCAAGTTTGATATTTTTCAATTTTTCTGCATCATAGTCTGAAAGAGTTGTTTCCAATTGTTTCTTCAAGTTATCCATCTCTATCACTGTCAAGATCTTCCTCAAGCTGCTAGGCTTCTGAAAATAGAGGACCAAGCTCTGATACCAATTGTTAGGATTCCCAAAGATATTGAGAGGGGGGGTGAATCAATATATAACTAGATATTGAATTTACTTGATTTAAAACATGTATAGCATATCAATACTATATACCGGTAAACCAAGAATAATGCAATAAACAAGAATAACAATAACCACATGAAAAGCACACTATAACACAGTAGTTTAATGAGGAAACCCAGTGTGGGAAAAACCTCGGTGAGATTTGTGACCCACAATATTCGCTTACTGGCCAATAAGTGAATATTACTCTTACAATAGGGGATTGCACATGCAGGAAGGCCAAGTGCCTAGAGCTCACTGCTCAATTACAAAATAAGAAGTCACACTAACTTACAAAATGGATTATACAAATCCAATGTCTTGTACTGCTTCAAATTAGCATTTGTTATGCCAGATCCAGTACCGATTTTAGCTCTGCTTCATACATAAACCCTTAACCTATAATTTGCATATTAGGTCCGTCTTATTTTGCCTATCCCATTATTACAAAATGTTCTACAATGATCTCATATATATATATGAGTCATATTACAACTCGTCATGCCGGCTTACAATGATTTTACAATTAATTACAAAATACATTATAAACAAAATTCTTGTCGGCGAGGGTGTCGGTATATATCCTTTCTCTGTCGATGTTCTATGTGTCGGTGTAGAGTATGTCATTACTAGTGTTGGTATATTGTCTTACTGGTATCATATGATTGCAAGGTTGCCATCAATGACAAAACCTTCAATCACCTACAATTTCTCATTGGAGTGTGAATTTGCCAATAGAATAAAGGACAACAAGTGTTGATTAGTGAACAAGTTTGGGTAGATTTTTCAATTGGTGAATATAAGGATAGAGTGTTGTGTGATGTGGCAGAAATGGATGCTTGTCATTTGTTAATTGATAGGTCTTGGCAATATGATGTAGATGATAGGCATGAGAATAGAAATAATATCTACACCATCACCAAAAATGCAGAATTTTACCATGACCCCTCTTCTGGATGATAGTAAGGACAAACAAATTGTGACTAGTGTCATGTTGGTAGATGAGAAAGATTTCATGAGAGATTTGAAGGAGAAGGATACTCCTTATTTTTCCATAGTTGTCAATCTTAGGGATTAACCTAAGAAGTATTCTAGGAGCCATGAGGCAAAAGGGAAAGTAGGGCCTAAGGAGGTTCAAGACCTATTGGATAAGTACAAGGGAATTGTTGCAGACAGTACCATAGATACTCTACCACCTCAAAGAGAAATCAGTCATTGCATAGACCTTATACTAGGTGCTACCCTACCTAACAAGGCATCCTATAAACTGACCCCTGAACAAAATGTAGAAGTTGCAAGACAGATCCAAGAGTTACTTGAGAAAGGGTTCATTAGAAAGAGTATAAGCCCATGTGCAGTCCTGACAGTGTTAGCTCCTAAGAAAGAAGGGACATGGAGGTTGTGTACCGACTCCAGGGCTATCAATAGGATAAAAATCAGATATAGGTTCCCAATGCTGAGAATAGAAGATTTGATGGATTGTCTAGGAGGGGCCAAGTACTACTCCAAAATAGACTTGAAAAGTGGCTATCACCAAATTAGGATAAAAAATGGAGACCAATGGAAGACAAAATTTAAAAAATAATGAAGGCTTGTTTGAATGGATGGTAATGCCATTTGGGATTTCCAATGTCCCTTGTACCTTTATGAGGTTAATGAATGAGGTTCTTAAACCCTTTATCTATCATTTTGCGGTAGTATACTTGGATGATATATTGATTTTTAGTAAGGATAAAAATGAACATCTGATGCACTTGGATTTGGTATTGAAAAGGTTGCATGAGGAGCAGCTGAAGGTCAACTTGGAAAATTTTGTTTTCTTGTAGGAGGAATTGGTGTTTCCTAGATTTGTTGTTTCCCAAGGTAATATGAGAATGGATCCATCGAAGGTGGAGGCAATCCTTAATTGGCCCACACCTAGATCTGTAAGTGAGGTAAAAATTTTCCATGGCTTAGCAAGTTTTTATAGGAAGTTTATAAGAAATTTCAATGGGATTAGTGCTCCTATGATAGATACCATTAAGGGTGGAAGAAAGTGTCAATTTGCTTGGAATGATGAATCTAATAAGTCTTTTGATTATTTGAAAACAAAGATTGCAGAACAACCCATCTTAGTCCTTCTTGATTTTCATAAGGTATTCACAATTGAATGTGATGCATCTAAGAAAGCTATAGGAGGAGTCTTAAGTTAGGAGGGTAGGCCTATGGTCTTTTTCAGTGAGAAATTAAATGAAGCAAAATAGAAATATTCAACCTATGATCTAAAGATGTATGCCTTGGTATAATCTCTTAGGAAATGGAGGTATTATCTTTTACCAATGGAATTTGTTGTTTACACTGACAACCATGCTTTATGTTTTTTGAACCGGCAAGAGAAACTCAATCACCGACACATGAAATGGATGGAGTACCTTCAAGCTTTCATATTCACTATCAAGTATAAGAAGGGAGTGGCCAACAAAGTTGCAGATGCCCTTAGCAGGAGAAACTTCGCAATCCAAGAGATTCAATTAGAAAGTATACAAATCACTACTATGAAGGACATGCATCAAGAAGATGCAAATTTCAAGGAGGCTTATGAGGTTTATCAAGCTATGAATGAAAGGCATCATACTGATTTTTCTGAGTATATGCTTCAAGAAGGTTTAATTTTCAAGGGTAGTCAGATTTTTATTCCTAATTGCTAAATGAGGGAGAATATTGTCAAATAAAAACATTGTGGGAGTTTGTCGGGACATTTTGGACTTGCTAGGACACTTGAGTTGGTCGGAAGGTTTAATTTTGGGCCTAGAATGAAAATAGATGTGAGGAAATTTGTTTCAGAATGTGTGGTGTGTCAAAAGGCAAAAGGTACAAGTTCAAATGTAAGACTTTATATTCCTTTACCAATCCCTACCAAACCTTGGGATTCATTTAGTATGGATTTTGTCTTAGGCCTTCCTAACACTAAATCAGGTTATGAAAGTGTCTATGTTGTGGTAGATCGTTTTTCTAAGATGGCACATTTTTTACCATGCAAGGTTACACATGATGCTTATAATATTGCAAGTTTACTCTTCAACAAAATTGTTAGACTTCATGGGTTACCCTTGAGCATTATCTTGGACAGGGATTCTAATTTTTTAGGACACTTATGGAGAACTTTGTGGCATAAGTTGGGGACTAAATTGTGTTTCTCTTCTGCTTATCACCCTCAATATGATGGGCAAACTGAGATAATAAATAGGTCCCTTGGAAACTTGTTACGGTGCTTGATCAAGGAGCATGTAACTACTTGGGATACCATTCTTCCTCAAGCAGAATTTTCCTATAATGACTCTGTGAACAAAAGTACCGGGTTAAGTCCTTTCCAAATTGTGTATGGTACACATCCCAGGGGTATTCCTAAACTTAGAGATGTGGAGAATATTGATAGAAGAAGTGCTCAGGAAGATTACTTTACTGACGTCATGAAGGATATACACCAACAAGTCAGAGATAAACTGATTCATACCTCTAAGAAATACAAGCAAGTAGCAGACCTCAAAAGGAGAGATGTTCAATTTATAGTAGGATATTTGGTAATGATCCATCTCAATAATGCAAGACTCCCTAAGGAGAAGTAGACCAAGTTGCACATGAAGAAGATAGGTCATTTTAAAGTCCTCAAACAATGTGGGAACAATGCATACAAAATAGACCTAACCCCGGAAGTGGGACTGTCACCTGTATTTAATGTTTCTTATATATATGCATCTAAGGGTGTTGTTGATGCTATTTGTGATGTAGGTCAATTTGATTCCTCTATTGCAAACATGATAGAAGGACTTCCCCCACAACCCAAACCTAAAATTGAATGTATTTTGGATCAAAGGATAAGCAAGCAAACCAAGAGGAAGACTTACTTGGAGTACCTAGTCAAATGGAAGAATCAACCTTTAGAGAATGCTGCGTGGATGAGTTCTGAGGCCATTGAGAAGACCGAAAATCTCTTTATAGACATCCCAACTCAAGGGACTTGAGCTTCTTTTGGGCCTGGGAGTATGGTGCAAAGCACATTTCATTTCACAGCTAATTTTCAAGCACATGGTTTTGTCTACAGGTTCATTTATGTTGTAATTGTGGGTTGGATAAATGATCAACCTTGATGTAACTCAATGCCTATTTTGTATGGTCAATAATCTCTTAGGTGAGCATATAAACCTAGAGGTCTATTAGGCCATGAAGGCTTGGAATTTGGATTTTGTCAAAGTTAGTATGTCTAGGATGTTGTCTTATGTGTTGGAGTAAATAATGACCTTGGTTGTGTTTCCATAAGGTCTAGGTAGGTAATAACCAGTGTTGTTCTAAAATTACAAAATTGCAAAATGTTGCATTTGTTGTCAAGCAACTTTTCAAAGTTGCTGGTAGGATGACAACTACTTCTCCAATGGTCTTCACTATTCAAAAGTTGGTTATGGATGTTAGAAGAGGTTTATATATATGTGGACTACCATAGGAAGGTTTATCATGTTGGGATTTTTGATGATTATGTTGTGATTGTCATTGATGGACACACACTTGCTATGAGATCACTTTTTGAATATATGAATTATGCTCAACTGGTATTTGTTCCAAACCGGTATTATGTTATAGTCTTTAGACTATCAATGTTATGCAGAAAGTGTTTACTGATCTCAAGCAGTATAAAGACCCAAGCGACATGAAGAGATCAAGCAGTTTGAAGATCTCAAGCGAAGTGGAACAAAGGAGCTAGAAGTAGTTGTTAACATTTTCCCAGTCTTCATTTTTGTCAACCGGTAATCTAGTTTATAATTAAACTGGTATTACTTTGAGTTACCAACCGATAACAAGAAAAGTTGTATAAACCAGTAATACTCTGTGATGAGTTACCAACCGGTATATTTTTGTGACAAGTTACCATCCACCGACACTTTGATGGTGATTTTGTGTCGTGTTACCAAATGTGTCTAGATACAATGAACCTAGGAACTTGAAATGTAATCCTATTGGACCGACATGAAATCAAATTCCTTTTAAGGACATCATGTCTAGGGTTTTCAAAAAAATAAAAAAATGCAAGTGTAGCTGTTAGGTTTTTGGTGGTTGACGAAGTTCTTGTATGTGCAATCTTAACTGAGAAGATCAAGTCTGTGAGCTGTAACAAAGTGCTGATTTACTGAAAACTGAAGTGATGCTGAAATGAATTAGCAATGAGCTACAATGGATCTAATCAAGCAGATTGTGCCATTTTGCTAGATCATTCACTTGTTGATTACTCACATCTTTGACAAGTCAGAAACTCTTACCGGGTAGGCCCTGAAAAACCTTTGTAAATCCTCTAACAAGGTGGTTCACATCTGTGGATCTGAAAACCTCTCACAAGGTAGTCTTTAATCAGACTTATCTCCTAATAGAGATTGAGATTCCTAATAGGATTTGTTCTGGTACAGAACATTGTATGACCTTAACCGGTCTGGTTACTATTCTGCAGATGGTTACTTGTGAGTTTCATCTCACCGTGGTTTTTCCCATTTGGGTTTTCACGTCAAAATCTCTTGTGTTATGGTGATTGTGCTTCTATGGCTGAATGTCTTATTAGCTATTTGGTTTGCATGTGTGTTAACTGGTTTGTTTGTTAAACTATTTTACCGGTTTACTGCTAGACTGTTAAAGTGTTTAAGTACAGTTTATCCGATATACTAATTCACCCCCCTCTTAGTATTCATCAATTGGTATCAGAGCCAACTTTTCTATAAGTCTAGCCACTCGGAAAGAGATATGGGGGAATACACTGTGAGGGAACTTACTCATCGGCTCACTCAGACTGAGCAAGCCTATGATGAACTTAAGGTCAAATATAAGGCCTCTCAGGCAAAAAGAAGAGAGCATGCTGAAAATTTGACGGAGCTAACTAAAAATAGTTCTTCTGATGAAGCAGACATGGAAGTCCTATTTCACGAAGTAGAAAAGCTAAATGAATCCAATAGCAACCTGAGAAAGGAGTTGGAAGGATTGACTATCCAAATGTTTCAAGAGCGTGAGAACTAGAAGAAAACTGAAGATTTGGTAAAAGACAAAGATCATGAGATCTCCAAGTTGAAGCAAGAGATCAGTACACATACCGCTCATCTTCATGAAAGAAAAATGGAAAAAGAAGAAGTGCAAGGTGAACTAAACATGGCTATTTCTGAGAATGCAATCTTGAAGGAATCCAATGCTGCTATTTCCAAAGAACTCACTAAGTCTAAGGAAATACTTGCCAAATTAAATAAGAGCACGGTCAAGCTAGAGCAGAAGCTTGAATTAACAAAACCAGCAAAGAATACCAATGGAATTGGTTTCTCT
This sequence comes from Cryptomeria japonica, assembly GCF_030272615.1. Classification (NCBI taxonomy): domain Eukaryota; kingdom Viridiplantae; phylum Streptophyta; class Pinopsida; order Cupressales; family Cupressaceae; genus Cryptomeria; species Cryptomeria japonica. Next base: position 360,039,074 of record NC_081407.1, on the reverse strand, counting down.
GATTATGAGGAAGGTGACACCTCTGGAACAAAAGATGGAGCATCAAAGAAACAACCGACATCAAAGGATAAAGGTAAGCAAAATTTCAAACCTGTTTGCTTTAATTGTCTCAAGGAAGGACACACTGCTAATGTATGTAGAAGTAAGGCTTACAATAATTTTCCTTATTTTCTAAATGATAAGCCTAGACCCAATAGATTCAATGGTAATTGTTATGCATGCAACAAGTTTGGGCATAGAGCATTTGAATGCAGGTCTGTCATGCACAATACTAGAAGGTATCCTCAAAGGAGTCAAGGAGTTTTCCTAAACCCTCTAGGAACCAGAACCCAAACTGGTTTAATACCTATAGTCATCAGTCAGGTAGCAGTGGCTATCAAGAAGCAATCGGATGGAGAGAAAACTATTGTATTTGTCATCGTCATGGTCACACTGATGTACCATGCATAAGGAAGAATGGAAACATGAATATAGGACCTTGGAGAACACCTGGAATGGTTTGCTATCATTGCAACAAACCAGGTCATACAGCAAGATTTTGCAGAACTAAAAAGAATATATCAGATGATATACCAGTCACTCTGGAAGGAAAGATTGATGTTGAAATTGTTCAAATAGATATGAAGAAAACCTGGAAGAAGAAGCCAGAAGAAGTAATTCAAGAAGAACTAGTTTTTGCACCTAGTGTGGAAGTCGTTGAACCAGCAAACTAAGTATCAGAAAAGCTTAGGGGGGAGCAAATGGTGAAATATTTTGAACCCCTGGTTTACATCAGTAAAAGACCTTAACCGGTATGTGATACCTGTTAGTTGGCAGAAGACTAGAAACATTAAAAGGCAAATTAGGGTTTACACCCTAATATTGGAGCATTTATTATGGTAGGTGGAGAATCTATTTAAAAGGAATTTTCAAATCATTTTTCACTTATCATTTTTCGAGCGAAGAAGTTTTCAAGTGCAGAGCAAAGAAAAGCAATTTACATTACGATTCAAAGAAATTCTTAAAATCCTTGAGAAGAATCAGAAGAAAACATTTGTTGGAGAAGTGTAAAACACAAAGCGATATTTCAGCAACCAAAGGAGTGTGTGATGAAGAATAATTTGTGAGCCCTAAATTTTGATCTATGAAGGTACTTTTCAAAATTCTTTGTTTATCATGGCTTCTGCATCACATCCTAGCTCTAGTGCACCTGTTGATTCAGTAGACTTCATTCAACGGAAGGAAAAATACAATGCCCTATATCAAATACCTGTTAGTGTTATAGTGGAGGAAAGCATTTCCAATTACATTGACTATAAGATTAAAGATCTAGGATCTCTGATGATCCATTCTCAGTTGAGTTTGTTCTACAAGAAGGATAAGACGATTAAACCAGAATTTAACATTCTGAAAAAGAAGAAGCTTCACAATTTTCTCTATTTCCTTGAAGAGTTTTCAAATGATCACATCCGCATTATTCTGAGTAGAGTACACGGTGATAAAATGTACTTAGAGTGGATGCATGACATTACACCGGAAGCAATTCATGCCATCACCAGTTTCTGCAACATTGGTGAAGTGACAGCCCTAAGGAAGATTAGCAAGACAGAAATGACTAAGCTCACCGATTCAGTGAGCGACTCACGAGGAATGACTGTTAATTCCATCAAGGACAATCTGGTCAAATATGCATATATGGTGATAGGATATCGGATGTTCCATGCCAGTAGAATCAACTTTGCCTCTGCTGCAGTGGTAAATGCCGCCTACAGGATGATCAAGGAAGATGCATCATTTGATTTGTGCACTTGCATTCAAAGACAACTTCTGTTGAACCTCAAGTCAATCAAATAGGACAATGCCTTGAGATTTAAGTTTGGACAACTATTGGTCGGGTTTTTCTTCTACTTCCAGGGTTACTTCCCAGCAGTCAGAGATATTTAGTGGTCTTCCGACCAACCTATTACAAAGCGAATCAAGAAAATCCTATAAGCGGTTGGAACCGGTTATCCGAAAGTTCTGAATAAATACTTTGATGAGTTCATATGCAAAATGAACCAAAGAGTAAGAATATCCGATGATATTGTCAAGAAGTATGAGGAGGACATCTGCTTCACCATCAAAATTGATGAGTGCATAATGGAGGCAGTTGAGCCAAGATAGGAAGAAGTTGAACCGATGGGATATGAGGTAATGTATGACATGTTGGATGGGTATGCCTCTACCCTACTCACCTCACCTCTTGATCCAAAGGCAAAGAGAACTGGAACCTATTTGGAAAGGGTTACACCAGTTGAAGAACCCTCAGTAAAGAAGGGAAAGGTAGTTCCTTCATCATCGGCACCAATTACCACAACAAGTCCCAAAGTGACCAAGCGGTCACCAGCAAAGAAGAAACTCGAAGCGGTGTTGGTATTTTGGTATGGTTTTGTCATTGATGTCAACACCTACTAAATACACCTACTTTGGAGATCCAACAACATTCACCGGCAAACAGTAAATTGTGCAATAGTTACCAGTATATGGTTCACCGATAGGATATAATGTTCACTGGCACTTGGAATGATATGGAAGACACTTGGTAATGTCAAAGACATCATGTGGACACTTTATTTTGAAGTAATAATCATTGGTATATTCTTATTTGTATATTTGCTTTTACTGGCAAATAGGTCCAGGTTATCTAGGGTTTCACCGGCAGGTTTATCTTTTCCAGATCAGCATGGCACGCTATGGAGATGATTTATTATTGTTGTAAATGCATTAAGCTGACATGTTATATCGATTATTGCATCGGATATTGTATTATTTGTAAAATGTTTTTATTGTAATATCTTGTAGAGCCAACCTACTAAAATTGGTCTTAGGGTATGGTATAAATGTAAGATCTTATTTGTAAGATCAAGTGTGGAATACGAAAAAGAATTATGTGAAGGTATATGTGAGATTAAGCAGAGGTATACACGAAGACATCATTCAAAAGTTAAGTTAGGTTTTTGTAGAAGCATATCACCATTACATCGGTACTGAATCCAACATATGAAGATGCTATTTTGTGCAGTACATTCTTATTAGATTTAACCATCCAACTGTAGTCAGTGTGACTCCCATTTGTGATTGAGCAGTGAGCTCTAGGCTGTTGGCCTTTTTGCATGTGCAGACCCCTCTTGTACACTTACTATCTGCAGTAGTATCATATGATTATGGGTAAGGTTTCCCACCATGGTTTTTCCCCTTACAGGGTTTCCACATACAAATATTGGTGTCATATGTTGTGAATGACTTTGTGCTTATGTTTCATGCATTAATTCTTACTAGTATAGCAATTTTCTGTTAACAATGTTTACCGGCATACTTAACTGATTTACCGGTATTAAGCATTAAGTTGGTTAGTAAGTTTTTGGTTTGAATTTATTAGACAACTAATTCACCCCCCCCCCCTCTTAGTTGTCTCCGGGACCTACAATTGGTATTAAAGCCTAGTCCTCTTTTTCCAGAAGTTTAACAACTTGAGGAGATCCAATGTCTACTAATTATTTCAGAAAGGATAGTCCTAAACTTGATGGAACCAACTATGGGATATGGAAAATTAGAATGGAGACACATCTGAATTGCATTGGTAAAGACATCTGGGAAGTTAGTAAGAATGGTTATACTGCTACTGTAGCTAGTCAGACTGCTCCCACTACTTTAGCCAAAGATGAAGAAAATGATTGCAAAGCTAGAGAAGCACTCTTGAGCGCATTATCAGATAGATCTACTGCAAAAGCTATTTGGGATCATTTGGAAACATTGAATGAAGGGGATTCCACAGTCAAAATTGCAAAACTTGAAAGCTTCCGAGTCAGGTATGAACATCTGAAAATGGAAGAAGATGAAATGATTTCTACTTTTATGGAAAGAGTAAATGAAATTGTTTTGGGTATCAAATGTTGTGGAGGAACCTTGAGTGAAGATGAGATTGTTTCAAAAATATTAATAGGTTTGCCACCGGTATATAAAATGAAGGTTACTGCTATAAATGAATTGAGAACAATGCCTAATACATCAGTAACTAGGGATACATTGATTGGAAAACTTTCAACTTTTGAAATTGAGGAATTTGGTCCTATTACTACTATAAAAACTAATTTGGCCTTCAAAGCATCAACATCATCTACTCCATCCTTTGACAAATCAGACTGGAGAGCCTTTTATGCAAGAGAACTTGAAGAAACCAGGAAGGAGAATGAAGAAATTGAATAACTTGAAGCACTATTTGCAAGAAAAATGCCAAAAGGTCCAATTGGAAGTAAGTATGAAGGTAAAGCAACCTTTAAATGTTTTAACTGCAATAAGATTGGTCATATGGCTTCAAGATGCCCTAATAGACATGCTAGACTAAGAGAAGAAGCTAGAAGAACATACAAACCTAATCCTGAATATCAGAAATACAGATTCAAGAAAAACAAAGATAAATCATGTTACATTACTGATGAAGGTGTGACTGATTATTCTGATGAGGATCCAGCAAACAACAGATGGGTCTTTGTTGCTATAACAAAAGATCAACCGGTACCTATTGCTCAACCAGTAGAACAAGCCCTAGCAGCTAAAGTTGAATCAAAGGATGAATGGATTATTGACTCAGGATGCTCACATCACATGACTAGAGACAAAGGTAAATTCTTGAACTTTCAAGAATACAATGGAGGTTTAGTAAGATTCGGAGATGACAAAACCTGTTCAATCAAAGGTAAGGGTTCAATATCTCTTGATGATAAACATAACACTGACAATGTCTACTATGTTGAAGGATTAAAACATAATCTTTTAAGTGTTGGTCAATTAGTTGAGAAAGGTTTTCAGTTACAATTTAAAAATGAAAAATACAAAATCATCAATAGAACTGGTTTGGAAATTGCCACCGGTAATCAGACTAGAGGTAATATCTTTCATTTGAATAACAGTGAAAAGGCATGCTTAATTGCACATATAGATGAAAGTTGGCTATGGCATAAAAGACTATGTCATGTAAATTTTGATTGCATGGTAAAAATCAATACTTCTAAGGTAGTTAGAGATATACCTAAAATTGTGAAACCTCAGAATACAATTTGCAAGGAATGTTAGTTTGGAAAACAAGTTAGAGCTAGTTTCAAAAGTATTCCAGAAAAATCCAATAATGCCCTTGATTTAATTCACACTGATTTATGTGGTTTAGCTAGAACTAAAAGCTTACAAGGTGATAGATATTTCATGCTAATTATTGATGATTATTCTAGAATGTGTTGGGTTACTTTTCTCAGAGAAAAATCAGAAGCACTTGGGAAGTTCAAACTATTCAAAGCAATGGTTGAAAATGAAACCAGTAAGAAAATTAAATGTTTAAGATCAGATCAAGGAGGAGAATTCACATCTAAAGATTTTAATACATTCTATGAAGTAAATGGAATCAAAAGACAGTTATCAGCACCTCAGACACCACAACAGAATGGAGTTGTTGAAAGAAAAAACTGAACTATTTTGGATGCAGCAAGAAGTATGTTATCAGAAGCAAATCTACCACATGTGTACTGGAGAGAGGCAGTAAGCACTGTTGTCTATACATTCAACAAAGTTCACATCAAAGGTGTAACCAGTAAGACCCCTCATGAACTATGGTTTGGTAATACTCCTACTCTTAAGTATTTCAGAATTTTTGGAAGTAAATGTTATATTAGAAGAGATGAGTATATTGGCAAGTTTGATCCTAGAAGTGATGAAGGAATATTTCTTGGTTATTCATCTAAGAGTAAAGCATATAGATGTTTCAATAAAAGATTACAAAAAATTGTTGAGAGTACAAATGTAAAGATTGATGAACAATTCAGAGGAACTTCAAGGTATATAGACTTTGAACCGGTAACAGAAATTATGACAAATGAACCTACAATAAATCCACCGGTACAGAATGATGATCCAGTACTCTGATATCATCAGAAGATTCCACAGTAAATGAAGAACAACAATAGACTAAGACACCCTGGTATGTAAGACTGAATCATTCTGAAGATCAGATAATTCGAAGAAAATTTAAAGGAGTCATGACAAGAGGAAGATTGGCAAATGAAGAGGTATGTCTTATTTCTCAAATTGAACCATTATCTATCAATGAGGCATGTGAAGATAAATTTTGGATTAAAGCTATGGAAGAAGAATTAGGACAAATTGAGAAAAATAATACTTGGACATTAGTTCCCCAGCCTAAAAATAAAAATTTAATTGGAACCAAATGGGTATTTAGAAACAAACTCAATGAAGATGGTAACGTTATTAGAAATAAAGCAAGACTAGTGTGTAAGGGATATTCTCAAAAAGAAAGAGTTGATTACAATGAAACCTTTGCACCGGTAGCCAGAATTGAGGCAGTTAGATTATTCTTGGCCTTTGCAGCTCACAAGGATTACAAAGTTTATCAAATTGATATTAAATGTGCATTTTTGAATGGAGATCTTGAAGAGGAAGTCTATATTGAACAACCTGATGGATTTTCCTTGAAAGATGACAATGATATGGTTTGCAGATTAAGAAAAGCTCTGTATGGATTAAAATAAGCTCCAAGAGCTTGGTATGCAAGATTGGATAATTATATTTTAAAGATTGGTTTTAAGTTAAAGGAAATGCAAATAGCAATTTATATTACAAAGTAACTAATGATGATATCTTGATTATTGAAGTATTTGTTGATGATATAATCTTTGGAGGAGAAGATGAATTATGCAAAGAATTTTCTCTCAAAATGCAGCATGAATTTGAAATGTCTATGATAGGAGAAATAAATTTCTTTTTAGGATTGCAGATTTTATAGACTAATAAAGGCATATTTTTGAGTCAATCTAAGTACTTGAAAGAACTACTTAAGAAATTTGGCATGGAAAACTCTAAACTGGTAAGCACACCTATGACTACAAATGACAAATTATCTCAAAGGGATGAATCTACACCTGTTAATCCAACTAGATACAAATCTATGATAGGAGGTTTACTATATTTGAGTCAAACCAGACCTGATATTATGAATGCAGTATGTATAGTTTCTAGATTTCAGAGTAATCCTAGGGAAAATCATGAATCAGCAGTAAAAAGGATTTTCCAGTACATACAAGGTACAACAAATCTTGGATTATGGTATCCTAAAGATGAAGATTTTGATCTATATGCATACACAGATGCAAATTGGGCAGGAGATGTGGATGATAGAAAAAGCACCACTGGAGAAGCATTCTTTCTTGGAAAGAGATTAGTTTCTTGGTAAAGTAAGAAATAGAGTTGTACATCTTTATCAACAGCAGAATCAGAATATGGTGCAGCAGCAACAAACTATACACAGGTACTTTGGCTTAAGCAAATGTTGAAAGACATAAAGGTAAAATGCAAGGAACCTATTACTATATATTGTGATAACACTGCAATAATTCATATATCTAAGAATCCAGTATTACATTCTAAAACAAAACATGTTTCTATTAAACTGAATTTTTTAAGGGACTAAGTTGAAGAAAAGGAGATAAAACTGGTTTATGCGAGTACTAAAGAACAACTTGCAGATATTTTCACAAAACCTTTGCCTAAGGAAACTTTTGAGTATCTCAGAGATCAGCTCAGAGTCTTACCTCCACCAGTAGAGACTTAGGCAATTGATGATTGTCATCAACCGGCAGAATTAAATGGACAAATCTTTTATTCCGGTATTTGATGAGGAAGCTACTTCTCAGGGGGAGTAGTTTGTATATTGAATTGGTTGGTATTTTGTATGAACTTGACTTTTTGTGACTTTGGCATTTGATGTCAAAGGGGGAGAGAAATCTATGGAAAAATGCATTATCTTTTTGGGGAGAGATTTTGAAAAACACATTTAAGGAGAGATTGGTAAATCTTTGGATAAACACATGTTACTCCCAGGGGGAGAAATGGAGATTGTTGGTTTTTGTACTTGGCATTTCTGTTTTGGCACATTGATGGTTTTTCCATCTTGTGTTGCCATAAATGCCAAAGGGGGAGATTGTTGGTATTTTGGTATGGTTTTGTCATTGATGTCAACACCTACTAGATACACCTACTTTGGAGATCCAACAACATTCACTGTCAAACAGTAAACTATGCAACAGTTACCGGTATATGGTTCACTGGCAGGATATAATGTTCACCGGCACTTGGAATGATATGGAAGACACTTGGTAATGTCAAAGACATCATGTGGACACTTTATTTTGAAGTAATAATCATTAGTATATTCTTATTTGTATATTTTCTTTTACCGACAAATAGGTCCAGGTTATCTAGGGTTTCACCGACAGGTTTATCTTTTCCAAATAAGCATGGCACACTATGGAGATGATTTATTATTGTTGTAAATGCATTAAGCCGACATGTTCAATCGGTTATTGCATCAGATATTGTATTATTTGTAAAATGTTTTTATTGGAATATCTTCTAGACCCGACCTACTAAAATTGGTCATAGGGTATGGTATAAATGTAAGATCGTATTTGTAAGATCATGTGTTGAATGCGAAAAAGAATTGTGTGAAGGTATATGTGAGATTAAGCAAAGGTATACACGAAGACATCATTCGAAGGTGAAGTTAGGTTTTTGCAGAAACATATCAGCATTACACCGGTACTGAATCCAGCATATGAAGATGCTATTTTGTGCAGTACATTCTTATTAGATTTAACCATCCAACTGTAGTTACTGTGACTCCCATTTGTGATTGAGCAGTGAGCTCTAGGCTGTTGGCCTTTCTGCATGTGCAGACCCCTCTTGTACACTTACTATCTGTAGTAGTATCATTTGATTGTGGGTAAGGTTTCCCACTATGGTTTTTCCCCTTACAGGGTTTCCACATACAAATATTGGTGTCATATGTTGTGAATGACTTTGTGCTTATGTTTCATGTATTAATTCTTACTGGTATAGCAATTTTCTGTTAACACTGTTTACCGGCATACTTAACTGATTTACTGGTATTAAGCATTAAGCTAGTTAATAACTTTTGGTTTGAATTTATTAGACAACTGATTCACCCCCCCACCTCTCAGTTGTCTCCGGGACCTACAAGCGGCACCTGCCAAAGTCTTTGAGACGAAGCGGAAGACAAAAAGAAATGCATTAGACTCAAAGGACATTGTCTCTGAAGAACAGCCTAAGACGACCAGGCAAATGAGGAAAAAGACAAAGAATGAACCGGAAACATCTGCACCGGTAAATATTGATATTTCCTCTTACATACCTTTGACACATTGTCAAAGAACAATTAAGAATATTAGAAGAAAAGTGCTTGGCGATTTGAAAGAGTGCTTTGATGACTTTAATGATGATGAAAAGGAAGAAGTTGAATAGAAAGTCATTAGTTATTTATGTATCAATGACCAGTGGCCTTCAGAAATTAAATCTGAGACGCCTGATTCTTTATATAATTCTTTAGATAACAAATGGCACATTGCCATAGAGAAGGAACATGAAATAAGAGAGGAAGTATTTGCACAATACTTTCCTAATGTGCCAAAAATAGAACTCTATGAAGTAATGGAAAGTTATAAGGGCCTCTTCTTCATGAGAAGAAGGAGACTCCTGTTGCTTGAAGGAAAAGTCCTGGAAGAGGTAAAAGATACCCACTCCCTTGCTCAATCAGCTTTAATATTGCATCAAGTGGCTGAAGCCAACAACAAGGCTGAGCAAGAACCGGAAATCACTCAACCAGATGAAGTATATGACAGTGAAGGAGAACCGGTCACTACTCAATTGGACCCGATTGATGTTGATGCCTTGAACAGTGAAAATGTTACTCCGGATGCACCAATAGAAACAAAAGGTCAAGAGAAATAGGAGGAAGACAAGAGAAAACTAGTAGAGGAAGAGAAGAAGAAACATGAGGAAGAAAATAGAAAATAGGTAGAAGTGGAAAAGAAGAAAAAGGAAGAAGAGAAGAGAAAAGCAGAAGAGGAGAGAAAAGAGGAAGAAAAGAGAAAGGAAGAGGAGAATAAGAAACAACAAGAAGAGAAGAAGAAGAAGGAAGTGGAACAGGAAGAGGAGAAGATAAAGGAAGAGGAGAAGAGAAAGGAAGAGGAGAAGAGAAAGGGAGAGGAGAAGAAGAAGCAGGAAGAGGAGAAGAAGAAGAAGGATGAAGATGAAGAGAAGCAGAAAGAAGAGGAGAAAAAGAAGGCAAAAGAGGACAAGAAAAGAGCTAAAGGGAAAGAGGGAGCGGTACAGAGCACTCAGATGGAGACCCCAAAGGCAACCAGTAGACAATCCAAACTAGCTGACATTACCAGTCCCATTGACCTCCAGTCTGCAAATGAATCAGAGTTGTTGCAGAGCATTAAGGTTGCCCAAGAACACTTGGAAGTAATAAGGAGGAAGAAGGAGCAAGATGTGATCCAAGCTGCGGTGGACACTCTTACCAGTTTGATACCCAGTACCAACCTCCCCAGTACCAATTCCTCTCTTGCATAATTGAAGCTCCTATGTACAATTGTAGAAGGCCAGGTGCAAAGCCTGGAAGAAGTTGCTGAAGCCAATGCTCAAGAGAAGCATCAGAAGGCTCTGAACACTGCCTTGGTGAAGAAGTTGAATGAGCTTCGGTTAGAACTTCAAAAGGCACACAAGGACATCAAAGATGCAATCAATGAGGGCAATCTACTACTCAACAAGATATGTCAACCTCATCTATTATGTGATGATGTGCTCACTTAGAAAGACAAATTGCAAAAAGATTTGTAGACATTCATAAGCACCTTCAAGATGCCATATGATTCCTTCACCACATATAAACAAACCATTCACCGGTTTCAACTCCAGTCTGCAAGAATAGAGGTAGAGATAAGCAACCGAACACATAGTTTGTAGGAACTTCAACTGGTCCTACTACCAAGACTGCAAATTCTTCAGAAATGCTATCTAAATATGGATACCCTAACAGTCACTCAAGAGATGAGTACCTTGGATGCCATGGAAGAGTAGGTCTATCATATGCAAATAGAGAATGAGGTTGCTACCTCATTGCTTGAATCATGGTCCTTATCCATGAAGACATTTATGTAGGACTTTAAATCAATTTTTGACAAATTTCACTCTTTATTGTCATAAACTCTTTAAATCAGTTTTTAATGCTAATGGAACAAGGGTTATTCAGCTGTAATTTGTCATTGTTGGCAAAGGGGGAGTAGGTATTTTGTATTTAAAATTTTGATGGGGGAGTAGTATTCTGTATTTAAATTTTGATACATGCTATGTATACTTTCATGTTTATCTCTGTAAGGAAGTAGTATACATTGTATTTTCTGCAAAAGGGATAGTGTATATGCTTAGGGGGAGTAATTTTGATTATAGCATAATTTTATTGTAAAACACTTAGATGTCAAAAAAATTTCCTAAGTGTTGCCATCAATGCCAAAGGGGGAGATTGTTGGCATTTTTGATGATTATGTTGTGACTGTCATTGATGGACACACACTTGCTATGATATCACTTTTTGAATATATGAATTATGCTCAATCGGTATTTGTTCCAAACCGGTATTATGTTATAGTCTTTAGACTATCAATGTTATGCAAAAAGTGTTTACTGATCTCAAGCGGTATAAAGACCCAAGCGACATGAAGAGATCAAGTGGTTTGAAGATCTCAAGCGGAGTGGAACAAAGGAGCTAGAAGCAACAATTAACACTTTCCCAGTCTTCATTTTTGTCAACCGGTAATCTAGTTTATAATTGAACCGGTATTACTTTGAGTTACCAACCGGTAACAGGAAAAGTTGTATAAACCGGTAATACTCTGTGATGAGTTACCAACCAGTATATTTTTGTGATGAGTTACCATCCACCGACACTTTGATGGTGATTTTGTGTCGTGTTACCAAATGTGTCTAGATACAATGAACCTAGGAACTTGCAATGTAATCATATTGGACTGACATGAAATCAGATTCCTTTCAAGGACATCATGTCTAGGGTTTTCAAAAAAAAAAATGCGAGTGTAGCTATTAGGTTTTTGGTAGTTGACGAAGTTCTTGTATGTGCGATCTTAATTGAGAAGATCAAGTCCGTGAGTTGTAATAGAGTGTGGATTTACTGAAGACAGAAGTAATGCTAAAATTAATTAGCAATGAGCTACAATAGATCTAATCAAGTAGACTGTGCCATTTTGCTAGATCATTCACTTTTTGATTACTCACATCTCTAACAAGTCAGAAACCCTTAACTGGGTAGGCCCTGAAAAGCATTTGTAAATCCTCTAACAAGGTGGTTCATATCTGTTGATCTGAAAACCTCTCACAAGGTAGTCTTTAATCGGACTTGTCTCCTAACAGAGATTGAGATTCCTAACAGGATCTGTTCTGGTAAAGAACATTGTATGACCTTAACTGGTCTAACCTTAGCCAGTATGGTTACTATTCTACAGATAGTTACTTGTGAGTTTCATCTCAGTGTGGTTTTTCCCATTTGGGTTTCCACATCAAAATCTCTTGTGTTATGGTGATTTTGCTTCTGTGGGTGAATGCCTTATTTGCTATTTGGTTTGCATGTGTGTTATCCGGTTTTTTTGTTAAATTGTTTTAGCGGTTTACTACTAGACTGTTAAAGTGTTTAAGTATAGTATTTTTTGGTATACTAATTTAGCCCCCCCTCTTAGTATTCATCATGTCTAAGGTTTGTAAAGTTTGGTGGAGAAAGGAAATTAGACAAATTTGGTTTTCGCCATAGAGATATTTTTCTGTATGATTTGTACAGAGTGTGAAAATTCTTGATGATGCTTTGATTTGGTTAGGAGTAACTCTGAAACACCCTTCCAATGCACTAGATTTGACCTCTCAAAGTAAATTCTGTTAGAAATTACAAACGTTTATTTTCTACAGGTTGAAACCCTCCATTTTCAAGGGTTATAATGCAAGTAAGACCCTAACTTGCAGTCTACTCATTGGGATATGCTGGACATGGGTATAATGCTAGTTAGGGATGTGTATTTTGAGATTCTAGAGGGGTGAGATCAGAGTAGTTGGTTGGTACAGTACCACCAAGCCCTAGTCTAAACTAGTTGAGGGTTTAGATTAGATTAGAAGAGTTTCTTTGAGTAGATAATGAATAATATTGAAATGATGAGTTGAAGTGTTGAAACTGGCTATTTGAACATAGGAGAAACTTCCCAAAAAGTTGGAACCTTCCTGTGATCCCATTCTCCATACCTCTTTTGTGAGACCGATCTAACCTAATCAATTAGGCTTGTAACCAAGTAGATGTTGAAGAGTGCAAGAATAGGGTGGAAATCAAATCTTTTTCAAATCTGATAGTGGTCCCAAAAGGGTGTCAAAAACCTAAATCTGGTTAAAGTGTAGTTTTGTGTTATTCGGAGAGAAGTCCGAAAAGATAGTGAAATAGGGCTAATAACCAATAAACCAGTGTCAGTAAGTCTATGAAACCGATACCAATAAAACTGTGAAACCAGTATCAATAAAACTATGAAACCTGTACCAGTAGACCTAGACTGGTGGGCTTGTCTAGTCCTCAAAAACCAATACTTGCCTTGTGTTTCAAATAACAATTGCAGAAGATCTTGATTGGTCTTAGGAAGTGGGCAGGAATGTGTGTTAGTCAGTTAGTGGTGAGAAGTTGACTTCACAGTTGAGGTGTGAAACATAACTAGAAAAAGAAGACCATAGGTGTGTGTGTGTGGGTTTATCACCCTACTATTGTCGACCTCTTCATCAATACCCATTTGTATTTTTGTACTTGTTGCAACAAACCTATCTCCCTCTACATGAACTTCATCTTGCCTTACTGGTGAAATGGATACAGCTGATAGCAAAGGCTTCTATCAGAATCTTCAAGATCAATGATCCTGACTCCTTGAAGAGGTTTAGTTAATATCTTGGGGAAGGACTCTAAACTCATTATCCTCACTTACTTCTTCTCTAACGCTTTTGTGAGGAGACTCCTGAACAAGCCTTTCTACTACCACACCACTTGCTCTCTAAGATACGGGAGGTTGTGAGCTTAATTGTTTTCAACCATGAATTTCATCAATTCTAGCTAGATTCTCCCTTAAGACCTTCATTAATTCATCAAAAAATTCCATAACAAATTCAATCTTGGCATAAAATGGAGAAAACTCCTTTAATGGATCATATTTTGGATCCATTTTCTAAAAAGCAACCCATAATTTTCTAAAAATTATCCACTTCTCCTTTCTCCATTCCTGCATCGTGTGGTCAAATTCATTCCTAATTAAATCCTCTGGAAAATTATGCACATGGGGCAATAGAGATCCTCTTATTCTCTTTCTAAAAATGTTGGAAGAACCTTTGAGATCACTATTTCTATTTATACTTACCCCCAAATGATATGGAGCAAATGATTTGTCAAACTGTTCATATCCTCCCTTTATAATCACAAAGTAAGGGATAGTGGTGTAATCCGGGAAGAATGACCCTTTTCCTTTTCTTTTTAAATATTTGTCTTGAATACATCCAATTTTTCCACATCACCTCAACAAAACCCATTCTCAAGGGAAAATTGAAAGGCAATACATGAGGCCGTTTGGAGAAGCCATAGATTTTGATTACTATACTTACAGAGTATGGGATAAAATCTCCCCAATTATGTTCAATTCTTGCAAGAGGTACCCTTTCCTTAGGTCTCACAAAATCATGCAACTCTTTAGGAATCCTTGGTGGATTCACTATCAACCTTTGTCTTAATCTAGAGGCAAAATTATTATCAAATCTTATATAACTAGCCTCTTCTCTATCCCATGACATGTCTGTGCTCCAAAGTTGTACTGGAATCTCCTGATTATCTATTGTCTTTCTGAGGTTCATGGTACCCTCAAAATAATTTGCATTCCTTGAAAGGAACATATGCATGATTAAAGAATACCAGGAGAATTTAACCCCAACCACCTGATTCTTAATGTCTAATAACCCCTCATGAATCTTTTCTTCAAGATAAGGGGCAAAGTCAAAAACTTCTGTAAAATCCAGATGTTGTATCTGCATAGCCATGTACATGAAATCAGGTGGCATTACTGTAATGGGACTAAAACCCAATACTTGGCAAAAAGAGAAGAAAGTAGCCTGGATTTAGGGAGTGAAAGCACTAGTTGGGAATGGTTCCTCTGAACTAGGGCTGATATGATATGTTGTACTTCCTGCTCTGGCTAAGTGCATTGAAAGGAAATTCTTTCTAATGAAATCCTTCATTTTGTAATATTATTCCTTCTGTTCATTTAAATCTATTGGTACTAGGCTAGGGGATGGCTCATATAATTCAAAAATCTCTTGAAATTATTCTCTTCTGATGGTTAACAAAATCTCCCCATCATTTCCTCTGATAACCCTTGAAACTGGGTCATATCTGTCTGCCACATCCTTAAGCAAATCGACATCCATAAAAACACTCGGTACTACCAACTTTCCCAAGTCATACTGCCAAGGACTAGATAATGGGGAATTTAATTTCCTTTGTCCATACCATAATTTGAAAATTTCTAACCTAGTTGCCAATATATTAGCATCCACCAAACAGAATGCTTTATCAGTCAACCCTTCCCCTAGGGTTTTTCCATCCACATAACTCTGCCCCTATTGTTTATCATTTGTGGAAGGCTTTAATTGGTCCAAGAAATCATCATAAAGATTTATTTTCATATAATCCACCTCCCATGAATGATTCCATGTGGGAGGCATTTTCTACAACTAGGGCTTTCTACTAAATCTCCCAGTCTAGGACTTATCACAAGATTTTTTAAATTTTCAGAGCAATTCAAACAAGTTTCACTATTTTTTGTCTAATATCTTAACCCTAGAACAAATTGAATCTTATTTTTGAAATTTTTCACAATTTTTTATATTAATTCATTTTAAGAACATATGGAGAGCTCAGATAGACTTATTTCTTTTGATTTTTGCTAGAAATGACAATTCAGTGTCACAGAGGGTCACTTCAGTCTCCTTCAATAGCAGGAAATTCTTCAGAATTGCTGTAAAATCTTTTGCGAATGAAAAACCTTTAAGATTATTTTAATTATTTATCCGGGAAAGGACACAAATGTCTCAAACATCATTAATATTCAGGCGAGCGAAACAACGACTCCTAGCTTTGTAATTAAGAAATTTGAAAACTAGTCATCGATCGTCTTCCTAGTTGGCCAATCCAACAATCATCTCCTTGTTGACTCATCAGTTGTTCTTTCATCTATATCAATGGCCCCACAAAATCATAACACATCAGCAACACCTCCTCTTTCTATCGAATTCTGTTAGCGGACCCACTATAGGTCTTTCTGGCTAGTTTGAGACATGTGGCATCATCCTGCGATGCTGCAGTCCATAACCACCTTGCAACTTTCATTGCGGGAATACGAGGGTCATCCAATCTGTTCAATATTTACCACTTTGCATACTTCCCATCAACTCCTTTAGGACTTAAAATTTGAGCACCTTTTACCTCAGGATAAAACATCCTCATTCATTCTGAGCATGTGCAAATTAATGGTACTGTTAGTAGACCGACCTTTACCGCCTGCAAACCGGTATTACAAAGCTTTCAACCAGTTATGCTGCTAACCCTTCTGGTATCACTGATAATATGCAGCATCATCTCGCAATACCGTGGTCATTAAAATCCTCACATCTATCATTGTGGGGAAGCGCTAACCGTTGGATCTATCCTTTCCTTAATAGATGGTCAGGGTATTTAACACTTGCCAGACTTAGGAAAATGCAAGCACAGGCATAAATATTTTAAAAGGGGACCGGTTATAGGTAATTTCATGCAGATGACTTAGGAAAAGCATACTTTATGAACCAGTTAACCAATATTTTGCCTAGAGAATGAAAATGGCCCCGCAAACAAAAGTAGAACCCTCAGCCTTAAGTGAGAAAAAGGTAATAGTGGGATATAACAGGGGCCGAAAACATACTTTCAAACCACTTTTCAATCATAAAAGACACAACCCCCCATAGCCCTAAACCCTGATACCTTGACCAAGGGAAAAATAAAACCAGGATGACCAAATTTTGCAAGACACAATTTTAGGTCCTATCATTGTCAATTCCACAATCCTTAAGCTTAGCTCTTAGCTCATTTGCTTTGGTGACATAATCTTGGATTGTATCAAAAATCTTGTGATCTAAGTTGGTGAGCTCATTGCCAATCTTGTAACCTTTGATTTCATCAACTTGACCATACAATTTCTGAAACATTTCCCAAGCCTCTTTGATTGTAGAACACTTCTCAATGTGAAAAATGAGGTCATCTCATACATACTTACACAAAGTTCCAAGAGCCATGCAAATTTTAGTGAGCCATTATAACTAAGCATTAGGATTAGCCTTAGGATCTGGGTGGTGCTGCTATTGTTCCATCTATGTAATGCGTGAGTCCTTTTTCCATTAATTTGCTCCATGTTTTAATTTTCCAAGATGCATAATTGTGTGGAGTTAAAGGTGGAAATTTATGAGGACTCATAGCAATAAAAATGAAAGAGCACAAGGAAAGAGAGGCACAATCACACAAGACACCCCCCCAAATTCACTCAATCAAAGAATCCCCCTCCCCCCCCCAAAAAAAATGATGATTTGACACTTTATACATAGTGCATGTACAATGGGCCACTTGCAAAAAATGGAAAAGTAAACTTATGATTTTAACTTTACAACTAGCTCAATGAGATAAAAGGAGACTCAAACTGGAAATGTATGAGATCTAAACTAAGATCCAAGCAAATTACAAGTACCAAGTAGGCCAAAAAAGGACTAATATCTAAAAGTAAAATATCCACTCAAAATCTCTAAAAGATAATCATAGATTGTGCAAGTAGACAAAACAATATGCACTTTCAAAAAATATGGCACCTGAAAAGGAGGTCGTATGAGCCTAAATGAAGCCTTTGAAGTTGCAAAATCGAGGATTGGACAGGTACCATTGAGATAATCCAAAAATTCTGAAAACAATTGTGCACCAAAATAAGAAAATAACCACACCACTGCAGAGAGAATGAAAAATTAGCCCAAATAAAAAAAAAAATTGCACCCAAAAAGGAGCAAAATTGAGCAAGTTATGAGCCTCCAAAGTTGACCCAAAAAACCAAACTGCTCAATGGAGAGGGGTCTAAAATTTTTAAAAATATGCTTATGCAGGCTGATGTCAGCAAAGCACTATGTTAAATTTGATGGTTGTATGACCATCAAAATGGTCGTCGCACCCCCTAGCTGACCGTACGGACAAGGTTAATGTGACGCTAACTAGGTGGATAACGTATCAAAGGGTTTTCCATGGGCCAATGGCAGGCGTGGATTCATCAAGGGAATTATTAACGGGGTCTAGTGGTGTGGTTGTAGGTTGCCAGTCGCCAGTAGGGGGCTGACGAGTTGGGCCAGAGCCAGTGGTCGGTCGGGCTCCAGGTCTGGCGGCAGAGCCCCCAAAGCACTAGCGAGGAGGATGCAGGTGGCAGTAGGGGCCACGGGCGATGGCTGAAGGGGAGGTTGCTTGTGGATGGAGCTGGTTGGTCAGCGGGAGAGTTCGCTAGCGACGGAGGATGGGAACCAGTTGTGGGTAGCATCGGCGGTTGGTATGGCAGTCAATTCCCAAACCGACAAAATTTGCAGACACTGCTTACACAGAAGTGCAGGGTACTGTGGGGGGGTGGGTCACGGGATTCCCCCAAAAATGAAATTTTTTTGATGTTTTTTATTTTTTATTTTTTTAAAAAACTTTTCAAGAAAATTAATTTTCTGCATTTTCGAAAGATAAATTTATTTTTTTTGTTGAAAAATCCGTACCGTACCGCCTGAATTGGGCAATTTTTTTCTCCACACCCAAAATCCAACTTTTGCCAAAATAGGTTGATTTTATACTCAATTTTTATGGAAATAGCCTCCTGGATGCAATGGTGAGGTTGAAAATGCTCTAGGATTCCTCCAAAACATGCAGTACCTCAGATCCAAAAAATAGAAGCCTTCCAAGATGTCTCCCAAAACCAATCAATGAAGCCCCAATGACTCTGATACCATGTGAGATTTTTCCAAGATCAAGGGCACAATGAAAAGCACAAAAGAGAGACAATAGTATGACAAGAACAAAACTTTATTCTCATCAATATGAAAATGATCAACTAGATTAACCAATACAATGAATATGAGTCTGCTTATATAGGCAAGGCCATATGGATATGTGAGCACACAATCATGACATGTGGCTCAATGATAAACAAGGGTAGGTAGGGGAAATAATATAATATTCCACAAGAGGTGGAGGATCCACTGAATGTGGACTGTAATAGCAAGATAAGACCACAAAAGGTGGAATTTATCCTACAAGCTATATCCCTATGTTCACACTTCCCTAAGTGTCTCATATCCAAAATACGATGAGATGTATTATCCTAAGTTAACTTAAGTAAAGTGTAATAATATCCATGATGAATAAGTATTTACACCAACATCAACACATAAGACATCTCATAAATACATCAATAGGTCCTATCCACACGTTACATTAAATTTGGTCCGTAACCTAGATCAATCAGGACCAAGTATAGGTCCACATGCTTCATAAATGATCTCCAACCACCAAGTCTCAAACAAGATCACCAACAACATCCTGAAACTCCATCAGAAGCTACACCAACATCACTTATGCAATTCATCAAAGATCTCTATAAGAAGCTCTATCGGTGAAACCCTCGCTGAAACCAGAAACCAATCTTGTAAGCAAGTAGGATATCATCTGATCTCTAGACCAAAACCAACTCACCAAACATGAGTATAAGTATCATGAACAAGCCAATTCCATCATCAAACTATACTAGATCCTACCAGATCATGCCAAATCCAAATTAATCAGAAACCACTCAACCTATCGGGACTAGAAGGTTGTCGGTAAAGCATCCAAATAGTTAGTATTGGCATCAATGACAAACATCAATACAACACATAATCAATTCCACAAAATGACCAACAATGTATACAAATCATCAACCTTGATAACAAGGTCAGCTAAACCCTCAACCCTCAACTCATAATTACAAAGATTACATTACACGATACAAAGATCAACCACTGGACCAATATTATGATTTACATTACATAGCATGGACCTAATTCAAATTCCCAAACAATTACATCCACAGAAAATTTTGCCAAGATCAAATGCAACACGTTACATCAATCGAGAAAAACCCTTAGTGTCAATAACATAGAATGTCCTACCGAACCCAAATAGGATCACCAAATCTCCATGCTAGCCAATGTGAAGCCACCAAACAATTGGGACATGATCAAGAACACCTTTAGCATGTTAAGAAATATTTATAGAAGCTGCATCAAAACCACTTAACCATTTCATCAAATATCACTAACTGGGACCAAGAACATCAACTAACAGTCTAGAACATAATAAATAGCTTCCGGAGCACCAAATCATGAACCAACTAAATATGACATACATATAATCACAAGGAAAATCCTTCCAAAACCAAATCCAACAATCTAAACATACTAGAGAAGAATCTCTGATAACCTCTACCAGAACCATGTCCAACCGAAGAAGGTTAGCAACCAACCGGAGCAGTTCAACAATCAACCAAAGCAATCTTGACATCAATGACAACACATAATCAATTCTTGCATATTGCCAACAATACTATCAACAATGTAATTATATATCGATTACTCTTTCTTTTTACATAATCTTACGTATTTCAAACTTTTCATAGGTTGTCTAACACATTGAAGGCAACAAAGGCAATAGTAGAAAAACAAAGGCATCAAAAATTTGGCTCTATTGGTTATATGAAATTATCCACACGAATTGTAAGTATCAATAAATGAAATATTGCATCCAAACAATAAATTGCAAGCAATTTTGGTTTTATCACACCATAGAAGAAAAATTCATGATCTTATGCAAAAATGTATGCCTCTGAATTCAAGAGAGTGCCCACTGAAGAGGACCTGAAGATCACCTTCTAGCAAGGCTATGGAGTCATGGCGGAATGCCTAAGACTCTTGACTAGGAAAATACAAGCTTCCACTACATCCGACACGTAGGTAAATAAACTCAATGAAGTTTATTTAAAAAATGAATACTTGTGCAATCTATTCAATATGAATTTCCACCATAAAGTAATTATGTGCCTATTTGTTTTAAATAGGCAAGCAATGATAATACTACCCATGACATTGGAATGCAGCCTAGTGAGGGTGGAGTACAACCTACAGATGAAGGTCATGGATGTGTGCATCCCAGTACTGGATGTATTCATGTGCTATATAGAACAAATTATAGATTAATACAATTAAACATCTTCAATTGCATTTGGTGTATTAATTAGTGTAACCTTTCATGTTTCAACTTTAAGGCATTGAGAGCACGATCAACATGTTGAGCATGATCAGGCTAGACAAGATCAGAAACATTATGTAGACCCATCAGGTAAAGAGGACCACTCTAATATTCTTTTAAACATATTTAATTGCAATTGGTGTATTAATTAATGTAACCTTTCATGTTTCAACTCCAGAGGATTTAAAGGGTGTTCAACATGTTGAGCATGAGGCTATAAGACAAGATCGGGAACATGATGTCGCCCCATCAAGTAAAGAGCACCACTCTAATGTTCTTTTAATTAATGAAATACTTGTAACAATAATAAAAAAATATATCAATTTAACATTTCTTTGTTATTGCAGCAGACCCCACCTTGCAGCGGCCTCCATGTCATGAGCACACGACTAGGCATACATTAAGATCACAAGCAGAGGGCAAAACAACTGAAGGGGGGGAAATGATTTAGAAAATGATACTCCACTTCTTCTTCATTTAGCTACAAAGAAGAAATAAAAAAAAATGATTGTAATCATATTATGACAACCATATTTTTTATAATATGTAAAAATTGAAACAATGAGTGCTATATGTTAATGAATGAATGTGAATATATTAATGAATGAATGTTATATGTTATTAATGAATGAATGAGTGAGTGTTATATGTTATTAATGGATGAATTAATGAATCTTATATGTTATTAATGGATGAATGAATGATTAATGTTATATGATTGGGTTTGGGGAATTGAGAGTGATATGAGGGTGAGAAGGGGGAGGGGGGAGGGGGAAAATGAGTTTCCACCTTCATGTGGTTGGCCCTGTTAAGTAGAGAATATTAAACTATTCTCGAAACAAAGAGAATCTCAATAAGGTAATGCACTTTTAAATATTTTATTATGCTACACTTTTAAGATTATGCAATTTTTATTAGTTCTCTTAGCTTCAATATGTTAACCTTTGTACTTATTTTACTTTTTAACACATCTCATATGTTACCCTGGATGACAGCTTTTGCAGGGGATTCCAGTTGGCACAATATTTATAATTGAGATATTATTCCATATGGAGGGGCTAAAGGTGGCATTGGTTGTTCCCCAGGGAATTTAAGCCTTAGTGAGTTACAGAGACTTACACATGTCTTTACTTAGAAGATACATAACTTGATTGGTGTCCAGACAGATGTTCCAGCTCCTAATATGGGTACCAATCCATAGGTATTTTCATGGTTTTGTGTCCCCTTTTTAATGGAATATAACCTAATCTATTCTATCTTATTACTCTTGTGTAACTGAATGAGGTGGTCTTAAGTGTTTATAATATTAATATACTCATAAAGTTTACGTGACACAGATAATGGCCTAGATATTATAAGATGAATACTCAAAATTCCATAGCTACTCACCTGCAGTTGTAATGGGAAAACCTGTTGTGAGTATAATGAACTCATCTTGAAGAACCAACAATCTAAGTAGACCAATTAGGATTTATATAATTTATTGATTTTCACAAGACTTTTTTATTTGGGTAGGATTTAGGTGGATCCCTTGGCAGAGATGTTGCAACTAGTAGAGGTTTTATGTTTGCAACAGAGGATCTGTTGGCAAAGTATGGGATGAGTATATCAGATCAGTGTTTTGTTGTCTAGGTAAGGATATTTTTCTACACCCCACGGCTTTGTTTAGTCAAGAGCCTTGCCCCTTTGTGTGACTAACTAGGGTATGGATCAAATTTATTAATTATTTTTTATAGGAGTCTTTGGTAAACAATTAATTTGACTGTATTTTTTCTTGGTTTACAACAGAGGCTTATTTTTTATATTTTCCATGTTCCTTTTGGGAACTTTTTTTTCATATTATAATATATTGTATCACATTATGACCTATTTGTGGTTTTTAAAGATTCATAAAATAGATCTTGAGGCAAGAAGTTTGCAACCTTGTGTAAAGGCCAACCTGCTTGCCAAACTGAGGGAATACAAATCTGACCTAAACAACTTGAAAAGAGATGTGAAGAAGGCTTCCTTAGCTTATTTGCAAAGTGCAAGAGATGAGTTGCTTGAATTTGGAATGATTGATGCATTAATGATATTGTTTCTAACAAAAAACAATTTGTCAGATCTTTCTATTTTGACCATAAGATAGTTGCGAATTCTTTTTGTTTGAAATTTTTCTATTTTCATTGTCTTCAAACGTAGGATTCTTTCTTAGAAAAGGTATATTTTGGGGGGACTGCAAAATATCTTCAGAACTATGTAAATTTTTGTTTCATAAGTACCATCTTCTTTAATAATCAATATCACCCATCTATCAGGTGCCAAGTCTACAATTTTTCTTTTAAATGTGAATTTTGTATGAATCCACTAAGTGATTGATATTTAATGCTTTTGTTGGGTATTAACTATTAACTATTAAGGTTGTCACATTACTTCTTTCTTCTTGTATATGATTTTTCAATTTTAAGCAATACAAGTAGAAAGTATTTTTACATATGGAGAAATGTTCCATTTCAATTTTTCAATTATTATATTACTATGTTGATTTGTTATGATTCAGGCATTAGCAGATCAAAGGGGGGGATTATTTATGTCAATTGATATGCTTAACCAGTCTACTAATCAAATCAAAGAGAGTAAGAGAACCATACTAGAAACATAATAACTTGGGGTTTCCATCCTTCAGGACCCGCACCAATAGTGACAAACACTTTTGCACACACATGATACAGTATAAATTTCCCTTGTAAACTATTCTAATATCATTTTTGTTACATGAAATCTTTAATGTTTGTGTCCCAAATTACATTTATTTTACTTCCATTTATAGTTTACTCAACCAAAGAAAATTATAGCATTTTTCTCTTTAGAAAATTAGGTGTATATGTGTCTTACAATTAATAGTTATAAATGTTTGCAATATGCTAGATTTGGTTAAGGGTTGTCATTGATGTCAACACTGTATCTCAGTTCAATACTATCCTGGTTGGACCTATCCTTCTTAGTCTTAGTGATCATCTTGGTTTTGGCTATGATTTTGATCCAGTATGATCAGATCTCTAGAATCGGTTTTGTATCTTTACTCTGGATGGTTATATTCTTTCTATATTCTATTGGTTCATGATTTGATACTTTGGATATTATTGCTTTTAGTATTTACCAGTACCATCTAGCTTGTAGATTTCCCAGTTAGCTTTACCAGTAAGTGATATTTGGTGTTTTGGTCAAACAATCTTGGTGGGCTTATGGAATTGGTTTCTATCAAGCTGAAGGTGCTTCTTGATCATATTCCGAGTGTTTGGTGACTTTGCTTTGGCTAGAGTGCTATTATGGTGGTCCTATTTGGATCTAGTTAGACGTTATGTGTTACTTCACTAAGAGTTTCTACCGGTTGGTGAAGTGTGTTGGATTTTGATCAGTAGAATTTATGGCAGATGGAATTGTTTAGTTACTTGATTTAGGTCCATGATATGTAATGTAAATCATAATATTGGTCCGGTGATATCGTGTGATGTAATTTTTGTTTTGATGAGTTTATGGGTTTAGGGTTTAGCTGACCTTGTCAATAAGGTTGATGATCTGTATTTATAGGTGACTTATCCATGTAATTTGGATATGAATGGGATGGATGGGATGGATAGTTTGGCTGAATTATCAGAGGAAATTTTATGTGCGAACAAGTGATATATCATTTGGTGAAGGTTTTTGTATTATAGGGCAGACATTTGTGCTTAACCAGAGCTGTATCAATCATTAGGAGATGCTACTTTCACATTTCATTCTTTTAGAATTGTAGTCTAGTATTTTTGTAAGTCAGTGAGACTTCTTTCTGTGATGATCAGTGCGCTCTAGGTTGTTGGCCTTTCTGCAAGTGTAGACCCCATTGTAATTGTTCACAATATTACTATAGAGTATTCATCTGATTGTGGGTAGGGTTTCCCACCGTGGTTTTTCCCTATATCGGGTTTCCATGTCAAAATATTGGTGTTGTGTGTACTGATATTTCATGTTCTATTCTTCATTGTGTTGGTTCCTTTGTGCTACAATTTAATGGTTTTGATATGCATTAAGTTCTGATTTCTAATGGTAAACTGATTCACCCCCCTCTCATTTTAATCCTAATATCAGATCTGTCTAACAATTGGTATCAGAGTGAGGTCCTATCTATAGAAGATTGACTACTTGAGGAGATTTGATGGCAACTGCTTATAGTTCTACATTCAATCCCTATCGAAAGGAGAGTCCTAGATTTGATGGTACAATTACAAAATATGGAAGGAGCGAATGAAGATTCATCTCAGTTGTCTTGGAGCTGAAGTTTGGGAGATAGTGGAGAAAGGGTATATACCTCATGATCCTAATTCTGGAACATCGACACTTGTTGTTGAAGAAAAGCAGGGTGAAAATGATGTCAGAGCTAAAGAAGCATTGTTAAATGCCCTATCTGATGAAAATCTATTGAATGTCATAGATTTGGAGAATGCAAAGCTGATCTAGACAAAGCTTGAAACTCTTTATGAAGGTGATTAGGATGTGAAAATTGCAAAAATTGAAGGTTTCTAGGTAAGGAATGAAACTTTGAAGATGGAAGAAGATGAAAAGATAAGTTCTTTCATGGACAGATTAAATGAGATTGTTATGGGAATCAAATGTTGCGGCATAGGTTAGTGATGATGAGATAGTGTCAAAGGTTTTGAGAGTTCTACCTCTGACTTATAAGATGAAGGCTACTGTAATCAATAAACTCTAGACAATGTCAAGTACCCATGTTGCCAGAGATACACTACTTGGGAAATTGACTTCTTTTGAGCTTGAGGAACTTGGAGATCAGAGTGCTACTAAAACTGAGACTGCATTTAGAGAATCTATCTCCGGTAAGAAAATGATAGATTGGAAAGAGATGTATGCTAAATATATGGAGGACATTGAAAGAGAAGAATGAGAACTTGAGCAGGAAGCCTTGATTTCTATAAGAATTCCTAAAGGACCAACTGGAAGTAATTATGAAGGAAAAGTCCCTTATAAATTTTTTCATGTAATTAAATTGGTCATTTTGCTTCTAGATGCCCTAAAAGAGCTGCTAGGAATCATGAAAGTTTTGTGAAGTTATAAGCCTAATCCAAAATATCAGAACAGACCTAGATTCTTAAGGAATATTGATAAATCATGCTATTATACTGATGATGATGATGATGAACCTGTGAATGGAAGCGGTAATGGAGTTGCCTCCGGTAAGGACTGGTTTTTTATTACTATCAAGGATGATTCTCCAGAACTTATCAATGAAGCAACTCATACTGAGGAAAAGGCTTTGATGCAGAGCATCTTTTAGAAACCATAAAACCTTCATTCAAGGGTAAACTTTAAACTTGAATCAAGAGGCATACAAAAAGATCAACCACTCTTCTCAACTCCAAACCAATTTCAAAGGTTAAATTACATCCCTAAATACCTTTATTCAATATTCCCGATCATAAAATTCACCATAACATGAGAGAACAAATTCTTTATTGCCATGGAATACCCTAGTTCAGGGTTTCATCCTTTAAAAACAGTTTTCACCAAAATAATAAAAACTTATTCAACTCTTAACTAAATTAAGTTAGAAAAAAAGAACTAGAAAGATGATTTAGAGACCTTTCCAACACATATATTGTAATGCCCCACCAAGAAACCCTAAAGGATTCAACTAAAATTCTTGAATAGAGTGCAAATAATTTTTTTTTTAACATTAAAGAGCTTAAAGATGCATTAAATTAAATATTGCAATAAAATTTGCACAAGCAGAAGACCTAACTTAAACACCTAAAGGGTTTCCAACGAAGATTACTAAATTAATCCAACTAACAAAGAGATTGATTAAACCTACTCATGATAGAATGATTACCACATGAACATAGCCACAAAATTCTATAAGAGATTTAACTATCATGATTGAATATATACATTTGACATTAGCTACAATATATCACTAAGTTGCATCCATCATAATCCATGTTACTGCATTTAAATGATGACTTCATACATGCATTTAAGATTAATATCATCTAAACTACATTATACATTTTAGCCATAATGTCATTCATAAATCCAAAATAAAAAGGAACCAAATGAACACATACACCATACAACACCAAAATTGATATCGGAGTTCACCCCTAATGGGCTACATCTCCAGGTCTACTTCAAATGCAAGACCCTTCTAATAAATAACAGGTGAAAAATACATAAGGTTCACATCTTGCCATCAAGGCGTAAAAAAACAAATGATACATATGACCACATAAGGTCCAAGAGATACATGAACGATCCAAGAAGAAGAAAGAGGATCCATCTTATACATGGAGTGGAGTAAATACAAAAGAACATCTAGAGAACCTACCAAAACTAATGCCTCGCATACCGTCATAAGAATCCCATGGTCTAACAAGAATATCAGGTACTCACATGAAGTATAAACACAAAGATATGACTCCCACAATAGTGCTCCAAGCAAAATCAATACAAGATTGCACACTGGAGAACATAAGGAAAGAACACATGGTCTAACATGACATCAAACTGTCTCAAGAAATATACAAATACACACCAGGTAAGACTTCACAAAGAATACCAGGTGACATCTACAAGTCTACACAACCGTGTACATAAGAGAAGAGTGGCATCGCATAGTTTGGCATGGTTATCATGGCAAGCCTCCATAGGCCTCAACCCCCATCATGGGTTATCTTGGTAGCCTCTCCCGAACTCCCAGCCCCATCCAAGCTCTATGCAGACCCAAGCTATCCTTTCATGAAGACAAGGTAGATGGTTTTCCTTTCCAAGCCTTCCCAATGCATCCTGAGTCTGTACAAGCACTCAACCATGAGTGGGGCACAATAAATCTTGATTAATATTTGTTAAACCCAACCCCCCATTTTTAAATTAAGTTATCACTTATTACTCAACTTTCTATGGGTTATCCTGCTAACCACTTTGGGTGCAACCCCCACTCGAAAGCCACTCTCCCTTATGACACCACAACCTACTGAACTCTAAGGTACGACACGATACCAAAATTCTCAAGTGGTTCAGGCTCAATAATAGTTCACTTGGTCACATGAACCTAGTACCTAGGTTGAGTAAACCAAAGGACTCAACTGGGTCATGAAAGGAGACTATAACAGATAAACAACACCAAAAGGATTACATATAACAATTAACTAAATGATTTGCACATAAACTTAATCATAAGCCAAACAAGTAGGCAAACCAAGATAGCACATCATGACATAAAAGAATACAATAATGTTGCTTATTGTATATCTCAATTGACCAAGTTACTAAAATTCTAAAATTCATCAATAAATTAATTGTGATAATAATGTTCACAATTAAAATAGTAGTAATTTCAATTGAAAGTAATTCCTTAATTACCCATTTAAAGACTTTCGCAACATAATAAATAATCAGTCTATAAGACGAAATACGTAATTAAATATTTTAATTTCTCAAAGAAAAACAAACATTCCCACATATTTCTCAATTCCAATATATTATAATATACACTCATATATATAAATATTTCTCAAATAAAAACTTAATAATTTTTTTTTCCTCAATCTAAAATAACTATTTTAATATATTATTAAACTTTAATAAATATTATTAATAATTAATAGTACATATTAAAATCAACTCTTAACATGTATTATTAAATATTAATATTAAATTATTAACATTTAATATATATTAAAAAAAAAAAATTAAAATATAAAACAAAACTTTTAAACTTTTTAGAAAAAAACATACTTTAATAAAAAGCAAGTTTTAATAAAATAAAAGAGAACTGAACTTTAAAGTAAAGTGGGGTGAGGGGGGGAACATGGTTCCCAGCATGGAAAACCATTGACTCCCTTCCCACGCAGAATCAAAATGCCCCCAAAATACCCCCGTGAGAAACATAAAACATAGTTTTCTTTAACTCTTTTTTTTTTTAATATTTTCTTTTTTAATTGTTTTTTTAAACAAATTTCCCTCTCAAAAATATAATAATTCAGAAAATTTTCTGAGTAAGGAAATAAAGTTTTGGAAAAACAAAATCAAAACTAAAATGTTTTTACCAATGATACAAAATGTTCAAATTGGCAAAATTTTGCCAACATAACCCCACCCAGGGGTAAAATTAACAAATTTAGACCACTAATTTTGACATAGAATAAACATTTTACAATTCAAATACTAAGATGAGAGAATCAAAGTGAAATCTTGGGTTTTCAACACACAGAAAGAAATTCACAAAACTGATTATTAACTCAATTCTTTTTCCTCACAACCAAGAAATTGATTGAATCCAATCACCAAAGGATTCAATACCAAAACTTAAACACTCCTTCCCTTTTAACCAAAATAAAAAATAAAAAAACAAAAAAATACAAGAGTTTCTAAACAGAGAATGAAACCACATACTCACACACACAGGGATTTCCTCAAAATAATTTAAATTTCAAAACAGAGGTAATTAACAAGAATCCAACCTCAATAAGAAATCTAGGTAGTGTTTGTAAGAAGAGCTCCACCTGCAACGGGATAAATTCCTTCAACCAGGGATGCACAAGAATTTTTCTCCAAAACTTCTCCCCACTTTCCTTTGAAAGAATATGGTTAAATAGAAAATTTCTAAGCTAAAATTATTTTAGGTTGAAATTATTTTTGGCTCAATCAAATTCTTTCCATAAGGTTTAAATGCAAAAAGCTTTTCTCTCCAAAATTTGATTTTCTCCATTTATTTAAAAACTTAAATTTACATTTTCAAAGTCAATGAGGAAAAAGATTTTTATTTTCTTATTTCTATTACAATTCTTTTCAAATTTGCGTACACATTTTATTTCTCACATGAAAACAATACATGATCAAACTTTCTTATATAATAAATTGAATAAATTGATTTTATGACTAATCACAACAATAGGTCGCAATTGATCTAATTTAATCTTTTATTTACCAATGCATAATAACATATTTAGTCTATTTAAATACTTAAGATTAATTAAATCATTTCACCCATTGCATAATACAAACTTAAGTAACCTAATTAAGCACACGACTCACAAACCAAATAAAAAGAGAACTTACTGATGACCGACACCACTCATATTGAGCATGACTAGGGGTAACACGAAGGGTTTAAGAACCTATCTTCTCCCACGACCATTGAATCAATAAGGTACTCTCAAACTTGTGAAACCAGGTGGAGTCGATACCTCGTACCCACACAGTACTCAAACCTACATTTTTTTTTGTATCACTGATACACACATGCATATATACATACAAACATGGTAAACACACCGGTGAAGGAGAATCGTGACTTCTCATGTCTCACCAAAGTGAGTGACGAGAAACCATCTCCCTACACCCCATACACACACATACATGATACATTCACATGGCGCACAACATGCATAAAGGAAACGAGTCAGTCCATAATCATTAATGCGAAATTGAAAGCAACATTTAATCATCGTCAATAAATTAATGCATAATCATCATTAACTAGAACACACACACATTAAAGCATACATCATTATGATAGCATAGTAGTTGCACAAAATATCATGACCAAGGGGGGTCTACAAAGGTACTAAAAAGTCAAACTTAGTCAAAGTACGCATGAGAATAGAATGATCGGGGAAGGGGTACTACATATATCCTTTCCTCATTACTATTCCTCATGTGACCACACCAAATGTTGCATCCGGACTTCTACTGCCTTTCACCATGAACTATAACAAATAATCATACATAACTTTTAAAATATTGATCCTAACATAAATCTCTTTGGCCAGACTTTATATTACTGAGTTCCACAAGTGCTCTCTAAGTTTAATCCAGATCGAATGGTTAAATCAAAAGTTATGAGCATTTTCCCAAAAACGGGTAACCCTCGGTGGGGTTTTGACATTTTTGTAAAAACAAACACATCTTGCCAAATACTCCACAAAAAATGCATAATAAAGGATTCATCTAAAATCTATTTCATTAACCTATCATTCAATAGCATCTACATATAAAAATTACAGCAAATTTTATCCTCCATGGATCCATGATAGTCATAGATTCCTTAAAACATTATGACAGTTTGAGGGTTTGATAGATAATCTTTCTCAAATCCCCTCCAAACTGCTCTACCCTATTCATTTCGACCAAACATGGTTTTATAAACCATTTAAAACCCCTTTCTAACTACTCTAACCACCTCATGACCAATGGATTTCATTTTTACACTTTTTTGCATTTTTTGGCAATGTTGCAACTTTGCAATTTTTACATTTTTTGCATTTTTGACATAAATGACTCTAACCCTTACATGGACACTTTTAATACTTCAAGATGGACCAAATATGACATATTTGGATAAAATAACTCATTTATCCTTACATATTATTATTCAATGGACTCATATAACCTTAATATATTATGAATGACTCAAATACAATAAAATTGCTCATATTATGACTTTTGACCTCCTGGTATGCTTGTGTGCTTAGGTGCCTCTCCACCATACTCCCAACCTTGAAAAGTTTCCAAGTCCCTTGAAAACATGGGCAAAATGACCTATAAGAGAAAATTTAAGTGAAATTTTCACCTTTGTCTTCATCTTTACCTCTTTATGCCTCTTTATGTTGTTGCTTCCTTCTCAAATAATCTTTTTGTGACTCCTACCAATGGAGTTTGTAGTGGCTACCATCCACGTTCTTTTACCAACCATAAGTCCACCTCTCCATGTTGCATCACCTCACCAACAATGTTTGTGCCTCACCTAGGAGTTCTCCTCTTTTCCTCTCTCCCTAGTCTTTTGGCAATTAATGGACCATCCCATGGCCCTAGACCATCCCTTTGGCCCTTGACAAACCTTCCTTATTTGCCTTCTTACAGCTAGATGGATGAGCACCTTGCAACCAAAAACTCATAAAAAAAAACCAAATAACAAATCCTTCTTGGCTAGGACCTTGTGTGATTTGTCACTCCTCACACTCTCAGACTCTTCTAGCTCTGATACCAATTTGATGCAGAGCATCTTTCAGAAACCATAAAACCTTCATTCAAGGGTAGACTTTAAACTTGAATCAAGAGGCATATAAAAAGATCAACCACTCTTCTCAAATCCAAACCAATTTCAAAGGTTATATTACATCCCTACAAACCATTCAATATTTTAGATCATAACATTCACCATAACATAAGAGAACAAATTCTTTATTGCCATGGAATACCCTAGCTCAGGGTTTCATCCTTTAAAAACAGTTTTCACCAAAATAATCACAAATTATTCAATTCTTAACTAAATTAAGTCAGACAAAAAGAACTGGAAATAGTATTTAGAGACCTTTCCAACACATATATCCTTTCCTCATTACTATTCTTCATGTGACCACACCAAATGCTGCAACTGGACTTCTACTGTCCTCACCAGTCTGCCTTTCACCATGAACTATAACAAACAGTCATCCATAACTTTTAAAATATTGATCCTAACACAAATCTCTTCTATCAGACTTTATATTAATGAGTTCCACAAGTTCGAACCAAGTTTCTTCCAAATCCAACAGTTAAATCAAAATTTATGAGCATTTTCCCCAAAACAGGTACCTTTGGCAGGGTTTTGACAATTTTGACCTCCTTGTATGCTTGTGTGCTTAGGTGCCTTTGCACCAGGCTTTAGCTACTAAAATTGAGGAAAAGGATGAATGGGTTATAGATAGTGGATGCTCACATCACATGACTAGTGACAAGAGAATTTTTTTGTCACTACAAGAATTTGATGGCAGATTAGCCAGATTTGGAGACAACAAGGCATGTAGGATCAAAGGCAAGGGAATAGTATCACTGGATGGTAAGACTAATATTGATAATATTTATTTTGTTGAAGTCTTAAAGCATAATCTTTTAAGTGTAGGTCAGATGGTAGATAAAGGATTTCATTTACAATTCAAGGATGGAAAGTGTAAGATCATCAATAGATCTAGATTGGAAATAGCTTCTGGAACTCACACCAATGGAAACATCTTTCTTTTGAACTCCGATGAGAAGGATCGCTTGATTGCTTAGATTGATGAAATATGGTTATGGCATAAGAGGATGTGTCATGTAAATTTTGATTACATAGTGAAGATCAGTTCAACACAAGTTGACAGATATTTGCCCAAAATTGTCAAACCTCATAATCTGATATGTAAAGAATGTCAAATGGGTAAGCAAGTCAAAAATTCTTTTAGAAGCATACATGATAAATCTAATGAAATTATTAATCTTATTCATACTGATCTATGTGGAACAACAAGGATTAAAAGTTTTCAAGGTGACAAATACTTTATGTTACTTATTGATGATTATTCTAGAATGATGTGGGTAGCATTTTTTAAAGTAAAATATGAAACTTTTAATAAATTCAAAATCTTTAAAGCTATGGTTGAGATTGAGACAGGACTAAATATAAAGTGTTTGAGATCAGATCAAGCCGATGAGTTTACATTCGGTGAATTCAACATTTATTGTGAAAAGAATGGAATCTGAAAACAACTTTTTGCACCAAGGACTCCACAGCAGAATGGATTGGTGGAAAGGAAGAACATAACCATATTGGATGTGGAAAGAACTATGATAACAAAAGCTAAATTATCTAATATTTATTGGAGGGAAGCTCTCAATACAACTGTATACACTTTCAACAAAGTACACATAAAAGGTGATACCAGTAAGACTCCTTATGAATTATTGTTTGTTCATACTCCTACTATCAGATATTTCAGAATTTTTGGAAGTAAATGCTACATTAGACAAGATGATGCATTGGGATAATTTGATCCTAGAAGTGATGAAGGAATATTTTTGGGTCATTCAACCAAGAGCAAATCATATAGATGTTATAACAAGAAATTGAATAGGATAACAAAGGGCATAAATGTCAAGGTGGATAAACATGACCGTAATCAGATCAAATCATATGACCGTGGATCGAAAGATGAATTTATCAGACCTGACCAGTAATGCATGAAGATGCTCAGAACAGTGAACCTGTCACTCTGGTAACATCATAAATCTCAACTGTGATAGAGGAACAACAAAAAAAGTCAGTAAATCAATAAAATTCAAAGACTCCCATGTATGTGAAACTAAATCATTCTGAAGATCAGATCTTTGGGGATTATTGCAAGGTGTGCGCCTTTGGTTTCCTTATGTTGTGCACTGTAGCGCTTGGGTTTGTGACATGACTTAACTGCCTCTTATGTATTATATTAGTTTTATGGCTTAGCAAGAAACAATCATGTACTTCATTATCTACTACTGAAGCGGAATATGTAGTTGTTACTACCAAATGTACTCATATTTTATGGATGAAACAAATGTTAAAAGATATAATGGTAAGTTATGATGAGCCTATTATTATTCATTGTGATAATACTGTTGCTATTGATATGTCAAAGAATCCGGTATTTAATTCCAAATCAAAATGCATTTCTATAAGTTACAATTTCTTAAAGAAAATGGTGGAAGCAAAGGAAGTCAGATTGGTTTATGTGCCTACTAAGAAGCAGATTGCAGACATTCTAACTAAAACATTACCTAAAGATACTTTTGAATATCTCAGAGATCAGTTAGGGGTTACCAACCCTCTGGAAGAAACTTAGAGATGTAGGAATGCATCAATCAGGTAAGCTTATCAGATATTTTCTTTGATCCAAGTTGATGAGATGATGCTACTACTCAGGGGGAGTAGTGAGTTGTTTAATTCGGTATTTTTGATCTCCAATATCTGTCCTTTGTCATTGATTTCAAAGGGGAGAGGTGAAAATCAGTCATATCTTTGTGGGAGATTGTTGGTATTCCTTGGCACTTGGATATTTTTCAAATTTAATGTTGCCATCAATGCCAAAGGGGGAAATTGTTGGCAATATGGTAGATTTGATTAAGTGTTGTCATTGATATCAACATTGTATCCCGGTTGGAGACTATCCCGGTTAGTCTTGGTGATCATCTTGGTTTTGGCTATGATTCTGATCCGGTATGATCAAATCTCTAGAATTGGTTTTGGATCTTTACTCTGGATGGTTATATGCTTGATATATTCTATTGGTTCATGATTTTGTGCTTTGGTTGTTATTGATTTTGGTATTTACTAGTACCAGCTAGCTTCTAGCTTTCCCGGTTAGCTTTATGGGTAAGTGATATTTTATGTTTGTTGAAGGTGCTTATTGATCAGATTCTGAGTGTTTGGTGACTTTTCTTTGACTAGCATGTTGTTATGGTGGTCTTATTTGGATCCCGTTAGATTTTTTGTGTTACTTCACTGAGGATTTCTACCGGCTGGTCAAGCGTGTTGGATTTTGGTCTTAGCGGAATTTTTGGTGGATGGAATTGTTTGGTTACTTGATTTAGGTCCATGATATGTAATGTAAATTATAATATTGCTTTGGTTATACTATGTGATATATTTTTTGTTATTATGGGTTTATGGGTTTAGGGTTTAACCGACCTTGTCAATAAGGTTGATGATCTGTATTTATAGGTGACTTATTCATGTAATTTGGTTATCAATGGGATCAATGGGATGGATGGTTATATCTGCATTATCAGAGGAATTTTTATGTGTGAAAAAATGATATATCATTCGGTGAAGGTTTTTGTATTGTAGGGCAGACACTTGTGCTTAACCGGAACTGTATCAAGCACTAGGAGATGCTACTTTCATAGTTCATTCTTCTCGAATTGTAGTCTGATGTTTTTGTAAGTTAGTGAGACTTCATTTTGTGATGAGAAGTGTGCTCTAGGTTTTTGGCCTTTCTACAAGTGCAGACCCCATTATAATTGTTCACAATACAATTCCAGAGTTTTCATCTGATTGTGGGTAGGGTTTCCCACCGTCGTTTTTCCCTTTACCAGGTTTTCCACTTCAAAATATTTGTGTTGTGTGTACTGATATTTCAAGTTCTATTCTTCATTGTTTTGATTCCTTTGTTCTCCATTTTAATGGTTTTGATATGCATTAAGTTCTGATTTCTAATGGTAAACTTATTCACCCCCCCCCCCCCCCTTCTTAGTTTACTCCCAGTATCAAATCTATCTAACAATGAAGAACAACATGATTTTTAATCTGTTAGTCAAATATACAACATGTTTTTGTATATATCTGGTACTTCTACTCTATAATTTGAGTTTCAAATAAAAGTCTTACAAAACTATCTTGTGCATTTGAAATACAAGCACATGACAGAATTAGCAAGCAAAAAAATCTATTCAAGAACTACAATTGCATGATGGTTTAGTTTGACAATGTTGTTGTAATAAACATTCCTTGTGCCTTTAGAGAAAGTAATGAAACCAATTAACCCTCCCATAGGATCCATCCTCAAGTTGTTAATATATCACTCATCCCTTACCAGACAATGGCTCAGTGAACCACTCCCTTTTGAAGCCAATATTTGGTGGTTTGGAGGCACCTAGGGATTCTAGTTAAGTCTGCTATTAGAATAGTTGTATCGATGCCATATTACACACTTTCTTTCAAAATAAGTTATACTATCAGGTCATGGGTGATTCATTATCTCGATCTTA